>NC_047661.1:81194304-81508947 GCF_011762505.2 Arvicanthis niloticus
CCATCAGCTTGCACTTGGCTTTGTTTCTCCATCTCATAGCATGGAGTCTCCAGAGGGTCACATTTCCTATACAAGAGACTGCTCCAAACTCTCACTCGTCCTTCCCCAGTCATAATCCACACGAAGGCAGGCTTCCTGTCCCAGATGTACAAATATGAAATGCTCTTTGTTGTCTGACAGGCTTCCTAGTTTGTTTTCCTTGCTCTGGCACTCCCACCCAAGACACATCCTCAAACCACCACAGTCCCAAATTCCAACTTCTCCTTGGAGCTCCCCACATGCACAGAAATGTTCCTGTTGAGGGCTGAGAAGATGGCTCAGTGGTTAAGAACACTTGCTGTTCTTGTAGAAGACCTGGCTTCTGTTCCCAATACTCATATCAGGCCACACACAGCTACTGTAACTCTACTTCCAGGGGATCTAACACCCTCTTCTGGCCTCTTTGGAATTCATGTGGTGCACAGACATATATCTAGCAAACACTACTTACACACATAAAAATCAGGAGGTATTACTGATTTGCTCCATGGGCTCTGCTTCGCCAGAGTCATGGGCTAAATTGTCATCTCTAGTGTGGACACCAGTGACCCAAATCCTAGTTGAGCTGAGGGCTCTTTGCTGCCCTCAGAGGGTTTAGTATCTGCCAACCGTGCTCAGAAGTCCCTGTAATCTGGTCCATCCTTAATGATAACTCCTGGTGGGGTGCCTCAAAACTCACATTTGCAAAAGAATCTTGAAACTGTCACATAGATAGAGCTGTTTCCAGAGGTTTTGTTGCCCCTGGAGCCTCTGATAAGCCAGACTCATGCTCTTCCCAATTTTCCCTTTGCCGCTGCTCTTGGGACTCGCCAGACTACAGGGGTGAGACATATTTATTGTTAACTCTTGTGTCTGTTGTCTTGTCTTATAAATCCACTGATCCCAGTCCTTTATTGAAGTTTCATGTGTTGCTACCAAACACCCATCAGCATCTGTTTCCTTTATGTGTACCCGTCCTGCTCATTTGTGCCTGGGTGTTCATCCCCTGTCCATCCCTTGTCCATCCCTGTCTCCCTTTCTCTGCCAGCTTCTATGTTGTTGCCCCTGACACACATTGTATTTCTCTCCTCCCAAGAGCAAACGTTGACTCTTTTCTCTTTCAGGAAGATGACTTGAATGGGATCCACATAGTGGCCTTTGCAGAGAAGAGTGACCCAGGTAGGATACCTTCCCCACCCCCAGCCCAGCTCATTCCCACCCTGCACCAAATCTGCTTAACCATTGGCAGGAACTTTTTACCCTTCCAAGCCCTCACCATTCCAGCTCAATTGCAAGATAGTGATCACCTAGCAGGTAGGAGGGTGTCTTCAGTTGTAAACTCAGCTAAGGGAATGTAGAACTTCAAGGGAAGGAACACAGCCAGGTGTGCAGTCCCAGCTTTGGGGAGGAGACAGAAACGTCAGCAGTTCAAGGCTGTCGTGGGCAACTTGAGACCTTTAGTGTTCAGCTTCTCAACTTGGGAATGAGCACATAGTGAGCACACGGTCTTACAGAGTGAATGAGTGTGTGTGTGTGTGTGTGTGTGTGTGTGTGTGGGTGTTGTTTCTGTTTGCATTAAATGTTTATTTGTCAGTTTATTATCAAACCTATATAAACCAACCCTATTTTAACATAGTGATAAATGTATGTGTTCCTCAGTAAAACCCCATCTGTGCGTAGGAATGGCCTAAGGATATCTGCCAAAAAGTGAGGCCAGGGTAGAGCAAGCAGCCTGCTTTCAGAGTGCCACTGACTCCCTGCCAGTGGAAGGGTAACATTGCTATTCTTGCACTGTGGACAACTTTCTGGTTTCCCTCTTATGAACACCATGGAGAGAGAAGGGAGAGAATGATGAACTGTGAAAGAGGCAAAATGCTGGTTCCTGTGACAGGGATCCCAAGACAGGCCCCTGTGGGAGGTGATAGTGCACATAGGAGGAGTGTGTGGGAGGCCAGAACCATCCAGAATGCCATCGGGGTAGTCTAGCTGCCAGGCTCTGGAGATGAAGAGTTGGAGCAGGGTTCCAGAACCTGACAGATGTGCAACTATGACAGCAAAGCCACCTTAGCCTGGCTCAGACAACACCTCAGAACCCATGGTTTCATGGGCTCTGCTCGGCATCAAGTCATGGTGGAGCATCAGGCTCAGGGACCACTGCTCAGGGAAATGTGGAATTACGTGGAGTTTTTCCGGGAACTTCAGCTATTGCTGTGGGGCAGGAACAAGAGAATAGCTCCAACAGAGCTTCGAACCAGGACTGGCAGTGTTGGCCGAGCATGCACAAAGCACTGGGCTCCATTCCCAGCAGTGCAAAACCTGGGTGTGGTAGTGCAGACCTGTAACCTCAGCAGAGGGGGGAGAATCAGAAATGTATGGTCATCCTCACCTATGCATCAAATCCAAGACTAGCCTGGGCTACATGAAGCCCTGTCTCAAAACAAACAAGCAAGCAAACAAGCAAAACAACAAAAACAAAATTAAAAAATCACTACCACCCCCCCAAAAAAAAAAACCAAACAAACTGAGAGCTGGAGAGGTTCAACTCAATCCAAAAGAATACCCACACTGTGAAGACGGGACCTATTGTCTCATCTATCAGTATAAGCCTGATTGCTCACAGTGACTTGACAGGATTGGTGCCCAGAGAATGTTGCTGGAGCAAGTACTTAGACCTTTCTTAATTATGTGATTTTTTTTTTTTAAATCAAGACAATCCACACACCATAACAGTCACTCTTTAAACACAATATCCAAGTGGGTTTTAAACTGTGCAGGTTTAGACTGTGCAGATGTCAGCACCACCTCACCAACAGACCTTTACCAACAACACCCACGAGTCACTCCCATTGTGGACCCACTCCACGCATGACAACCACTAATTGTTTATTATCGGTCTATCTGTTCCAGATATTTCCTATAAATGGAGTCACATAATGTACAGACTTTTGAATCTGGCATTTTCTTTAATACAATGATATGTAGTATATACCTCATATATGTAATATATTCACTATATAATACCTGTTATAATATCTACCAGTACTTAGCTGCTTTTAAGATCAAGTGATATTCTATTACATCAAAATCAAATGATCTGTGAGCTAGTCTTTCAAATGTCCATGAATGAGCCAGGTTTCCCATCATAGACTTGCAGAGCTGGGAACGTTCCTCAAGGGGAATCTAGGGGTTTGGTTTTGTTTTACTGTAGTGTCAGCTGCTTTTTACAGACCTGGCATCCTCAGCTCCTCAGGTTTACAGGCCTTAATCAGACTGAATCGGATCCTTGGTGCTGTGTGATCAGAATTGCTGCTGGTAGCTGCCTGTTGGCAAGACTCCAGGGGGCTTCCTTCCCACCCTACTGCCCCCTTTCAGGGTTGCAGGGAGGCCTGTCTGGCTGTCTGGAACAATAGAACAAAGAGGTCTTCCTGAACTGCAGAAACCTGTTTGACAGAGATTGCTGCAGTAATGAATCAAGCTTCTGAAACTACTTCCACCTCCTCCCTGTGCAAACACCCCTGGGCCCTGGAGCTCTGCCTTTTCTCCAAATCCCAAGCTGAGGCTTGTCTCTGGGGAGCAGAGCAATGCTGGGAGGTGAGGTCAGGAACGTGGTCTTTCAGCAGCAGGGGTGCCTTCCCATTCAGGGCTCCAACTGAAAGTTGTTCTGATGAAAGTCTCTCCCCTCGACTTTGTGGTCAGGCAACATTTACCTGCTGGGCAGTGGTGTGCACACTGGGGCCTTAGGCTGGGTTGTGGTCTTGGAGAGTGCATTCTGGCAAACAGTTACTCAGATTCCTTTCCTCTTGCTAATAGGTCACACACAACCTTATGGCCTAATCATACTGCATCCACTTTCTGAAAGAGGAGAGTGGTAAGTCCGGGATGCTTCTTAGAGAACTTCCATGTTGAGGAGCTATGAGGAGAGAACCATGTTAATCCTGAGGCCACTCTGTGATATGTGTGTAGTGATTATTATTTATTACTCTGATGTTGGATGAGAAAAGTTAATCTTAAAGACTAATTGGACCACATTGCCCAGTGTCTCTAAGCCAAGGTTGACATTGCAGCCAGCCCTTATGACACCCATATGCACCAGGAGTAACGACAAAGATGGCACTGATGACTGTTACTGTCACAACAATTGAACAAGGAAGTTCATTTTTAGTCTCCTTTTACAATTGAGGATGCTGAGGCCGAGGGAGGATGCCAAGGCTGAGGGAGCACGGGAGTGTAGGGTGTCTGACTTTCTAGCCTCAGACAACATCTGACAGCCGGGTGAACGTTCAGCGTGTCTCCCTCCTTCCGTGCTGCCCTTCTCTGCTTTCAACATTTGGACCACAAGAAAAGATGGACACAGATGGTTCAGTGGTGTGCACAAGATCACAGGGTTACAGGCACGGTAGGAAAGCGAGTTGATGTTTACTGAGGGCTTCCCTTGAGTGTGGTCCTCTCTCTGATACCACTTCCCAACAGTGACCCAGCTGGCTCTAAGCTTGTGTGGGGCTGCTGCAGGGCTGAGGGGAAGGGGCAAGGGCTGTCAGATCAGAAGAGCATGACAAGGAAGTGAGACCGGAGCTGAGCCACTGGGCAGCTTCAGCATCTCATTCATGACCAGTCATCCTCCTCGGCCCACTGATGTTCCTAGATGCAGACTGAAATTATAGTACAACAGCAGCACCTGTCTATTCAGTGACCTGGCCCCCAAGAACTCTCCTTATAGCTCTGACCTTTCCAGCCAGGGTTTGTATTCTCCCTTGGCAGAGGGCTCAAGTGGGAAGGTTCTCTCTGACAAGAATCCACTTCTGCTCTCTGGGCTCTGTAGCATGACCGGTAGACTTCTCTCACTGTGAGCTTTCTTCTCTGTGCCTATAGGCAGGCCTGGCTGGGAAGGACATGAGAACATTCCCAGACCTTCTGTACTTGCTGGTTGCCTGTTGCACCCCACCCTCCTCTGCACACACCTTCTCTTAGGCTGCTTGTGCTCAGAGCAGAGCTCTGTGACAGGTTTGAAAATGAAAGATTCTTCCTTGCTGCTCCCAGATGCGTCTGCACCGGGCTGACATCTTCTTTAGGATATTTGATGAAAGGTTTGCCACGCGGCGTTTCTACATGAGCGCGCGCTGGATGGAAACCCTCCAAGGGCATTGGGAATATTCACACTAACAAGCTAGACACATGAGGATGGCTGCTGTCTGCAAGCACTGAACAGATTTAGCAACAGCCCTGGAAGGATGCTTCAAGCCCTGCTGCACCTGAGCTTTCCCTGCCCTGGGATTCTTGCAAAAAATGAATTGGAGACAAAAATGGATTGGAGGCAAAAATGGATTGTCTCAAACAGGAGCACTCAGTGCCTCCTGGAGCTTTATAAATTTAAATTTGATATACTAACCTCACTATTTGATTATTGCTGGGTGTTGAATGGTACTTACACACCCAGCAAATACCAGTCCTGCAGATCCTGACAGTTATTGCATATTCCTCTGTATACAGAGGCGGGAGCATGTGTACGGTGAAGGAATGAACATCACCCTCAGCTCTCATGAATGGTCAGTGGGAGAATTAGAACTCCAGCCCAGCAGTGGCTTTTATACTGAGTGGTCATCTCGATGCTGCAGATGTTCTTTGAAATGTGGGGCTCCCAGTCTTGTGGCTTCCCACTCCCCAGAAGGCCAGGTCTACAGAAATCTGCTTTGGGTGAATTCTATACAACTAAAGACCAATGGGGCTTTTGGAGAGAGGGCCCCGGGGTCCTGCTTTATTCTAAACCTCTGTATCTCAACCAGGCTGTAGCACGGAGGCAGTCAAAACACACCCAAGGAAACAAACAGATCCTTCAAGACAACCTCTAAGCTGGATAAAACTGGCCTCCAGCCTGCCTAGCTTCCCACCAGCCACATGGACAATGACAGGATCCCACAGTAGGACCACAGACAGAGCCCTTCCGTTCATAGCTGCACATAATGTGGGGTCAGAAAGGGCATCTTTCAGTCTATGTGGATTGAACATAGGTGGCAACAAAGAGGAGGTTGGGAAGAAAGGGCAGAGTGGGCAGCATAATAGGCCTGTTTGCTCCTGGGCCATGGCTCGGTCTGAGACATAATCACCTCTGCAAAGGGACCTTTTCCTAGATGGCTGTGAGTGACCTAGAACTGGTCCCCTAGGGCCTGGTACAGGCTCATTCCCACCAGCCTCTGCCAGGGAAGCAGGAAAGGATAATGACCAGGTTCTCTTCCCACAAGGATGTAATTCCCAGTGGCCTCTTGTTTGCTGTGGGAAACCTCGCCAGAGACACACACGCCTCAGCCCTGGGTCCTGAACTTACAGACCTGCAGCCTAGGGCCTGGGAGGGATTTGCAGTTCTCACAGACTTCTGTATTTAGGCCATCCTGGAGACTCCAGATTCCCTTAAAGCGTCACTGCATTGACCAATCCCTACCTCTACCCCCACCCCACCCCACCCCCACCCCCACCCATGGCAGGGCACAGCTCAGGAGCCTGTTCAGAATCAGGGCAGGGACTTTGTTCTTTCTATCAGAAGAGCAGAGGCAGCCCCCAATCCCTTCTACCCCACCCCCATCTCAGCATCAAGGCCACACTGGACATCTCCTCTCTCGCCTAGCCTGGGCCTCCCTGAGGACAAAGTTTCACAGAGGGTTTGGGAGTCTCAGGTACAGAATCAAGGAGGGAAGTTGGCAGCAATGTGGTAGGAAAGCTGAGACCGCAGAGGGAGGACGGGGAGCAAACCGCTGTGGGTATAGGTTGAAGACCCGAGATAGATTTGCGGCACAGTTGCTTACTCATGGATGACAGCAGCAAGTCTTCTCCATCCAGCTCTCTGGAAAGTGAAGGCAATAAAATCTTCTACGCAGGCAAATGCAAAGATGAAACACAAACACCTTACTCCAGAAGAGCTCAGCATAAATTCCCTTAAGAGCGGGACTGAGTGGCATGTGGCAGGCTGTCCATCAAAGAAGGCAGTGTAGAAAGGGGGATTTGTGGGTATTAGGATTAAGAGCTCTGGGGTCAGACTTTGGGAGGGGCAAGGGACCTACTCTGGAAATAAAAGGGAGAGAGGATTCGGGCAGGGGCTTCCCCCCCCACACACACTTTCAAGCTTTTTGCCTGCTTGGGGCTGTCCACAAGCTTGGTTACTGGGGACACTGAGTCCCTTGTGGCCTTGGGGATTTCTTTGGGTGTACCTCTAGAGTTGATGCTAGACAACTTCAAGCCTCAAAGTCTTTAGCTAGCACCCTCCCTCCCCTCTACCTGCTCACTTCAGATTATGGGCTATTGCTTCCGTAAGGCAGATGGTTGCACTCTAAGAAGGCCTTCAATCTAGATCACCGATATAGGAAACATATTTGCTTGATCATTACTGGCTCCCTTAACTCCAGGGGTCCCAACCATGTGATCACTATGCTTGACAAAGGTGAAACAAGCCTCTTGCTCCTGCGCCCTAGTGAAAGAGGGAGAGCTATGGCAACCCATTATTTAGGCCTTGTTCACTGTTTTGTTTTTTATTTTATGTGTGGGTGTTCTGCCTCCTATGTCTGTACACGTGTGCCTGGTGCTCTAGAGGCCAGAAGAGGGTGCCAGATCCCATGGAACTGGAGTTACAGACAGTTGGAGCTGCCACGTGGGGGCTGGGAATCAAAGTTTTTAATCAAACTCGGTGCTCTTTACCACTGAGCCATCATCTCTCCAGCCCCCAGATGAAAAAGGAGCCATTGAATTAGATCCACTCAAGTCTGAGGAATGAAGAAAGTGGAAGCCAGAAAACCCTTAGTCAGGAGTGCCCAAGCAGGCTAATGCTTTACAAGTAGTTAAACCTGGCTTGCACGGTCACTGGACTAGTGTTCTCATCTCCACAGCACCTGCTGTGGAGAACAAGCAGCAGGAGTCAGATGTTCCACCACCTCCTGATGTTTTGTCTTGTAGGGTAGTTTTCTGTGAGCATCTGAGACTGTATCTAACCTTCTCCTGGAATCCCGGTGACCCCACTGACCTACGAATGAACAAATGAATGGCTGGGCTTAATGGAGGGTTCAGCTGCTCTCTTGCATTCAGATGTAAGACTCACAGATTCCTGAGGGAAACTCATGACTGAGCCTTCCTGTGCCAGACTCTAAGTATTTCAGAGACATTCATTTAATGTACAACTATCTTATGAAATAGCTATTACTGGGATAGGGGCGATGGCTCAGTGGGCAAAGGCACCTTTGAGTGCCTTTTGCCACTGTTAAGCCTGATTTTCCAAGTTCAAACCTTGGGATCCATGTTACAGAAGCAGAGAACTGAGACAGAAGGTTAGCCTCTGGTGTCCATACACACAATGACAATATGGCACGCGTATGACGCCCTCCCACATGGACTACACTTGTGTACATGCACAGGAGATAGGCAAGTAAAAGTAAAAGCAATTTTTGAAACAAGTAGTTATTATTGTCACGATCCATTTGCTCACAAGGAAAGGCAATAGATATTGCCTTATGTGATTGGGACTGAAGTCACTTGGTCCTAAGAGCCATGTGTTTAAGTATGACACAAAAGTGAATGAAGACCCCCAGAGCCACAGGCAGGGGAACATAAAGAATTTCTTAGCCTTGACACCCCAAGGTTGTTCTTAGATCTTGATGCAGTTTCTGTGCTGTTAATGTAAACTGTATTCATTTTGTTCTGGGAATAAATAATATTGAGTTTGCCTTGCTCTCCCTATAGCATGAAAAACATTCTTTTCGAAACACACACACACACACACACACACACAAACAACCAACTTTCACAATCTTAAACATGGAAATTAAGCCATTTATGCATTTGTTTGTTTAATACAGATTGAATGCATCTTTTTTAAGAACCCAAATTTTGCTCCTTTTTCTCCCAATGTCTTAACCTGCTCTAGGATGGAGGGAGACTGGAGCCACAGTGGACTCTTGTATGTAATATTCCTTTAAAGAAATCTCAGCATCCGTGAGCTGAACAGAGCATGGTAGTGCCATAGTGTGTACTCCGCTGTAGGTCTGGTCACAGGCCAGGCCCTCTGTAGCCTTGGCATGGGAGTCTCTGCTCTCTTCAGTGGATCCTGCCTCACATTTACTCAAGTCTACTTGAATATCATGGGTGTTGTTGAACCTTGTTCTCTTTGTGACTTACAAACCTATCCAGGTCCTTTTCACATTTGCATCTCATCTACCAGGGAATTGGCCATGTCACCTCAATTATTGTCCCTTCCTTCTCCAAGGCATGGAATCACAACTGAAGGTGTCTGAGAGAAATTCCCTCTTCTGGTCTATGCATCTGAAACCATAAATCCACAAATAACTCTTCATGAATTTCCATAGTTCCCTCTCCTTGGACATTACCACATGTCTAGAAGAGGAGTTATGGTGTAACCCAAAACAAGCAAGGACATTTGAGGCTGAAGGAGGGAATCTGGACTTTTCCAGTCACACCTACACACAGCAGATACAGAGTATGCTTTTTTTCATCGCCATTCGCCAAACAGCAACCACGTGAACTCTGCAGAACAGCCCCAGTGCTTGTACAGAGGGCATGACTCTCAGGCCACAACTCAGCTGTCATGTAACTTTTATTTAGAACTAAACTTAAAATTTCTCTCTTGAGCCATACACTACTGAATGGTGGAAGCTGGTCTGACAACTGGTCCTCTAGTCCCACCCAGACACCTTGGTACCCAGATGCGCTGGATGGGATCATTGTCATCTGCACACATTCGCATCTATTGAGAAGTCTGTTATTCTGCTGGCTCTGTGGTCCTTGTTCCAAGCAAGTCACCCCACCCTCCTACTCCCACCTGCAAGACATCATCAGATTTGCCACCTTGATCACATCTCTGCTCATGTTCTAAGACACACTGGCTGCCGGTGGCTCACACATCACTTTCTTGCATGAGTGCTAGGGGTCTTGCTAAGGGCTTTTTTGATTTTTTTTCATTTTTCCTTAATTTAATTGCTTAACAAAGTCTGAGTTCTCTTCTAGATTCCCTGAACTTCCAGAGACTCATCATGCATGTAAATACATGACTTTGGTCTTCACATGTATGCAAACATACACATATGCACATACATATACACACATACATAAACACACACTCCCATGCTCACAGAATGTTTATTGCCAGGGACCTACCAGGATCAAACCACTTGTCCCTGCTCTAGTTGGGTGTGGGGGTGTGTTTAGGGTTTACAGTATCACTTACTGAATGTTCTTGCAAAAATTTTGCTTATGGAAAAAAATTGTATACTGCAGGGCTTAGGCTCGACGCATGGAAGGCTTGTCTCTGCTTTTCCTATGATTCAGCTCTCCTCTCTAGGGCAGACAGCTGCTGACAGAGGACAGGGAAAGCTGTGTGTCCCAAAGCTTGTGCTGGAGTACTGGGAAGCAAGAAGCAGATCTTGATGTAGAGGGATGCCGACCCTATTTGAAGGTGTTGTGAATTCCAGGTTGCTCTTGGTCTGCAGAGGAGATGTAGGAAATCCAGGAATGGCACATGCTTGGAACATGCAGGATCACTGGGGACAGGCAGCCAGCTTCCTCTGCTCTGGGACTGGCCTTTATCACCAAAGCTACTCAGTTTTCATCTCCAGATGAACAAATGAAGGTGGCCCTTCATTTAGAATGGGGCCTTTCCGCTGTGACCTTTCAATGTCTTTGTTTAAAGTTGCCATTGTTTTCTGTGCCGAAAGCTCCTTTGTGTCTGCGGCTCTTCATCTGACCCATTTTATAGACCCACTCTGTAATTGAGGGTATGTACCAGATGGCCAAGAAAGCCTTGTGGGAAAAAACATGCCCTGGAGCTCCTCGTGAGGAGCTATGTTCATGCTGTGCAACTCAACTTTCTTGAACCCTGTTCAGATGGCTATGAGTTCCTGGAGATCCTGAAACAGGTTGCCCGGGACAACACTGACAACCCTGACTTGAGCATCTTGTGGATTGACCCAGATGACTTTCCTCTGGTGAGTGGCCCAGGCTAAAGCCCCCCACCCCATCAAGGCCTTCACCACATATATTTGTGTTTAGCACAAAGCCTTCAAGTATGAGGGACAAACTGAAATAGTTTAGATGCTTGAAGAAGCCCAAGAGGCTACTGCATACAGAGTGCATGCATATACTTTTAATACAGGCTATAATCTCATGTGGTTATTGTTGTGACCAGACTTCCCACTCTCCTCACTCCTGGGATACTAAGAGGCAACTACTCTTAGAGAGGTCTACCCCAGGGGAGCCAGAAACATTCCTTTTTTAAGCAACAATATGGCCCCTTTGTGTCTCCACCTATCTCTCTGTGAGACTCTAGAAGCAACCTAAATTATTAGGGAATAATTACAGAATTAATAGCAGAATAATTGCAGAACTTGAAGCAAAGGAGTGACTTGAGGGCAGAAACCATGCCTGGCTTGTCTGTCACAGCTCCGTGGAAGGCACAAGAGTTTCACCACCATGGTGCTAGCCTGTGTCAATGAGCGATCGAAAGAAAGCTTTGCTATTCTTAATTTTAGACAAAGTACATGGAGTTCATGCCATGCATGAACACAGTGATGATAAGGTTGGAAGCCACATCCTCGGCTCCTACAAATGTTCCCTATTGGCCAAGTTCAATGCTGCACCAAGAGCCAGGATCCCCAACACTACATGAGGTAGAATCTGGGTCTCTTCAAGTGCTTTGAAGACTAACACATAGGTACTGAATTACAGTTATTTACTTGAGGATGTCCTCATAGCTCATTCCCTCAACGGCCCTAAAACAAAGTGCTATTATAATCGCATCTCATGGAGAAAGGGCAACACCTGGCAATGTTAAACCAAGCAGATGTGGAAGCCCCCACCATGACTCATAGTGAAGTCATAGCTTGATCTATTGATTGTTTCTGTTAACTGCTAGTGATTATACTAGTTTGGTTGTTCTCTGGCTTTGAAATACATAAGCCATGATTTGTGAAACTGATTGGACAGAGAAAACCAACGTCGTATCCTACACAGAGAGAGACTGGGTGACCCAAAGGCACAGACTTCCATGGTAATTGAAGCCAATGGCATAATTCTGGGTCAGCATAAGAAAGCCATGGCCATATAAGCATACAGGATTAACCTGTTGATGTACATTCTGCTGGGGATGTTCCAGTTTCCCTGGATGGCTTCATTATGTCAGCTTCTAAGTGGTCAGCCATTCTTTGGGGCAGTTCCTCATCTACCTTGGTTCTTGCAAAGCAATTTCCAGGTAGTTCTAATTTCCAAATCCCATCCCAGTCTGTTTTAGACCCCGCATTTACCAGGGAGACCCCTGCCCCTGAACATCTCCATCTTCTTAGCTTTATGGACTCTGTTAGCTCAGTAAGCCTGCCCCAGATGTAGCCTGTGCTGGGCTGAAGACTTTTGGCTCATGTCTGCAGTTTATGCCAAGTTACAGCCTATCAGAGTTTTCCCAGCCATCTCATGTGGCAGGGAGGCACTAGATAAGGGCTTTTAAGAATGGAACATTGAAACAGAGGTAGGGAGAAATAGCTCTTTCATTACGCACAAACTATCAACGAACAAGTCATAATTTGGTATCAGCCATCTCTGTGATAGTCTCTCAAAAGCACTTATGGTGTATGTTGGCACAGCTAGTGCTACAGTATCTTTTACTTAATACTTTAAAGTACTCTAATGCTGGAGCCAGCCTTCAATTTCCTAAATGTCCACAGCTGTTTTAAAGGTATTCAACCAGTTGCTATCCGGCTACTACAGTAAGCTGGCAGGTGGGTCTAGCCACAGGGAGAGCCCTCCACCCATGTCTAACTTGGCCTTTTTTCTTGCGGCAGCTTGTTGCTTACTGGGAGAAGACGTTCAAGATTGACCTCTTCAAGCCACAGATTGGGGTGGTGAATGTAACAGATGTGAGTATTCCTACCAAGGGCTGGTCAGATGGTCTCAGCCGCCCTGTTGGCTGCTATGTGGGCATTAGCACAAAATCTCTCAGGAGTCTACGGCAGCAAGAGGAACTCTTGGGTTTTTTCCAAACTCTTGCAGTACGGCCCAAAACTGGGCTCTAGCCAGTCCCAGTATTCTCTAGGAGTACATTTCTTTGCTCATGGAGCTAGCCCAACCCAATTCATTGACCTAGGACTTTCCACCCAAGAACATTCTCTTGTACCCTCTTCCCCAGCTAAAGAACAAGACCTTATTACACAGGCAACTCATGCCCAGAGCAACCATTGCCTAAGGGGAATGAAGAGATTGACATCCAGAAGCCCATGCTAGCAGCCACCCAATCTGCAGCCAAGTGACCCTGATAACAGAAGGGAAGCCTCCTGACAGAAGTGTACGCACTGATGATCTAAGGGTGGGAAGGGCTAGTGAGATGATCTGACAGAGTGGGAAGAAATTTAGACTCAGTCCAGACATCTGGTATGCAACAAGACAGAAGTGGGGCAGATTCAATGAGGCTAACAGTGGGGAGAAAGAGCTTTAATGAGGGCCCCCTGCAGCTAGTGCAGGCAGATCCCTTGTGAATAGGACCAATTAGCGATGTCTTTTCAGCCCCAAAGAAAGTACCCTAGCAATCTACACATTTCTTGATTTTTGTGAACCACTTTTAAAATCTGAATGAAAATTACTTAATAATTAACTCTGTGTGTGTGGGGGGGTGCACATATGCATTCTCTTGGGTAGTAGAATACAGATTTCTTTTACTGTCACTGAAACAATACTGCAAAAGACCGTTCTGCAACTTGGCATTTCCATCTGTCTATCTGTATGTATTTCTGATACGTCTGAGAGACTTGGAGGCCCATTCAACACAGCTTCTTGGAAAATGCTGCTCTGTTTCATCCACCACCCATTTACTCATTGGCTTGTTCTGTCCCTCGTTGCAGGCTGACAGTGTCTGGATGGAGATCCCAGATGATGATGACCTGCCCACAGCCGAGGAGCTAGAAGACTGGATTGAAGATGTGCTTTCTGGAAAGATCAACACTGAAGACGATGACAATGAAGATGATGATGGTGATAATGACAACGATGATGATGATGACGATAATTCTGATGAGGATAACGATGACAGCGATGATGATGATGATGATGATGATGACGATGAGTAGCTCCAGCTCTGGGTGATTCTGATGAGAGTGACATCACAACCACCCGTACCATACAGGCAGCCCAAGGGGGCAGCAAGCAATGGTGCCCACACCTAGTCAGCTCTTTTTCTTTCTCCAGCATCTCTTTCTAGTCCATTCTAGAGAGGTACATTTCAGTGAATGCCTTTCCAAACCCAGCAGGCCCACTCTGCAGGGAGTGATTCCCACGCTGACGTCTTTTAACCATTGAGGAGCAAACAGCTCTTACTCTTTGCTAGACAATCAGGGGTCATGGAATTCTGGGAGTCTGGGGACTATATTTCCTGACACCTCTACTCAAGTTTACTTACTGTCTTTGATTCAGATGGTGACAGAACTGACAGCTTGCTATCAGTTCACAAGCAGGGAGTGGCCTTCTAATCAGAGCCCAGGAAGGCCACATGATTATCTAATTCAGCTCTCAAACCTAGAGCATCTGTGGACTCAGATTCAAGCCTTTGGATGGTGACTAGGAATACCTTGAAATGTGTGGGTTCTGCCATCATTTCTGGAATATTAGGATGCTGTGTGTGGGTCATCCAGCTCTATAGACATCCCGTTAATTGCCAGGCCTCATATGATCACCAGCAGTGAGAGAGGAAAGAGGCTGAAGAATAAAATGCTTTTCATTTTTCTGATGGAGACTGTTTAGGTCTCTGAATGGGTCTGCTGGCTGTCTAGAGTGAGCTGGGAACTGAATGCACCCTCTCTGCCCCCATAGTGAGCTGTCCCATTCTGAGTTACAATTGCTTTATCCAATGGTCAATTAACTCTCCCCATTCATCAGCACTCCCACAGTTGACCAGGGCAGCGATCATTTAGAGTTCACCATGCCCCGAGGCACCAAGTAAAAAAGAATCCCCAAGTGCCTTTTGAATTGTCTGAAAGTGACATTGTGCTTGGTAGTTTTAGTTGCTAAGTGTTTTAATTTATTTTTGAAATCTGTTAACATGGGGAAGACTCTGTGTGGTGGTGTTTTTGAAACTGGGGCAGTCCTTTTATGGCATAGTAATAAACTAATGGACATTAAACTCATGTTTTGAAAAGATCGAGCCTATCTTGATGATCCTACTGGGTCTTCTGGAGTTTGTTTGGTTTTGTCTGGCTCCAGTTCTACCTCTCCGCTCCTTTGTCTGCCCTTCTAGGTTAGCTTTTCACTATGTCTCTCAGTGCTATCCATGTCTCCAGGCATGAACATCCACTACCCAAGTGTTAACGACCTCCACTATGGGTCTCTACCCTTCATCTTTGGACTTTAACTTTGGTGTTTGATCCACTTGGATTCTAGCTGCAAACGTCAAATTCAACACAACCCATTCCCTTTCCCCTCTAAGCTTGTCCTGTTCGTGAAGTCCCAGCCTGGATGAGTGCTATTACTATCTATTATCTAGGTGCCTGAAAGTGCCTTGTTCACCTCTGCTCCCACAGCACTGAGTGCACACCCATGGTCACAACACTTACTATTTAACTGATAATGCATTGTACAGCCACCCTTTCACTAAATGCAGGCTTTAAGAGACAAGACATCTACTTATCTTTGTATTCCAAGCACTTGGTACCTTGCTCATCACAAAGCGGAGCTTACTGAGTCAATACTTGAGCACTGGTCAGGCAAAGCAGCTGTCATTCCCTAGCTGTGTTGGGCAGTGGAGCTTACAGGGTATATAAGGTGCCTCACACTGTGTTAGGTAGCAAAAGACTTGAGAAGAACAACTTAAAAGAGGGGATTTTACTTCAGCTTACAATATCAGAGTTTTAGCTTAAGATCTGACGCCTCCACGGCCTGCAGCTGGAGTTATGGCAGAAGGACACTATGGCGCAGCATTTTGTAATAGGCAGCCGCTTGCCTCATTGCAATCAGGAATCACAGAGAAAGAGGGAGGGACCAGGATTCCAAATTATCCCTTAGCGTTCCTCCCTCCAGTGACCTACTTTCCATTCTCCTAATAGTCCACACAGTTGTGAACTCAGAATGGGCCACGATGAGTCAAGTCCCCTCACAATCTGGTCACCTCTAAAGCCCTACCTCTGAATACAGCTGCGGCAGGGATCAAGTTTTCAATACACAAGTCTTTGAAGAGAGTCACGTGCACACAACAACAGAAAGCCACAGTCTGGGTGGCTTACACAGCAAAAGCCTGCCTTTCCACAGTTTAGACCAATGCCAAGTTGCCAATTGTGTTGGTTCCTGCTGAGGGCTCTTTTTGTGGCTTTTCATTCTGTTTGCACATGGCAGACAGACAGACGATAACTGATAGAGATAGATGATGAAGAAGATAGAGCTATAGTAGTAGATAGACAATTCTCTTCTAGAAGGATGCCTGTCCTGTCAAATTAAGGTCTCGCTACTATGACTTCATTTAACTGTAATTAAATGCATGATTTTGGGGATACATAATTCAGTCTATAGTGCAGGGGCTCAATATAATTTTCTCTCCTCACAAAAGTAAGCAGGCTGTGCTGTGTTCCACTCACCCAAGCACAGCCACAGCTCAAGCAAACTCTTAGGGAAGTGATTGTCTCACAAGGTCTCAGTGCTAAAACTTTCAAGTAGCCAAGAAGTTGGGGGGTGGGGTCCATTGCAAAAGTGGTCTGTTTCTCAGCCCAGGAAGATCGGGTGTTCTCAGAGGCCTAGAAATATGTGTGAAGCTGAAACTGTGCTCCGATGTTCCTGTATTAGGATCTCTGGGAGTCTATCTGGTTCTGCCTGGACGGTGCTGTGTAGTAAACACTAAGCCCTCTAAGCTGATATGGAGTGAGCACTTTCTTACATGCCCAGAGTACAGTGCTAAATGCCTTCCATGTTATCACAGCTAATCCTAACAACACATTAGAAGATTCTTCTGGTTACTTACTGTCCTTAATAAAGAGAGGCATAGAGGGCTCCAGCAACTTCTCAGGATTACACAAACACTCTGCAGGGTCACAGATAACACTTCGTTTTAGACTTAAAAGGATTTGCATTAAGGACCAAAAACACTGCATTCTTGCTCCCTCAGAGCATGTCTGAAGACAGATCCAAGTGAATGTCCAATAACTCTTTTTATTGCTTGAACCCATTTATCCTCCCATTCTGAGTTCATAATCAACTCAAACAAAACTAAAAATGTGAGCTAATTAAAAACACAAGATCTGCTATCCTGTTAAAAAGAAGAGTAAGATTAAATGTGTTATCTGGAACAAAGAATCCCTTTCAGTGTATGTTGATGAAACTCCATCTCAGAACTTGAAAAGATCCTGTCATTTTCAGAAGAGATTGTGACCCCTACGGTCGTTGGGTCTTCATGTTTGTCACCCTGTGAGGAGTCATAATTGTATCTTGTGCAGAGTATACATAATCTCGCTTTCATTGGTACATGTTCCTCACATATAGGCCTGATTGCCACTTAACTCTGCCCAAATTTGGGTAGGTAAGCAATAAATCTTGTGACAACTTTGTAAACATTATGATACAACTTGACCTTCATGGCTATTAACCCATTAAAAATACACAAATTAAACCCAGTGATTATTGAAAGTGAATATTAACCAAAAGCTTTTGGTAGCATGGCATCAGCTGCTTGGATTAGTTTAGGATAGCACACTGCTACAGAAACAGGACCAGAGAACTTCCTCAGCCCTGTGAGGATGTTTGCAATGTAGGATGAACTTTTTCCTCAAGTGAGCAAAGTCCTTCAGAAACACAGTCCTCCTTTGTGAGGGACAGAACAGCATCTCAGGAATGAGTATGGAAATGTCATGCCATGTGGGAACAGAATGACCACAGCCACCTAGTAAAATGAAATACATACTTGCAAGATGGATTAAGAGGACTCTTCAGAATCAATGTGATATTTAATAATCTTAACTCTATGGATAACTATCAGTCAGAGTGATAACCCTGGGACCACCATCAGCCCTGACACTCCTCCTATGTGTAATCATGTGAGATTAGTTTGTGGTCAGCGCTTTGATGCTGAGTGTACCTCATGTTCTCATTCATCCACTCACCCATTAAAAAGTACAGTGTTTTTTTTTTTTTTTTAACAGTCTATAGACCAATAGGTTCCTAAACTTTGTTGCATTAAAGATTAGGGAAGGCAAGAATGAGCAGGTTGTAAATGGGGCAGCTGAGCAGAGAAGCAAAAGAGGAAAAACAAATGTCTGAAGCACCCAGCTTTAGTTCTGAAAAATGCACCTTCATATTTCCTGAAATATTATGAAGTCTTAGATCACAGAAACACCTTTGGACATTGACCCAGAAAGCAGTGCCAAAAGTCAGCTCTAATTTTGGACCATGAGCCTGTAACTAGAGGATGCTCCCACGGCACACTGGCACTAACGGTGAGTAGCCTCCTCTCTCCCACAGCTGAGATCCTGTCTGTGCACTCGACTGCCAGCAGGCCCTGCCTCTTGCTCTAGGATTTCCCTACTGTTGTCTCGATGTCTTCACCCCACTTCTTTAATATGATAGTTTATCATCTGAGATTCTCAAAACTCCTCCACATTCTGCAGCTACAACCCCGGGAAAGGGCTGAAAGAGAAAAGGGCCTTTGGCTCCCATCTGCATGTGGCTTTAATTTTTTTCCAGAAGGTTTTGTTTGTGAACTTATGAACTGTGAGCATCTAGGCTGATGGCCCAAGGAAATAGCTTATCATTAATCTGTACGATGAGTATCTCCGAGTCAATTGCTTTCTCTGATCCCTGTCCATGCAACTGGCAAGAATGTGTGTGCTATCAACATTCCATGGAAGGGAAGGGAAGCTGAGGGTAGAGGCAGAAAGCAGCAACATTTTTTTCATCAACTAATCTAGTTCCCTCATCTAAAGAAGTCAATAATTTAAAATCAATTATGAAGGTAAAACGAATTACCAAACAGCTGTCTGTACACCTTACTCCCCTATCCAGTCTATGGCAGGTCTCCTGCTTTCCTCATCTCAAATAGGTTTTTTCTTTTTTTTTTTTTTTTTTTTTTTTGGTTGTTGTTTTGTTTTTGTTTTTTTGTTGTTGTTTTGTTCTTTCTTTTTTATTTACTCACAAGGTTGGCTTCCTTTCCAGGTTTGAGATTCCAGGTCTAAGGATTTCATCTTTCGCTATATGTTCACTTAGAATTTCTCTCCCCATAAAATGACTGACATCTGCTGGTTTCCACTACTCTGATCACTGCCCCCCATTGCCCTCCTCCTCTATCACAGGTCCCTTGATTGTCACAGGAACATGTGAGATCGCTGGAAAATCAAATCAAGATCAAAAATGTTCCCTGAGGAGTAAACAGAGCTCAAAAGTAAGATGTTCACATCAGAAAGGGAGACGATGGACAACTTGAATCTCAATGTCTTTTCCAAGCTTATAGCATAAATAATGTGTAAAATGCTTTGCAGTTCATTTGGAAGGCGGTGAGGGCATCAATGAAGGACCCAAAAGAAACCCAAATAACGTTGCATCCTAGGTACAGCCTCTCCACAACATCATGATGATGTCCATTTCATACAACAAACCTTCCTGACACAAAGACACTTGTGCACACGGCAAGGAGCCATGTAATTCAGTCATTTATAAGTTCAACAATGTCCAGTTGGGGGGGGGATGGGGTAAGGGGATAACATCTGAAATGTAAATAAAATATCCAATAAAAATGTCCAGTTAGAGTGCAACATACATTCAGGTGTTGTCATATATGCGTGAAATCTGCTAAGTAAAGGCTGAGCCAACACTGCCTCTCTTAGTTACAAAGTGCAACACTAAAGTATTCAAGAATAATATGGTCTCAGGCTACCTGTTTTTTTATTGTTGACTATACCAGATAAGGATCGATGCTGGGTTCAAAATTCAGAGATTAAAATCCTTGCTAACAAAAGCACCTGTCAGGTAAACTCTCTCCTAAGGCCTGGCTCAGGTATCTCTGGTCTGGTCTTCATCAAAGTTCAATTCATACCCTTCGAGGGACAGTGTCTGTCATTGCTGCATCCTTGCTGGTGTCCTGCACTCTGGGAAATACTTGTTGTAATTAGTAGCCACTTAGAAATTAACTTCCGTTAAGCAGGTCATAATTTCAGAGTTCCAGAGGAGCTGGAAATTTAAATCATGTTTCAAACCGAGGGGCAACAGCACCTGAAAGCAAGGGCTACAACTCCCTTCTTGGCTCCCAGGTATGCGGCCTGCTTCCAGCTACAGTACTTATAGCACAAGTTGATCTGAACTTGTCACTGTGCGTCAGGTGTCTCGATGCCATAACGAATTCTCTAGGCAAAGGTCTGTTGTTTGATGTTTTTGTAGGATGTCCATTTGACAATGCCTACATCAGAAGTTCTCAACCTGTGGGTCATGACCCCTTTGGGAGAGGGTTGAATGTCCCTTCTTAGGAATCTCCTAAGACCAACAGAAAATACAGATATTTACATTACGATTCATAACAGAGCAAAATTATGGTTATGAAATAGCAACCAAAATAAATTTATGGTCTGGGATCACCACAACATTAGGGACTGTATTAAAGCCTTAGGAAGGTTGGGAATCACTGTTCTACGTGAATGAATTCACCAGGGAACGCACCTAGCCATGCCTGAATGCTCAGAGAGACAGAAAGACAGGCAAAGCCAGACATTTTGCATGCTCAAATGCTTTTATCTGAATGCTGTTTCAGGGTCAAAAGAACCTGAGACTCAAGATAAAAGCCTGGGAGGTTGTTACATTTGTCCCTGGGAGTTAATACAAAAGTGTCTTTATGCCACTGAATGAATCATTGGACTTTTCTGAGAAAGCCACTTTGCCTGCACTGCCTCAGGCTTCGGGAATCTCTCCATGGTGCTGGGAAACTTGATTCCACAGTAATCCACCAGTAAAGCATGTTTCACAGCAACCTAGGTAGAAATGGGGCAGGATGGAGTAAAGGCGCTCAGCATCCTATGCTCTTGTTCCATCAGGAGTTTTCCACTCTCTGTCCACCCTTGGAATCTCATCTTAATTCCCAAAGCAGTGACTGTGTGAGCACCATCCCAGTGACCGTGTGAACAGCATCCCTCCATCTCTGTCCATCTTCCCCTCAGACAGCACAACCAAAGCTAACTTACAGACGGTGGGGCAGAGGTAAAACAGGTCTTCTTTTCTTTCCTTTTGACCCTTGGGTTCTATTTTATGTGTACTTTGCCCTCAGACCAAAGGGTAGGTATGGGGAAGGGGAGAGAAGCTGAGGACAGAGTCATGGTGCCAGACCAAAGGCTCCAGGAGCCCCATGGGCTGCAGCCAATCACATATTGCACCTCAGCTGGGCTAACTTAGCTCTCTCACCTAAAAGAGCCAACTAAGGCCCCTGTGCCCAAAGCCAAGTAAGCCTCTTGGCCTGGTCAGGTCCAGCAGGGAGAGGCAGAGGTTCAAGGCAAATGGCCTTGGTTGCTGGGAGCTCCTCTGCAGCGGCCCAGGCCTGCCAGGTTAGTACTTTCCTGGGAGGAGAGTTTCTTAGGTTGTTCTCATTATATATCCCAATAGGGAAAGAAATGACCTTTCTCCCAAGGAATTCTCAGTCTCAGGCTCCCACTCAAGGTTGGTGTCTCCAGGTCCCTCCTCCACACACAGAAATGCCAAACCACTTAGATCATGCTTCTGGGGAGAGTGGGTAGAAGGGTTGGGCTCTAAGCATTTGCTGAAATCCCATTTACCAACCAGGCAAGTCTCTTCTTTCAACTTTCTTTTTTTTTCACCTGCAAATGAAAGGATCCCTGATTAAGACACTGTGGGGAGGGGGAAATTGTGCTGGACAGTGTCTGATGTGTAACAGCTGGGGAGTACTAGCACCCTTCCCTTTCCTTCTCCTTCCCCCTTCCTTCCCTTCCCCCTTCCTTCCCTTTCCTTTCCTTCCTTCCCTTTCCCTATGACCAAAATATAATGTTTTGTCAAAATGGGGACTCTATTCATTTCATTAGAATAATATAACAATAAAATCTATCACTCTATACACTAACCCAAAAAAGTTAATCATGAAATGTGGTCCCCAATGGGATTTTTTTTTTTTCTTGAGCACCCATTCAATTAAAGGTGGTTTCAATGGAGTTGAACTGGTGTCAGCTCATGACTCTGAGTACCATTCAAGAACTGCACTGTGGGCTTAAAAACAAGGCATATTTTATTTATAATGGGATATGATAAGGTTACATATTAGTAAGTTCACAGTAGTGATTTGTTTGTTTTTCTGATGTAACAAGATCTATAAAGAGCAAAAATTACCCAGAAGTACATTACGCTGCATCATGATCGTAGGGTTTCTGCTGCAGGGATCTCTTCACATGATCATTCCTGTCAATTTTAATAACTAATCACTGGTTGTTTCTTTTAAAGGTTGCATTAAATAAATGCACAGGAGGCTTCCAGTGAATTTGAACAGTAAACACCCCCTCCCCCTGCCCTTTTTTGGTCTTGTTTCTTGCTGTTTGTAGGTTGTAGAGGTCCTGATGCAAGAAAGAAATTAATGGGCATGCCTACAAGGTGACAACAGACACCTACAGACAGGTTCTTGTGGAGAAGCCAGGACAAGGAGTAAAGGAGAGTACAGACAAGGAGCCAGCTCTGAGGAACGGCCTTGAACAGAGAAGTAGAGAGTCACAGGCTCAGGCATACACACATGTGCAAATGAGACACACAATGACCTGTCACTGGTCACATGGATGTTATGACTGCTAGCATGCAAGCATGGCAACACACACTCAGAGAAATTCAGGTGGGAAAAAGTTCTCCCTTTCCCTGATTTCTCTTTCTCCTGTAGGGAGTCCTGCACAGCAGGGCCACGGCTGGAGGGCAAACCAGTGAACTCTGCCGGTTCACTGGGTCAGTGATTGGCAGTGGGGAGGGTGGGTGGTTAATTTCCATGAGTCCAGTATGTTGGTAGGAACTCACAGACAGAGCTGTGTGCTGGATAGTTTTATGTCAATGAGACACAACCTAGAGTTAGAGAGGAGGGAACTCCAATTAAGAAAATGCCTTTGTAAGATGGGGCTGTAGCTAGGCCTGTAAGGCATTTTCGTAATTAGTAATCAATGGAGGAGGTCCCAGCCCACTGTGGATAGGACCATCCCTGGGCTTTTGGTCCTGGGACTATAAAGAAGCAGACTGAGCAAGCCTTGAGAAGCAGGCCAGTAAGCAGCACTCCTCCATGTTCCCGCCTCCAGCTCCTGCCTCCAGGTTCTACCCTGCTTAAGTTCTTGTCCTGACTTTCTTGATGATGTGGAAGCATAAGCCAAATAAATCCTTCCCTCTCAGGTTGCTTTGGTCATGGTGTTTCATCACAGCAATAGTGTCTCTGACTAAAGCAAGCTATTACATTTAATACATGCACTCCAGAAGATGACATAGAAAGTAGAACTGGTCACCACCACCTCTGACTCAAGGGATGGCAAGGGTGAGCACCCTAAGCCTTTCTAAGACTCACCTGCATGGCCAGACTCCCCATTCATTAGAAAGCCCTATAGTCCTAACAGTGAATTGTGACGAGGCAAACATACCCAGGCCACTGACTTCACACTCTCCGCTGTAAAGAATCTGTCTTCTTGCAGATCTCAAAAGGGAGAGTTAGAGGAAGGAAGGAAGGTGATAAATGATGGTTAAGCATTTTCTCTGGGGCTTACTTTGTGAACTTTAGCTAAAACCTTTTTGACTCCATGGATAACCTAAGGATGTGTGAACCTCATAACCTTAAAATCTAGTCTAACTCCCACGGTGCAGACTTCTTGCACATTCAATTGGAGGACTATTAAAGACTTTTTTTTTAAGCACACACTTCTGAATAAAAGTTGTCTACTTTTGTAGATAATGAAAATCACCAGGGGGAAGACAGCAATCTCAGACCTACACTCTTCACTGAGTTCTTTCACAGTTAATCTTAGAATTTTAATAACTTAGGTTGAAAGTTATAGGGAGAAAAATCTATAAACATTTAAGGTAATGGAATCCCGTGTCCTCTAATAGGATCATGCATTGTACTAGCCTTGGGGAGCAATTTACATCCTTTAAAAAGAATAGGCTATGAGGGTTGAAGAAATGAAATAAAAATTTATTGTCTTCAGTTGTGTGATGTAGCTTTTTGCGACTTCACATTTCTTCTGCAGACTCTCCTTCGCACCATTCCCACTTCGACACAGGCTGGTAAAACGCTGGGAGCACAAAGACCTCAAAGGATCCTGCTTTTAATTTTTGTTTTTTTCTTTCAGGAATCGATGCAAACTTAAGCGTTTTGAAAAAAAAATCGATATTCAATCTACAACCAGTACAATAATTTTAGGAAGTCTGAAGTTCCTATGCAAAGTAGATGGAGAAGGGTCAGGCAGGAAAATAAATTAATCCCTTAATTTCAACTTTTCTTTGCTCTGCTGGGAATGCACATACCAACACATGACTCCAATTTAACCCCTTGGAGATCCATAATTTAAGCCAGGGTTGGAAACACAGTATTTTAAAATGTCACTGAGTAGTGTTACCTTAACTCAACATTATTTACATTTATGGCACTTAACAACCACATGGTATTCATGGCACAGCTGCTACGCTGTGACTTTACCCTCCACACATTGCCAGACTCTCTCAGACTGCCCACCCCTTACCTTAGCTCCTAAAATATTTCCTGAGAAAGACATCCTGAGGAACTTCCAGTAGAAGGGACCTAAAGGGAAAAACTAAGATTAAAGCACCCAATTACACCGTGTGAGTCTCAATCAGAGCCACACTGTTAACATGGGGAATCCTGGCTCTGTGTCTTGTCTACAGGGTTCTCTTCCTTTTCTAGTACATCTTTTTGAGCTAAAAGTTACTGAACAAAGAATAGCATTGGCTTTTCTAAGCACAGGTGTATCACAAATATTCCATGCCAATTTGTTTGTTTTTTTAATGACAGACAAAATCGTGTGCTTCATGGAATTCGTAAACAGAAAGGGGTACACGTATACGGGCACAGAGATGATGACAGCTTTCTCCTTTCCTGAAATGAGATCCCTGAAGCCGGGAAAGGAAAGAGTACTTGGTGGAGCATTGCTTCAGATGTAGGCAAGCAGAGACAGGACAGCCCACTGCAAGGTGTGAGGAAATGGCTCCTTGGTCACACCCCTGCACAGGGCTCTGGCAGGGGGCAGCTATGTCTACAAATGGGACATCAAGGGGATAGTCCTCTGAAACCAGCTACAACATGCTGATAGAAGGAGACTTCTGGACTGCACCGCTGGCTGCCTACTCTCCCTTTCCCCAGCTCTGCAGCACTCTTTTTTCCTCTCTCTTCCTGACCAATAATTAAGGGCAATTTATACAGCAAGGGCAGAGTGACCCTTTTCCTTGCGGTAAGTTGCACAGTGGTGGTGGTCACAAACCACAGGGATGGGACAGCAGTAGTTGCCAGGGTGGTGGGCATTGTTTGGTTTCCCGTGGCAGGATAGCTTGGCACATGATCTTTGTGAATATTTGTCTCCCTGGGAAATTAGATGGCTACAAGGTGCACCTGCCAACTGGGAGTCACAGTGTTGGTCTCTCCTGGTTTGTGTGAAGGAGGACTGGGTGGATGGGTTCCTGCGGTAGCCTAAAGAAGCCGCTGCAGTGGAATAGATCCCCAGGGTCATATCCTACTTCTCTGGAGAAAGACTGTGGGAGGGGCTGTGCAAAGAGCTTGTGGGCACACTTGGAAAGCCAAGTCCCTTGTCTGCTCTGGAGGGCCAAGCTAGCCTGGCCAGGGCTGCCCACCAGGTACAGTTGTGGTCCAGATGCTCAGGAGAGTGGATGCTAGAGTAAAGCCCAGGTAGGCAATCCCAGGGCTAGGGAAGGGCTACCTGCCTCAGGCCAACAGGAGCAGGGCTAGAAATAGGACAGACAGGCTCACTCTCTGGAAAATGGAAAGCCAATCACTTAACAGCTGCAAACGAGCAGTGTGCATTTTCCATCGGGTTCTTTCTCTTTGCAACATAAGGCAACAAAGAACAAAGACTCGGGCGTGTGGACATTTCCTGGGCTGCCCACCACTCCCCAGGGTGGTGTGGTGATGTGTATAATTACATGTACAAACACATATGTGGTCGTGTAGTGTCTGATTTCCTGAAGCAGAATAAACTGAGTCCCCCTAGAACCAATGAGGGGGTTGACCAGAAGTACAGGTGGGTATGGTACCGGGCCACAGGGAGGGACCAGTTGTAAGGCAAGGCTCCCAAGGACACAGCAGCTACACTTTGGTTTACAGCTGTTACAGAAACTCCAGGGAACAGCTTCTTCAGAAGTCCTATCTATTAAAGTCAGATGCCACCAGTCGCTTGTCCGGGTGGACATCTGCTTCCTTCCAAATAAAGTGCAGATGGTCGAAGGATACTGGTCTATCCTCTGCCAGTCTGAGTCAGCATTGAAGAATTAAAAAAAAAAAAATCTTTATAAAAGAACTTCCCCCTGGACATATATATTTATATATATATTTATATATTCTTCTTTTGTTTTTCATAAAGCCGCAAGTATAGAAATTTTAGACTGATGTCTCCGACTGTAAGCGAAGAACAAACTTGTGAGATTTGGGGTCTATGAACTCTTCTGAGAGTACAATGAATGGGATTTTCTTCACATTGACCACGAGGCTGAAGTCCAAGCATTTAAGGACGAAAACAATTCCATCCTGTAACCCGTTCGTCACAGGCTCATCACTAATAAGTCTCCACTGTGTCGAGAGCCATCGATCCTTGTCATACTGCAAGGTGGGGCCCGCACTGAGGTATCGTTCAAGGAAAGCCTGAAAGCCAAGGAAGAACATTGGAGGAGTTACAAGGGTTCCTATGCTTTGTGGCCAGGCGTCATCTTTTTTATCCCTAGAAAATGTTACCCAACTACACTGATACCTTAGACTAGAGTTCAGCTTCTCATGCTGAAGCCCCATGAGACCCTCTCTGGGGAAGGAAGAGTCCTTGGATTTCTGAATTTTCTTTTGGCAATTTATAACCAGAGGGTGAGTTGAGGAAAGTGGATTGGGTACCACTGTTGATGTAACATGTCACCTGAAGACACAGGTGCCTCCCCCCACAAAATCCCCTAGGCCAGCTGAGCGCCTGGAATAGGAGTTGTCAATGAATCCAAGGCAGACAGACAAGGACAAACACACAGACAGAACTGTACAGTCTATCACCTGCTGGCTGTGTGACTTTGCTCAGTCATTTGCCCTTTCTCCGGGCAAAGGTTCAGTGTGCACAAAGCACTCACAGTAGGCACACTGTGAGTGCTGTCTGTCTTCTGCAGACCTGATGCATGTGTGGTCACTGCTAGGTATGCCCAGACCCATGTCCCCTCTCCTGAGCTCTTGCTCCAGGGACACCAAGGATACTGAAGTTCTGTGATTTCACTATATCCTAATGTGCCATTCCTCCTGCTGAGAGCTGTCCCACAAGCCCTACCTTTCCCTTCACATCTTAAACTATCTCCTTGAAGCTCTCAGATGGATCAACATGTTCTTCTGCCAAAGCTCCTGAAATCACTGGCAATGACGTCACGTCATAGTTCACTTCCTGAACTATGCTGACTTGCTGTCTCCTTCCCACAAGGCTTCAAACTCATAGAAGATAAGAACTACGTCATCACTGTCTTCTCCTTTTTAAAGTGTGACTTTCTAATGTATTCTGGCATAGAATTAAATACATAAATCGGTTTAGTTGAGTGAAAGAATGAACCGATAATGTAAATTGAAGAATACTGGCATGTATCCATTTGGTCCTAGGCCAAGGTCAGGACCTTTTCAGTTTTTATGCAATCCTCTTTCATAACTCCTCCACTCTGCCTGGCAGTGCAAGCAGCTGTAACCATGGTGATAGGCACACAAGAAGGTGTGGCTGTGCTCCAGTGAAATCGGAGTCACAGAAACAGCCAACCCCTGGCTTCGACCCGTGAAATTTAATTCAAATGTGTATCAACAGACAAGAGGTACAGCAAATCTACATATCTGGTGGAATCAGGAACAGCTATTCACAGTGGAAGAAGCTATGTGAGTCAGATCTGTGTGCATCGAATGAAAGATCCAAGAAGCCTTGAGCGAAGAAAGCAGGTGTCCAAAATGCAGGGGTGTCTAGTATCAAAGCATCTCTGCCCGAAAAACATAGTTACAGCTGAGAGAACACACATCAGCTAGAACTGTAAGGAGTGGGGGATGGGGGTCATAGTGGGTTTTTTGGGGGGGTGTTTCTAATTACTCTCTCTCTCTCTTTCTCTCTCTCCCCCTTCTCCCCGTGTGTGTGTGTGTGTGTGTGTGTGTGTGTGTGTGTGTGTGTGCGCATACATATGCATGCCATGGCATGTGTGTGGCTGGAAAACAACTTTCAGGAGTCAGTTCTCTCCTTCCAGCATGTAGTTCTGGGACTTGAACTCAGGGCTTGGGGGCAAGCACTTTCATTCAAAGAGCCATCTCACCAGCTCTAGTTTTGGTTTTATTCTTGTTTGATTAGTTAGCTTTCTTTCTTTCTTTCTTTCTTTCTTTCTTTCTTTCTTTCTTTCTTTCTTTCTTTCTTTCTTTCTTTCTTTTTTTTTTGCTTCTGAGAAGATTTCCGCAAGGTAGCACAGGTTGGATTAGAACTTACTACATAGTCCAGGTAGCCTTGAATCCATAATCCCCCTCCCCAAACACTCGGATGACAGTGATAATCTACCACAGCTGGCTGAAAACATAACTTTCTACATTGGATTTTTCTTTTTATAAATAAAATTTTAAGAAAGCATACATTTTTTTAAATGAAATGGGAAGACATCAGACAACTTTAAGAAACCATGGAGAAAGAAAAACAGCTGTCCCTGAAAAACAGTGTGACAGGAAAGCTCTTTGCCACACGTGCTCTTTGCCACACGCTATTACTCCGCACAAAGGTAGGTTTCTATTTGCCACCTGTGGTATTTGGACTTTTGTGACTAAATATTCAAGTTTTCACCCACAATTCAACAGATGACATACCACAGCATGCCAGACACTCTAGCATTTGTAAACGATTTCGAGGTCGCAGTTACACAGAATACTATTCTGGGGATGAACTACCTGCATTTAATGTAGAGTTGTGCATAGAGATAATAATTGAAAAGCTGATTCTGGGATGCCCCTCATATACCATAATCTGATGTTCAAGTCTCTCATATAAACTGGTAAACATTTGCATGTAAACTGCGGATATCTGTGCATAATCTCCAGGTGCCTTACAACACCTAGTACACAGTGATGCTCAGTAGTGCTACACTGTGCTGTTCAGGGGACAGTAACAGAAAAGTGTGTCCATGCTCACTGTGACAGGGAAGTGTGTGTCCATGCTCACTGTGACAGGGAAGTGTGTGTCCACGCTCACTGTGACAGGAAAGTGTGTGTCCACACTCACTGTGACATGGAAGTGTATGTCCACGCTCAGTGTGACAGGGAAGCATGTGTACACACTCACTGTGACAGGGAAGCGTGTGTCCATGCTCAGTGTGACAGGGAAGCGTGTGTCCACACTCACTGTGACAGGA
The DNA here is from genome assembly GCF_011762505.2 of Arvicanthis niloticus. Lineage (NCBI taxonomy): Eukaryota > Metazoa > Chordata > Mammalia > Rodentia > Muridae > Arvicanthis > Arvicanthis niloticus. The sequence goes on from NC_047661.1 coordinate 81,223,888, forward strand.
AAGTGTGTGTCCACAATCACTGTGACAGGGAAGCAAGTGTACACACTCACTGTGACATGGAAGTGTATGTCCACGCTCAGTGTGACAGGGAAGCATGTGTACACACTCACTGTGACAGGGAAGCGTGTGTCCATGCTCAGTGTGACAGGGAATCATGTGTCCACACTCAGTGTGACAGGGAAGCGTGTGTCCATGCTCAGTGTGACAGGGAATCATGTGTCCATGCTCAGTGTGACAGGGAAGCGTGTGTCCATGCTCAGTGTGACAGGGAAGCGTGTGTCCATGCTCAGTGTGACAGGGAAGCGTGTGTCCATGCTCAGTGTGACAGGGAAGCGTGTGTCCATGCTCACTGTGACAGGGAAGTTTGTGTACATGCTCACTGTGACAGGGAAGCGTGTGTCCATGCTCAGTGTGATAGGGAAGTGTGTGTCCATGCTCACTGTGACAGGGAAGTTTGTGTACATGCTCACTGTGACAGGGAAGCGTGTGTCTATGCTCAGTGTGACAGGGAAGCGTGTGTCCATGCTCACTGTGACAGGAAAACACGTACACACTCTTAGTGTGACAGGAGTACATGTATCCATGCTCAGTGCAGAGGCACATGTTTCCATCCATGGCTGGCAGACTCCACAGGTGAGGATCCCATGGATACTGAGCTGTCTATGGAAGTGGCTGTGCTGGATATTTTCCTGGGTAAGCGACTCCTGAATCAAAGAAACAGAAAGCCTTACAGTTTCTCATTGGCTATTTCTGTGTGACTTGCTCAAGCTGGTAGTACGGACACCTGTGGGAAGTGTAAGAGTAAGATGTCCTTACAACAAAGAGTGATGAGATGTCACCTGTGCCTCAATGCCAGGGTCATCCATGCTTCAATGGATTTACGCGTTCTGTAGCTGTCCTCACCATCATCGCTCACACAACTCTGTGAGGCAGATATCCCTGCTCTATACGGGAGGGATCAAGTACAGCCAAACTCTTGCACAGCTACAAATCAACTAGTGGTTGGGCGAGAATCTGAACCCACCACGATACCTGCTGCATCCACCCTTTCTCTTTTGGCCCCCGTCCTCTATTAAATAACATTGATGATTCCCGTAATATCTATCCCTTACACTGTACTAACGCCATGATCCAAAAGACGGTGCGATAAAAACAAAGTCTACAACATCCAAAATGGTGGCATCGTTTCTACCAAAAAACCGACAGCTGTTTAGTCAGACTTTATCAAATGATGAGTATGGCTTTATCCCATGAATTAACATGAGGCATGAAGAACATCCTCAGTGCACTGGTTAGGAAACTGAGGCATAGTACCAGAAGCTATTTGCTTAAGATTGTACAGCCAGACAGTTGGTGGAGGACCAAGGTTAAAGTGGGTCACTTTAGCATGTACTCAGGATGGACATGCTTTCCTGTCACACCGAGCATGTACACCTGCTTCGCTGTTACACTGAGCATGGACACACGCTTTCTTGTCACACTGAGTATGTACACACTGAGCGTGGACACACGCTTTCTTGTCACACTGAGTATGTACACACTGAGCGTGGACACACGCTTTCTTGTCACACTGAGTATGTACACACTGAGCGTGGACACACGCTTTCTTGTCACACTGAGTATGTACACACTTTCCTGCCCATCCTCTCCACTACTCTGTACAGATTCGAGGTGGAATTTTTTCCTCTGTTATAGAATCTAGAAGCCTTCAAATCATGTATTTAAAAAACAATTGTTCTGGGCTGGGGAGCTGCCTCAGTGGCTACAGTGCTTGCTGTACAGTGCTTGAGGATCTGTGTTCAGATTCTTAGGACCCCCACGTGCAGTGCTGGAGAGGAAGAGAGGGGAGGATCCCAGGGGCTCACTGGCCACCCAGTCTAGCAGGATCATTGAGTTCCATGTTCAGTAAGAGACCCCGTTTTAAAAAATAAGATGGAAGGGCTGGAGAAATGACTCACTATTTACAGAGACTTTATTGCTCTTCCAGAAGACCCAAGTTAGGTTCCTTCTGGCCGTATTAGGAGACTTACAGTCACCTGTAATTCTAGTTCCAGGGGACCTAATGTTGTCTTCTGGCCTTTGCAGGGGGCATCCAAACACACATGAGAGATGTTCACACAGAAACACACAAGGACATAGAAATCAAAATAAAAAGTAAGTTCTAAATGATGTGTTGAGCAACAGTGGAGAACAGGATGTCATGTGACCGGCCAAACCTGTCGGCCCTAACCCCGACCCCAGCAGCGCACCTTGGGGGTCATGCTGTTGGTGATGCAGAAGGCCAGGTGCTGCAGGATGCTCTCCATGCTGTGGTAGTGCTGCTGTCGTGTGGTGCGCAGGTACTTCTGCAGCGCCCTGGCCATGGAGGGGAAGATGGCCTGGGCTGCCTCTCTGGGGTCCATCACCTCCCCAGGAGATTTCTGCTGCTCCTCAGCCTGGAGACGCTGAATGTGGATAAATGCTTCTTCCACAGCCACCACCAGTCTGGAAGGAGATTTGGGACAGTCAGCAAGGCAGTGTCCACTGCAGGGTCTGGGGATAGTCCCGTAAGACCCAGAGGGCCTTTGTTCACTGCAGTACCCTGGCTACCACCAACTTCCCCAGGTTCTGTCATACTGTATCACTCTAGGGGGTGGGAAGAGCCTGGGAGAAAGAAAAGCAACAGCAGAGATGGGAGTGGGTGGGTGGTGTCCCTGGGCCTCCCAATCCTGCCAATAAAGAGCCCAGAAAGCTCACTTTAACCTGTGCTTTGATTTCTCCAACAAAAGGTGAGTTAAAAAAGACTTCTGCTCACACTCCATCTGGAAAGAGAAAGCAAGTGTGCAGACCCAGCTGCTAAAAAGCCAGAGCTTGGGGGAGCTTTAGTTAGCAGAGGCCTTGCCTAGCACCACAAAGACCTGGGAGGAATCCCCAGCACCACATGCTCATGCCTGTATCCCAGCACTCAGGAGGAGGAGGCTGCACAAGAAGTCAGGCTGACAAGATGGCTCAGGGTAAAGGTGCTTGCGGCCAAGCCTGACAACCTGAATTTGACCCCCAGAACTCATGTGGTAAAAGAAAAAGAACTAATCCCCCCAAATCATGGTCTCTACATGTTCACTGTGGCATATGTACATGTACACATACATGTACACACATACACACATGCATACACACACATACACACACAGAAATAGATGTTTTAAAAAGTTTTTTTTTTTAAAAAAAAGAAAAAAGAAGTTCAACATCATCCTCAGCTATACAGAGGGTTTAAGGCCTGGTTGGGAAAAAAGGAAGAAAGAGAGAGAGAGAGAGAGAGAGAGAGAGAGAGAGAGAGAGAGAGAGAAAGAGAAAGGGAGTGAGCTTCAGCCTCCTTGTTCCACTTCTCTCCAATCCTCCCCCCAGCAACTCAGGAAAGGGAAGAATGAGGTGGCAGGTTTAAGGGAAGCCACCTTTGTCACCTTCAGTTCACATGGGAAACAGTGTGGGTAGGGCTGGCCCCCTCCAAGGCCAGCAACAGAAACCCTCTGGAAATCTGCTCTAAATGCTCATTCCCAGGCCCCAGCTCAGACCCACAGACCGTGAGGTAAGCTTTGTGAGTGGGCCCAGGACCTGTGATGGGTGTTTAGAGGTATGTCTGGTGGTGATTACACACAAGGTCTGAGAAACCTGAGAGTAAAGTGGTCTATAAACAGTCATACAGGTCATGCATACAAACAGAACATTAATTCTGGAAGTTAAAAAAAAAAGCGAAAATAAAATGTTCAATGGGAGGAGGGCCCAGGCGTGCAAGGGTCACAAACCTTGCTCTCCGTTTCTTCACTCTCCGTTCATGTTCAGCCTCTTCATAATACAACTCGTTGTGGCTGGAGTCCCTGCGCCGAGCGGCTGCGGCAATCATGGCTCGGGACTGACCAGTGGCATTGTTACTGGGCCCTTTGATGAAAGGAGAATGGTAGATAGCTTTAACCACAAACGCCAGGAAACAGACAGAGAACCTGCTGGTACTCTCCTACCCACCCCACTACCGAGCAAAGGAAGAGCCTAAAAGTAACTTCCTGCGCCTGCGCAGTACTCCACATTCACAGCAGCTAGGAGATCTAACCCCAGTCTGATGCAGAAATGGAAAAAGAACTCTGAAGGGGCTGCAGACTGCTCATCCCTGAAAATGCCGGCCAAAACCAACACCCGCCGGAGCGTGCCGAAGAGGTCACTTACCATCTGCTACACAAAGTTTCAGTTTGGCCATAAGGGCAGCTGGGACATCGCATGCAGCGGACAATGAGAGAGAATAGGCAGGATGGGAGAACAAGGACAGACAGAGAAAAAAAAGACGTCAAGGGACACTTACAGTGATCACACACAGGAACACAAGCTAAGCCCAGCAACCTCAACGCGCCCCATGTGTGAAGCAACTTAGAAGTCCTGTGTCATCCTGAGCATGACTGGACTTAGCTTATCACAAAGACACAGCTAGGACTGAATGCTTTCTTCTAGGTGACTTGGAGAGCTAAGTTTTCCTATCAAGGGTAAGGCTTACCAGCCAAATTAAAAAAAAAAAAATTAGACCCAATACCATTACCAAAAACTGACACCTATGTAAACCAGCTGACTTGTTGACAACATGAATCTCTTTGGAAGTCTGCAAAGCCCTTGTCTTAGCCCAGGTACCTAGCAGGACGTGACAGAGAGTCCTGTTTCTCACATTTGAGCACCTGACACCCTGAATGAAACTGGGCTCTGACTTGGTGAGTCTGGCTCCTGCTTCCGGTTGTCATTCAACTCCTGCTCCTGGCCAGGACTGAGAGGCCAGTGAGGAGCTCCCAGATACCTGCCTCTCAACATTTCTAGGCCTAATGCCCTCTGAGAGACAGCATCCTCAAGTTTATGGGTAAACTGTTCAGATAAAAGTCTCCAATGATGGACTTGCCATATATGTAGAACGTAAACTGACATTCCCCTGGGAAACATGTTCATCTACATTTAAACTAAAAATAGAAGTTGTTCTGAAGAGAGAAAAGAGCATAAGGCAAGCACAGAGTTCAGGTAGAAGCAAATGTACTATGAGGTTTGAGCCACAGAGCCACCTGACTGTGGCCCCCACGCCCCACAAATGTTTCAAGCACATACCGTCTACATTGTAGACCTTCAGGCCAGCCATGTGCTTGGCTGCTCGGAATTTGGATGCTGTTAGGAGGTTCGGGTTATAGATGGTGAAGTCCTTGTAGTAATTTTCCAGGACCACCAAGGCTGCTCGCTGGATGCTGTGAAAAGAGGGCAAAAAAAAAAAAAAATGAGTGCAGGGGTTTTCACGGCATACAGTGGGGCTCAAAATGAGAAGTCTGTTTGAGTCAGGTCAATGGCAAGTCAAGATAGCCCTCCCAGGGAAGTCTGCTGGCTCCTGCACTCCCACTGTTATGGCTTCCTCCCTTCTTCCAGGCTCTGGCATTCCCCATATCCCATCCAACCAGTAGCTGGAAGTGGAGAAAGTTACAACCTGTAACTGAGATTTAGGTTTGCGGTACACAGAGCTTTTCTTGTTTATTCTTAGTTTACAAAAAAGAGGAGGAGGAGGAGGAGGAGGAGGAGGAGGAGGAGGAGGAGGAGGAGGAGGAGGAGGAGGAGGAGGAAGAGGAGGAGGAGGAGGAAAGATGGAAGGAAGGAAGGAAGGAAGGAAGGAAGGAAGGAAGAAGGGAAGGGAAGGGAAGGGAAGGGAAGGGAAGGGAAGGGAAGGGAAGGGAAGGGAAGGGAAGGGAAGGGAAGGGAAGGGAAGGGAAGGGAAGGGAAGGGAATTGAGGAGCCCCCTCTCCGAAAGGTAAGAGGCTTGATAATGCTGCTCAAAGGAATCATAAATGAGAAGTCAAAGCTTCTGAGGCCCTCATTTAGTGATTGGTTACACACACACACACACACACACAGAGGACCCTCTCCCAGGTCTAAGGAACTGGTCTCCTGTGTTACAGCAATGTCCTCCCTGTGGAGCAGAGTCCTTCAAATGAGGCTTCAGCTAAGATATTCTGGGTCTTAAAATCCTCAGGAGCTCCTGTACTTCTACTGCTATCTTGGACACTCAGCAGATGATAGCTCCAAGCTACCATTTTGGAGCCCAGGCGATAACACTCATACCCAAGGAGCATGCTGGGAGCTGAACAGAACACTGTGCCTCAGATGCAGAATCCCTGCTGTTTCAAAGATCAACCATCTGCAACATGGAAGGGCTTTCACTTCTCTTATCACATTTGACCTCCATGGTCACAAACATGATACAGAAAACCACGAGCCACACAATGGCATAATATGAGTTATAGTCTGGCTAGAATTCTAGTGCGGATTGACAACCTAGATGCTGGCCCTTCACCCTGTGCAGTGTGTCCTGACATCTGCAGCTCCTGAAGCTGTTCACAACCACGCTGTACTAAATACCACAGCTTGGTTTTATCTTGCCCTTCTGAGTCTCTTTCCCAACACTCTGCTAAGATAATGGGCTTATAAGGATTATTTACAATAGCCTGAATGCCAGGACAGGGACTGCCTTGGATTCCTGGAGGACTACGTGGCATCCCAGGGCTCTCCCAGAGGCTCAGAGACCTTCACTCCCTACTGACCGAGTAACCCTTAGCCAGACAGCTGAAGCCCTGTACTGCCTCCATTCCCCAAGACTCCCTTTGTGCTCCACTTTAAGAACTGAAAACAGGGCTGGGGATGAGTCTCCAATGGCAGAGTATTCTCCTCTGCACTATGTGAGAACCGAGCAGCCATTAGGACAGTGTGGAGTGCAAGACTAAGGTGGTCCTTGAGGTAAAGGGCTTCATTTTGATCTTTGTGTTGTTCTGAGTTCTGCTCAATGCAATTTCAATCTCCTCCTTGTCCTCTGCTGTGACCTCCAGAGAGGGACAACACATGCAACCTCACACATGTGCATCCTCGCACACGTGCAACCTCACACACGTGCATCCTCGCACACATGCATCCTCATACACATGCATCCTGGCAAATCGCTGATCTTCTGTCTCTGCTCACACACTAATTTTTGAAAACCCTAAGTGTGAGAATCAGCTTGGTTATACACAAGCACACTGGTTCAAACTAGTTCATCCTGTGCTTTTATACCAGCAGAAGAATTTCTCTAGGTGCTCAAATTATAACATGTCCCTCACCAAAAGTTTAAGAACTGGTCGGGAGAAATTGAGAGATGGCTTAGCCATTAGGCATTGGCTGCTCTTGTAGAAGCTCCAGGTTCAGTTCCCAGCACCTACATGGCTTATAACCACATATAGCAGGGGATGCAATATACAATTCTGGCCTCTGTGGTCTGCATGCCTGTGGGTCACATTATAAATAAGCAAGTAAATAAATCCCCCCCCCTTTAAAAAAAAAGTTCAGAGTTTAAAAGCAGTTTCAGAAGTTATCCTCAGACCCATCTTCAAAGCAAACTTTTTTTGTGGTGACTGTTGGGCTTTGTTTTTTATCCAGGTCACAAGGAGGAGCCCAGAGCATACCATTGGCTCAGTCCAGGGCCTTCACCTCCACATGGGCCATCTTTAGAAGTGCCTTCTGTCCTTGTCTCACTCTAGTAGAGCTGCTTCCCTGCCACCTTCTAGCATAGCCTAAGACAGGGTTGAGGCAAGGCCCACAGCTGCCAACATTGGAGCAAAACTCTAGGCATCCCCTAAGGACTTCCCACGGATAGGCCTGGTGCTGGGGACAGAGACCCGGGGCTTCATGCAAAGCCTCAGTCTTCTCAAAGCCAGAGAAGCCCATTTCCCAAGAAGCACAGAAGAGAAGTGCAGGCATCCTGCTCCTTCTCCAACCCCATGATCGTGCAGAGCACCAGGGTGACTCAGAGCCAGGCCCGGTCCTGGCCGGATGCCCAGGCTGACAAGCTAATGCAGGAGCTGAAGTACTCTCACGCCAAGTTTATAAATGCCTCCAAGAGCTGTGCATACTCTCGCCTACAGAGAGCCATTTGTCCGGCACTCAACACATCAACAATACGAGGGAATGAGAATTTCCACAGAACTAAGACAATATATAACCAATGTGCCCAACTTTAAAAGGTTGCAGTCATTTGAACTAAAATCCAACATCACTACGCTTCATCTTTTTTACAGAGTAAACCATGTATTACATGCCCTAAGTCTTGCCGAGACCCAGGATGGTGATTCCCTGTGTTTATAGCTGAGCTGTGCTTTGTACATAACAGCCGGAAGACATGAGTGCGAACAGCAGGCAGAACATCATGGGTGCCCATGTTCTACTGCAGGCTACAGGAACATTCTAAACACTCAGAACTCCATGGTTGATGTCATTTTTTATGTTCTCCTTTGCTCTTAGCTAGCAAAGTCATCTTAGTAGTTTAGGTGCTGGCTAAGTCATAGACGCACAAGACCAGCACATAGAGTGCATCAGTTCCTTCAGTCGGTGCCCGTGATCAGACACCTTCCTTGCCTCTGTTTCTTTGTATCCTCCAACTATGGTACCACACAGGCCTCTGTCAGGAAGACTTTCACACTCCCTAGACCCTATGGCCTGTCCCTAGACTCAGAGCACCCCCAGCATAACACAGAGTGGTAATGTCCTATAAGGAGGTAGATGCGCGACCCCTGCCTCTTCAACGTCTTACAGAAGTCCCTCTCACACAAGCAAGGCCTCCTTTAGTTCCTCCACACATAACACTTGTTGGCTCAACGTCTATTTTAGAAAACCTTAGGACTCCCATAGGTTTAAGATTAAGATCTTAAGGTTTAAGGCCAAGAAATATTTCATAAAACCATTAGAGGCATGGGGGGGTGGGTGCTGAGAGATGGTTGAAGCAAATCTTTAAACTAGTCTTGATGCCTAGACAAGATCATCTCTGGGGAAAGAGAGGGGCAAGGAAAATCACACTGGTGAGGAGCTTGGCACCATGTCAGCATTGGATTCAGAGGAAAGGCAGTGAGCTGGTCAAACCATTCTCAAGCAGAAACCCTGGAGTGCAGGCTCTGGGGACAACCCCATCATACTCCCAGAAGTCTAGAAATAAAAATGATCTCCTTGTTCTTCCCTAAATCCAATAATCAAACAAATCATAATTCAACTATTCCAATTTCCCAATCTATGAAACAATTCCGCTGATAATACCCCATACCCCAAACAACTTCAGCTTCTGGAGAAAGAAAAAGGAGGAGGAGAGAAGAAGGGAGGGAGGCAGAAATAATTTTATCTTAAATTTTTCACTTCTTGAAGTTTTTTTTTTTTTCTTGAATAGGGTGGGACTAATAACCCAGAATACCTGGCTCTGCCAAGGTACATGGGCTCTAAAACACATATCTATGAGGTATATCACTGGAAGGTGAATGAAATGAACCTGTCAGGTCAGTGTAGTTAAAAATTCCAGTGAGACGCCCTGAGGTTCGACTACATTGGGCGCTGGCTAAGGCTGGCATCAGTTTCTGAGAGCTGTCTCTGAAGCTTCACAGCTAGTGGGCAAATTCTGGACTCTGACTTTCTGAGAGTTCACTTTAACTGACATTGAGGCTGGGGGCAATGTTGGAGATTTGGGTGTTTGCCTTCTGTCTTCCACACTTTGACTTGTTTGGTTGGTTTAGGCTTGGCAAGATTTTATAAGGTAATATAATTTAAAGGGCCTGGCCTAAGGCACATGCCTCGTGACTGATACCACCATGGCCATGGGTTTCTATGCCCACATGTGTGCTGGGGAGGGTAATCTGCCTTGTGTGCATCTGTGCCAATCTCTCTCTCCAAGAGGGACTGCCTTTGAAATCGAGCCAAGGTAGCTTTCCCTGGAGATCGGAACCGTAAGGACCATAAGGTTACAGCATTCCTTGACAACTCCCAGCCTCTTGACAATCCAATTCACTTATTGGGAGGTTGCCATGGCTCACAGGTGGAGAAAGCATTGGCCTAAGAAGCAGAAAGTCTAGATTCCATACCTCATCCTGCCATTCTGTTACTTTCTAGAATCTTGTTTCCTTGTGGCCTGTGATGGAGAGAAAACCAACTGCCTTATGCGGTTGTCAAAAACATCAGCTGAAATCTTGCCAGTGATTGCATTTACAAACCATAAAGCAGCATACAAAATCGTATCATATTATTGATAATGGACCCAAGCATTTTATAATAGGGAATGCAGTTCATTGGTTCATGCCTTTCCTGGGCATAAAAGCATGTTCAATATCCATTTATACTAAGTGACTTATTATTTTTTGTATCTTTAATGTCCCTCACAAACACTATGTACAAAAGGCTCAGTTGTCAGCCTGAGGAGCTGTGGGGAAACACTGAAACCCTGAGGAGGTCGCACCTCAGAGAAGGAAGGCAGGTCACTGGGGTATGGACTTGCCTATCTGCTCTCTTTTTGCTTCCTGGCTGCTGTGAGTAGAACAGCTTTGTCAGGCTGCATGTTCCCAACCACACTGATCTACCTACTATCTACTGCTGCAAGTTCAACGTGCTGGGGCTGAGTGAGGGTGTGTAAAACAAAAAGAAACAAACAAACAAAACCTGAAATTGGGAGCCCGATTAATCTTTCCTTCTTAAGAATTGATCATCTCAGGTATTTTGCTTCAGCATTACTGACCAACACACTCCCAGAATTCTAGAAACGGAAGTGATCTCTGTGTTCTGCCAGAGATTCAGGAATCAAAGAAATCAGAATCCATTCCTTTGAGAGTACCCCAGCCTCTGAAAGGAGGCTTCTGCTATTGGTCCTTACTGCTTCCTCTAGAGACATGTCCCTATACTTATGAAAATATCTCATACTTGAAGGAAACACTTTGGCTATAAACCATCTCTTTTTTTACCCCTTTAAGTTGCAGAAGGAGGGACTGAAGTCTATAAAAGTATGCATTCTCACACACATAAGTGTGCACCTCAACACACATGTGCACCTCCACACACACAAACGTGCACCTCTGCACACACATCCATGGGCTCACACACATATACATGTGAACCTCCACACACATACAAGTGCACTTCTATATACACATACATATGCACCTCCACACACATACATCCATGGGCTCACGTACACATACATGTGAACCTCTATACACATACAAGTGTACCTTTACACACATCCATGGACTCACACACATACATGTGTACTTCCACACATACACACATACATGGGATCACACACAGACACACACATATGTGTACCTCCACACACACACATGCATGGGTTCACACATACATACATGTGAACCTCCACACACATACAAGTATACCTCTATACACATTCATGAGCTCACACACATATATACATGTGAACCTCCACAAATATGCATGTGCACCTCCATACACACATATATGTGCACCTCCACACACATATACATTGGATCACACACATACATGTGTACCTCTTACACACATATACGTGCACCTCCACACACATATACATTGGATCACACACATACATGTGTACCTCTTACACACATATATGTGCACCTCCACACACATTCCTTTGTCTACTATTCATTTTCTGTCCCCTTGATTGTGCCTTCTGCAGACAAACCTGTACATATGACTGAATTCAGAAATTAGCACCGTCTTTAGGATGTATCCAAGCTAAAGCACTTACATCCTCAACTCTTCCCCAAGAGGAGAGAACATAGCCAAACAGGTAAGACCCTCTTAAGTTTCAGCCTTTTCCAATATAAACTGGACCCATATCACTTGTCAACAAAACAGCTTTCTCCATGAGTGAGAAATGAGAGCATCTTTTTTACATGTAACTGCCCCACATCCGTGCTAGGACATTATTCTGATTACCTTGGCATGTGCTGACAGATAAAGCACTAAATAGTTCTCATCACAATAAAATCTGGGAAGACTTCTGCTTAGGGTATGTAATCATTATCCTTTGAGCCAACTCCGCTGACGTCCAGAAAAGGTTCAGCAAAGGATGAATAACCAGCTGCCCCACCCCCATCACAACAATTGCAAACACTGTTCACCTGTGACATTCCAGATGCTGAGCTACAAGCTGGGCTTATAAAAGGATGTTCACTCCCCCAATATATGATGATAATCACCCAAAAGATGAGAGTGCTTAAAAGATTCAGACGGGGGGGGGGGGGGGGTTAGAAGCAAACATAGGAAAAGGGAGGGGAGAGGATGGGGAGGGGATGGGGAGGGGATGGGGAGGGGATAGGGAAAGGATGGCAGGGGTTTTAACTGAGGTCTACACAACAGACAATGCTACGTGTCTGGGCTGAGTCTAACAGGTCACAGGTTGGTTCCATTCTGTGGACTCTGGGCTCCAAAAATTCCAAGTGTAATAAACAGTGTGAGCAGAAATGGGTGTTAACTGCTGTTCTGAAACATCCACAGTGTGTGTTGGGGGGTGGGGAGCAGGGTCAGTGTTCATCACCAGAGAGAGGATGCGTGTATTTATTGTATATCTTGTGTATTTATTGCATAGATGCATCATCTGTCAATTAGAAAGCCTGTGGCTTATGGCTTAGGCAGGACATATGAGGTGGAACATCCGGGAGGCAGACAGAATCCTGGGAGTGTGCCAGGAGGGAGACTCACCAGGAAGATGTGACTAGCAGACTCATGATGCCTGAGCACATGTAACCAGCCACGTGGCAGAATATAAGTTAAAATAAATGGGTTATTTTAGTGACGATCTAATAAGAAAAAAAAACTAGCAATATGGCCAAGTTATTCATAAATATATTTTGAGTCTGAGTCTTATTTCTGGGAGCAGGAGGCTGGAAGGAAGACCTGTGCCAAACTTCTAGAAAAGCCTTTCTTCCTTAGGGTGCTTTTGTTAGGTATCTGACAGCGGCAACCAGGTAAGTAACTAATACAACCATCAATGCCCCCCATTCAGCCAACTGTGAATTCTCCCCAGCAATATTGATGAAAGTCGAGTCACTCTGCATGCATGGTCATCACTGCCCCAGACCAGGAGCAAGACACAGCTGGGGCCACACGCAGCAGTATTTGTGTGAGTCTCAGAGACGCAAACATAATTAGTTACCCTGCCCCCAAGTGCTCTTGCCTCAGCCAGGCACAAACTGTGTTTACATCTCCAGAGCTTCTGCCTTTTAATTAAGATGTTTGTACTTGGGAAGGTAGCTTCATCAAGTTCTATACAGATAACAGGGAACAAGGTGATCTTGAACCATGGGGCACACCTCCACAGGAGGGAACCAGATCAGTGGTTCTGGCTGGCTGGGGAGGCTGCAGAAATCGCTAGTCCATCACTACCTCGATTCTGGTGATCGATGCCTGGCAGCTCTAAACCAGACTCAAAGCACATCCTCAGTAGTGCAGGGAGAGCGAGCAGATGGGAAGCCTGGGATGCTGATGCCAAACCTCTAAGACAGAACAGGACTGAGTCACCACGGAAGGGTCTCCAACGTGCGGGCTAGGGGACACCGCGAGTGCTTCCCCATGCTCTTACTATCCCCATTTTAGGTTTATGGTGAAAGTGAAGCCCTGAAAGACACCCAATTTCATACTGTGAGTGTAACCACAGTAGGAGAAACCTGCCTCTTCTGGTCTCAGGAGAGAAACAGCACAAAACTACCATGGGTGTGACACTCCTTGGCCATTATGCATGATCCTGTGCAGGGCCTTGAGTGTGCTGATGGTGCTGACAGACATTTTCCTTCTGAGTCTGATAAGTCACACCCAGAGCCAGGGATACAGGAGCCCTCTCCCACTGGGTACCCAGGAGACCTATTCCTATAGGCAAAAGCCATGTCCCTGCCACTAGCTCCACAGAGGGCCCCAGGTCTGCTTCAGGCTATGGTACGGAACCCCATCATACTGTCATCTCCCTGTACTGTCAGTTCAGTCTGGCTACAGTCCCTATCTTGGATCTAGCCTTTCTTCCTTTCACACATTACCATGGTGAATCACACAAAGATAAGCACCAGAGACCTATGGATCAAAGAAGTGCCTGCCTAGTGTGTTTGAAAACATCTCTCTAGACAGAGGCTAAGAATGCCTGCAGACACACACCCGATAGGCTCTGCTGGCCTTCTCTTCCCTGTCGCACCTTCCTCAACATCAGCACTGCTAGCTTTGGGAAGATGGGAACACAGATGGTAAGTCTGGGTCCAGAGGTTAACAGTTACCCAATGGGATCTCTGATCACAAAGACAGGGCTAAGTTATACCTGGAACAGAGCTGAATGCCATCCGATGAGTCAGAAGGACGCCTCAGTCACCACTTCCCACTTGTCAGTGCTGTGACAACACAATCACACCTGTATTTATGGACGGGAGCTGGAGTGTGAGACTAACCCACATGAGCCCTTGAGGAAAAGGCCTCTTGTTCTGGAAGCACAGCTGTTTCTCTTCAGAACAGCTACCTTCACCATCAGGGTCCTCGGTGCTCATACTAACCCTGCCCTGAGGAAGGTTCTCTATATTAGCATGGCCCCCAGGTAGGCTGTCTATACTGGCATGGGTCCCAGGTAGGCTGTTCATTCCAGCAAAGACCTTAGGAAAATATTAGTATGACTTCCATACAAACACGGTACTCTGGAGGGCCTTCCACATCAACATGGCTCCTAGGAAAGTATATTCAGGCACTGCCCTTAAGAAGGCATTCTTAACAGCCACACGCACACACACCCCAAGGGACTGGAAAGCACCTACCCTTCCATAGTGCACTGTACCCTGTGAGAGGTGAGTCTTCTGGCCTCAGCATGAGGCTGCAGGCAGCTGCCATGCTCAGCAAGCCATCCCAGCTGTAGAGGCTGGCAGAGAGCAGCTGGATAAACACAGTGCTTCAGTGTCCAGAAACTTACACTCTCATTAAAGCCACTTTTAAGAGGTACCACAGCACCAGACCACAAACGGCAGCTCCGAGCTCGCCTTGAAATTCTCCTGCAGCCTGAATAAACCCTTCACCCTCTAGTCTTAAGCTTGCATTCATCTTTATCCACTGCTTTTTTAACAGAGTGGGCATGGGGACTGGTAAAATACCGTTATTGGAAAGTAGTTACAAATGAAAACACCCACTTCTAAAAATAACAGTTTATATATGAAACCACGATAGTAATAGCATGAACCCAAAACTCCAGTAAGCATTTAAAAACATTCCTCCGTGTCATGGCCAATGGGTCTGAGCCTTCAGCAGCCTCCCAAGACCATTGGTGTTAGTTTCCAATGTGGGAAAAGAGGCCTGGGCCAGCCCCACAGCTGAGCCAGATCTGCAGCCTGAAGACCAGCTTGGATACTACCGGACTCAAAGTCAGGGATATAAGACTTCCCAGATGCTGGAGTAAGCTAACCCTCTGTTCTTGTTTTAATTAGAAAATCATAGAATAAGCAGGGAAAGAAAATTCCCCTACTCATGCCTGGAGATGTGTGCGTAAGCCACCCAGAGGACAAGACCAGCCTTGTTTCATTAGAAACCAACTGTGCTTATTGACCCCACGGATTCCTGGTCTTTAGGGTAAAAATTGCTAGTACTGATAATACTATCATATTGTCATAGCCCTATCTTAACTTGGGCTATGACAATATGTACGAGTCTGGGTAGATTACACAAGATAAATTCTCTCACAGTTCTGAGAGCCGGAAGTCCAAGATCAAAACCAATTTGGTTCTTATGAGAACTCCTCTTCTGGTTTTCAGAGGACTGCCTTGGCAATTTCTCACATGGTTTGTGTATGCGTGCACATGAAAACAGAGTAGGCTTTCTGGTATCTCTGTGTGCAAGAGCACTAATCTTATCGGACTAGATTCTTAGCCTACGACTTCAAGTAAGCCCAATTATTTCCTTAGCAGCCCATCTCCAAATTAGCCACACTGGGGTGAGGCTTCACCACGCATGTGGAAGAAGGAACATAAATATGTCTTTTCAACAAAGCCATCCAACAACTTCGAACAATCAATCATACATTCCTATGGTTTAAAAAGCAATTCCAGGGTCATTTCTTTTCAAGCATAGAAAATTCTCTGGTTAGCAACCAACCCTGTGAAGAAGGGGTTCATGCTCAATGCCAATTTATAAGATGCTCATAATCTTACTGAATGAAGCATTTTAAAAAATACAATCGAAACCCACAGTGCTGTGAGTTGTGTGGGCTTTTGTGGGTTCCTTTTCTGTTGAGGTTTAGTCTATTGCTGTGTATTGGGATGCTAAATACTGCCCTCCCCAGCCCCACCTGGTGAGATGGGACGAGGAGATCCTCACATACACCATGAGATGTCATATAACCTTGCTCCTTAATTTAAAACTATTGGTTGAATAAAGATGCCTACAGCCTTTAGCTGGGCAGAAGAGAAGCAGGTGGGGCTTCCCATCCTGGGCTTCGGGTCTGAAACACAGACTATGAGAAAGAAGAGGAGAGAAGAGAAGAAGAAATAAGATACCATGGGGTAGGTGAATCATGAGCACATGGCCATGAGGGCCAGCATGGTAGAGCAGGAGAGGCCCAGGCAGAACATGGCAAGTTGTATCTTGGGGTTATTGACTGAGAAGTAGACAAAATAGCATAGAGGGATAATACCTGTGCTTTTAAGATTTATTATAAATATAAAGGTTTTGTGTCTTTTGGGAACTAATCTACATGATCTAAAATGGGGTGGAAACCTCCAATTTCCACACCCAATATTTACCACAACACTTTTCTTCTTCCTGTGGGTAATGATCAGCAAGGTATGTACAACCTCAGAACAGCACTTTGTCACCATTTGTAACATAGAAGACATTAAATATCAGAACTATATGTAAAATAAAGGTAAGGAAACTAGGACTGAGGAGCCTGAGGTGCAGATGTTGACAGGGATCTAGGACAGTAGTTCTCACCCTTCCTAATGCTGAGAATCCTTTAATACAGTTCCCCATGTTGTACTGACCCCCAACCATAACATTATTTTGTTGCTACTTTGTAAACGTAATTTTGCAGTTATGAACCATAATGTAAATATCTGATATACAAGATATCTGACATGTGACCCTGTGAAAGGGTTATTTGACCCTCGAGGGATCGAGACCCACAGGTTGAGAATCACTGATCTAGAAGATCCTAAGACACAAGCCTGTAAGAGATTATTTAGATTAAGTTAGCCTCTGAGCATACCTAGGAGAGATGGCCTAGATTGAGTTAGCAGAAGTGGGAAGATTCACTGTAACTGTGGGCAGTGCCATCCCCTGGGTGGGGTTCTGGCCTGAATAAAGAGGAGAAAGTTAGCTGAGCACCAGCCTTCATAACTCTATGCCTCCTAACCAGGGATGCAGTGTGACCACCCACCTCAAGCTCCTGCTGCCATGACTTCCTCTCTGTGACTGATGACATGCTCAAACTGAGTCAACATACACTCTTCAAATCTGGGCTTGCTTTAACCAAGAATACACAAAAAGTTGTATTTGTGTAAAGTTGTTGCTGGGCTGGCTGCACACCTCACTTGAGAACTTCTACTGGAGCATCCTTGGAAGCCTTAAGCTGCCACTGGCATCTAGATACTGATGCAGGAGCAATGAGTCCATGTGGGGATGGAGAGTATCTCAGAATACGCAGGTAAGGACCAAAGCTGAGTCAGACTGGCTCACTATGTGTGTATAATTACACAGGGACCCAAGCAGGGCTTACAGAAGACCCACCCAGCAGAGCAAACCCATGCTGCAGAAACATTTGATGTAAAATAATGGTTGTTTTAAGGTACTGTATTTTAGGCTAGATATTACACAGCACTAGGTCAAAGATATCTTTGAAATAGGTAGAGAAGGCTGACCAGAGAGCCTCAAACCCACTGTTGCAGCCCCAAGGACCAGTCTTGGTCAACTGGCCAATTAAAGAATTGGTGGAGCTAAGGGACCAGAGAGAATAAGCCAGCCATCGCTGGCACCTGCCACCTGCCTCCTATCCACCCAGCTGTAACGAAAGAGCCAGATGAATATAACATATACAACATCAGCTGGTACCTGCTGATGTGAACATGGACATATCCCCTCTGTTCCGGGCCAGTATAGTGTGTGGGTAAGATCATTCTGAACCCACACCATCAGGGCTCAAGCCCTGACTCTCACAATTACAAATGCCACAAGGCTTTACAGAACTTCCTGAACCCTCTGTGCCTCTGTTTCCTCATCAACCAGCGAAGAAGACAGTGCCCACCCCACCCGATTGTCCTGAATACTGAGTTCTGTGTTCAAAGCAAGAAGGCACCTGACACCCCCACCCCCAGTAGGAGCCAGCTGTGGAGCTGCCCACCGTCCGCTGCGTTAGTGTCTGCACCAATAGTTACTGAGCTTTGCTTCTAAGATTTCAAATCAAAGAAAATACTGCAGTTATTAAATGTCATTTTAAGATCTGTTTTCCATATTTAGCTGGGTTTCTCCCCTCATACAGTCAGTTAAAAGATAAATTATACTTCTAGTAAAGTTAAAGAAAATTTAGCAAATCACTGAGAAACATGACGAGTGGGGTGTGTATGGGCTGAGACCCTCCCCCCCTCCCCAGACCCCAGGAGCCATGGAGAACATAGGTGGGCAATGAACAGCACGGTGCTGCTACCTGCTGCTGACTGCAAACAGGTCCCTTAACCTGTCCTCAACTGGAAAAGATGTTAGCTGCTGTCCCACCTGTCCTGACCCCCAGAGGTGGGGTAAATTAAATCCAAACATGAAAAGCCCTCGAAACTCCTAAGGCATCAGTTAAAGGCTAGGTCACATCTTACATCTATTTATGGAATTTCACAGTCTGCAACAATATTCTCTTCCATTTCTGAACGTTTTCAAATAAACCCCAAATGATCCCTGCCCACAGCAAGGGCTTTTTATGGGTGCTAACACGAAGCCCATTTTCTTTATGAACCTAAAGAGTAGGCATTCTTTTGAAAACTCTCAAAAATAGCTCAGACCATTCAGGAAAACCTCCTTTGAAAACGGGAAGAAAGAACTCTGCAGCACTCCACACCTAAGCGCAAGAGGTCACTCAGCAGCGAAGGCTTTGCATAAAGGGAAAGCGGAAGGGCCTGGGGTTCTGGTTGGATCTGCTGAAGACCTGCTATTCTGATGTCTGGGGCTTGTTTTGTCCTTCCTGCTCCCCCTTCCCTCCTGTTTTAACAATTTACAAAAGGGCTTAGAAGTTATATTTCTGCCCCACTGATTCTTGCCACCACAGCTGGTCTTGGACCAGATTTAGCCCACAGAGCAGCAGATAATGCAACCTGCTTATGGCCAGGAGGAGGTACCAAGCCTGCTTCAGCTCCCTCACCCTAGTTGTCTGTCATAGGTCACCTAGCGCTGCCCAAAGAGAGACAGGACACTTTTCCTCCTACCTCAGAATTTAGAATCACCATGTAAGGGTCAAACCGACCCGATAAAAGAGGAGAGTGAGGAGCCAGAGAAGAAATTCCTCTCAAATACTTCCCTCCAAGCCTGTTAGACATGTCACTTGCAGTTTTCCTGGGACTTGAGGTGACTGCTTTTGCAGCAGCCCAGAGCAGTCTGGTTTCTCCCACCCAGTTCTGCCTCTGACCCACATAGCTAAGCAGTGAGGTAGCCAAGCTGCTGACAGGGATTCTTTTTCTACTTTCCATTTGCACCCAGGTCTCATGTGGGGGTGAGGTCAACCTGTTTTAGAGAAGGGTGGGAGCCCAGAAAGGGCCATTTGTCCCATCAACCTGGACTGACCTGGACTGACCTGTGGAGGATATTACCCTTCTCTGTGCAATTGGGGGGGGGGGGGCACTACTCAGAAGGAAGGTGGGGACACAAAGCTGCAGTCAGTCTCCCTCACAGTCTGTGGTTGCCACAGTCCCAAACACTACTCACCTGCTCCACAGGTGATCACAGGTCAGGTCGGTTTGCACAGCATCAATTACAGCAAAACCTGCTTTGGAGCTGGGCTGTTTGCCAATTGGCTTCATAGCTGTCACTGTCTGAAACTCCCTATCTTCCTGTGCCCTGGTCCCCATCTCAGGCTTGGCAGAGCAGCTGTTCACTTCAAAACCATATGCCAGTCTCCCTCCAAGTGCCCAGAAAACCCTGGGCTTGGGATCTGTGCGAGATCATGTGGGGGTGGGGTGGTCCTTCTTTAGTATAAAGACTGGGAAGAAAGTTCCCTAGGGTTCCAATGCCCTAGTGACTTCCTGGCTTCCATAATTTTACTCGAATCTGTGGAGGATTTGAAACCAACTTATCCTGCATGGCACATTAATCCAAAGAGAAACTCCCCTGGGACTCAATCATGGTGTCAGCAGCCTCAAACACTAAACCAGCCTGTCCTCAGGCAGCATGAGCTGAGCCAGATGAGACTGTATGACAACAGGACGCTGGATGGGTAGTGGGATCGGACTCCAACTGGGGCTAGGCCACCTGTCTGGACAATGGCTAGAACAATGACAAAGCCAGTTATTCTGGTGCCACTGAGGTGTCCTCACCAGTCCTGGCTGCTTTACCATGTGACATATCAGCATTTACTACTCAGGACACTGAAACTTTGAAGCCAGGCATCCAAGGGCATCCAATATTTTTATTGCTGTGAAGAGATACCATGACCAAGGCAATTATGGGGGAAAAAAAGCATTTAATTTGGGGCTTACAGTTTCAGAGGTTTAGAGTCCATAGCCATGACTGTCATGGCAGGGAGCATGCAGCTGAGAGTTTACATCTCTCAGGCAGAGGCAGAAAGAAGAGAGAGATGATTAGAAATAATAAATAAATGGAAATAGATGGAATCCACAAAGCCCACCCTCATTGACATACTCCTCCAACAAGGCCACACCTCCTAATCCTTCTCAAATAGTTCCACCAAGTGGGGACCATGCATTCAATACATGAGACTATGGGGCCCATTCTCATTCAAACTGCCAGTGGATCAATCACCCAGGAACCACATGGCTGCCAACTGTGGCTCATGCTTCATGCCAGGCACCAAGAATACCAGGTGGAATAAGACACAGCTTCTATCATCAGGGATCTTAAAATATATGGAAGGAAACAGATGGAAGAGTAAGATACTGCATGGAGGGAGAGATGTCATAACTGGATCTCATTCAGCCCAGTCGCATGACATTCAAGGGATACCAAATAAAGCTGGGCATGCATGGTATGTTGTGTAAATTACTAACATTACCCCAAGCTCTACATCTGTAACACTGGGATTAATAAAATTACACAAGGTTTTACAGTGATAACCAGCATAGACAGCTTACCTTCATTTATTTATAAAACAAAGAAAAAGACTCACACCCTTTGAGTTAACCATGTAATAATGCACTAAAATTATGCAGATATGAGTTTTAACCTTTCTCATATTATACAAACATTTTTGAAACACTCAGTCCTTAAATATTTGTAGTCTGTAGCTGGTGTCTGACTCTTTCTTTCTCTCTTTCTTTCTCTCTCTCTTTCTTTCTTTCTTTTTTTCTTTCTTTCTTTTGACAGGTTTCTTTGTGTAACCCTCGCAGGTCTGGAACTCACTCTGTTGACAAGGCTGGCCTTGAACTCACAGAGATCTGCCTGCCTCAGCCTCCTGATGCTGGGATTAAAGGCACTGACTAGACTATATATATGTTATATGTATATATGTATATATCTATATATATATATCTTTTTTAACTCCATTCATCTGCTGGTGGACAACTAGGATGATTCCAAAACTTGGCTACAGTAAGTACCTGATGCATCATTTTGGACAAAATGGAAGTACTAGTTGCTTCATCCATTATCCCTAAGCCAAGTTCACAGTCAAGGTAGGTAGCCGTCATTTGTGTCTATCTTTGGGAACTGCCATCGAGGTAGAGGATGAGTCTAACACAACCCTGAACCTAGCTGAGAGCCCCACTGGAAAGGCATGAACATCCCACAGCTCACACAGCTCCAACTAAAACCTGAGAAGGGTCAGGCTCCAGGCGTAGCATCTGCCTCTAGGACTTCACCTCACCCCTGCCGACTACTAACCAGCCGTCTTCTAGAGTTATTGGTCATCCTTTCTGCTTACTCAGTGTGCATGTCCCTTACCTTAAATGTCCCAAGCTGTAGAAGCGCGACTCTCCGTCAGTGGAGCGGACCACCTGCAGTGTGAACATGGGTTGCAGCTGCCTCAGCTCCAGCAGGACGATGGCAAGGTAGTGGATGAAAAGCAGCGCGTCCACAAGAGAGACTGCATATTGCACGATGTCTTTGTAATTTTGGTCCCGAGAGTCCAAAATGCGGACCCCATAAAAAAGCCAATAAGAAACCACAAAAAGAAAGATAAGGACCAGTAACAGCGCTCGGAACACAAACACCCGCGGCACATCCGCTCTTTGCTTGCGGAAGAAAAGTGCCCAAGTTCCGATGAGCAGGATAAGCAGTTTGAACGACACGGAAATGAGAAGTCCCTCACAAATGGCGCCACAGGGTTTCAACTCCTCCCTCCACAGGATCTGGGGTAGCAGGATGAAGGCAATGGGAGTGAGGAAGACGAGTAGTCCAAGGAACGAGGCAACGGTGAGGCCCAGATAGCGCTTGCAGTCCAGCCCCACACTGTCCTCCATGTCCTTGCTAATCCTGGCAATGTCCTCTTGGGATATACTGTGCTCTGAGGTGCCTGTGATGGCTGTGGTGGTCTCTCCCCAGTTGTCATCCTGATGACAGAGAAGACAATGAGGGTGATTTATAAAAGCTACAACAAAATAAAACACTTCAGTTACCCAACTTTCTTGGAAATGTACATTGAATTACATTTTTAACTATAGCTATTTTCATTGAAATTTTCAAAATGTATTTTATTTTATATTTGCCCTTTGAACCCAGAAAACACAATTTAACCTTTAAATTTGCTTGGGAGATTTCATTATTATGATACATTGTCATCCCTTGAATTGAAAAATTCTGAGAAGCCTGGGGGTCTGGGCCTTTCGGCTCTGACATGACAAGTAGCTGTTAGACTGAGCTGTGGTGACTCCACTACAGAACAACCACCCTTCCAGCAGTAAACCCCTCTCATGCTAAGTTCCAGGCTTACAAAGCCCAAATCTAGACCCTCCAGTAGCTTCACAGAGCAGAGAGCATAAAACAGGAATTCCCATCACAAAGAGGGCAAACTCACCCACGGCTGAAACACATTACCTAAATTTCTGTATGACATTTATAGGACTCACTTCAGTAAGAAGCAGCATTAAGAATTCTTTGACATCATTTCTCACTGACTAAATAAAGAAAATTGAAAACTTTATGGCCAGAAGAGCTCAAAAATTCTTTCTAGAACATGTTTTCATAATAAACTGAGTGAGGTCATAGGAATATTGGGGTTATTACATCTTTAACTTCATTACTTTCTCTCCTTTAGGGCTTCTAGGCAGTTACTGGTGCGGGCACTTGGTCTATTCATTCAACAAGAGTCTGTTGCTAGGTTGTCAAATGCTTCTGCTGTTTCACTGGAAACTAGGACTCCATCTCAGAGCACAACAGAGCCAGGAAGCACCAAAAACCATGTGAGCTCCATGCATATGATTTAACTAGGAAAGAAAATCCCAAATAGAGCAAAGTGTTGGAATGAGGACATCGGCTTATGATAGAGTTTCAGTTCATAGATAAAGCGAGAACATAGATCACTCATAACCAAACAAACCACATCACACTCATATGTGGACCCTGGAGGTGAATCTTTGGATTTGTGTGCTTATTTGGAGTAACGTAGAATCTGAGAAGCTAGAGAGGAGACCCTTGATAGAGGGGAGGAACAAAGGTCGTAAAGGGAGAGAATGTAGGACACAGGTTATAGGAAGGGGAAAGGTGAGATGAAAGGGAAATTTAAGTGGGGAGAAGAGATTGGGGAAGCGATAACTACTATTTTATAAACTTCACATATACATATATTCATATAAAAGACTTTAGGGCTGGAGAGATGGCTCAGTGGTTAAGAGCACCGACTGCTGTTCCAGATGTCCTGAGTTCAATTCCTAGCAACCACATGGTGGCTCACAACCATCTGCAATAGGGTCTGATGCCCTCTTCTGGTGTGTCTGAAGAGAGCAATGGTGTACTCATATACATAACATAAATAAATAAATCATTTAAAAAAAAGACTTTAGTTGGAATCACCCTACACAAGGCTCAGATTACCTTACACCCAGAAGGCTAAGATTACCAAATAAAAAGCCCAGTGTTGGATGTGTCCACCAGAACTCAATAGTAAGACCATACTGCTGAAGACAGCACACACTCTGGTCATAGGAAACGGAGAAATCAAGTAGGTGCTGACAAGGAATCTCCCTACCTGCTGGCTAGTTTCCACAGTAGAGTGGGAGAGTCAGCAGTAGTCTTACTCACTGTGAACTCTATGAGCTACAGTAATGACCAGTGTGGGAATCGATGTTCATGGCTGCAGTAGTGGCATGAGCAGTATGATGGTAACCAACTGCTTTCTGTCTGTATTTAAAGCCTGCTCCACAAGAGGAAACACACCTAGTACTGCACATCTGGTCAAGAATCCATGGCTGGGGAGCTCACAGATCTCAGTGGTGTACAACTGCCATTATTCTGCTCAACAGTCATAATATATCTCTCTACCTAGAGGTTAGTGTAGCTCTCAGATCTCGTCAGAAAGATTTCTCTGTAAAGTAGGAGGCAATTAATACAGAAATTCAGAACTAGTTAGATTAAAAGGAAAAGTGAGTCAGTCACAAATGGGGCATCTTGCATCAACACCCCTTCCCTTCTGTGTGAGGGTCAGGGACCATTGCAGAGGAGGGGATGAAAGACTATAAGGGTCAGAATTCAGGCAGGGCCCAGGAAAAAGAGTATCTTTGGGGACATGATAGGATGCTGCACTCATGAATTCACTGCAGCTGTGGCTGCCTGCACAAAAACAACTTAGTTAACAATCCAGTGTGGAGTGGGAAAGCTCTCATGAGTCCCCCTGCCTAACTGAGGAGCTGATAACAAATAGTTCATGGATTCTGGAGGAGGGAGAGTCAGTTTGGTTTCTTTAAAGGTTTGGCCCATGGCAGGTCGACAATAATCCAGTGGATGACTCAGACCAATACATAGATTGGACTAGGTAAGTGCTTAAAATTGGACATATAACTGGGAGCAGGTGAGAAAGTGAGGGTGGATCTGGGAGAAACTATTAGGAGGGATGAATATGATAAAAATATATCCTATGCATGTATGAAATTCTAAAATAATTAATACAAACATTTACTTTTTAAAAGATCCAGGAAAAAGAAATATTGTTTTATCATCAAAAATTATAACTTATGAAGACATGAGCAATGTTGGGAGTGGTTAGTAAAGATTTCAACCTAGGGACAGAGGCCATCAACTTAGGAAGTCAGAAGTATCCCAGAGCATGAGAGAATCACAGACAATAGTTAGAAGCAGCCAGCTCCCTCAGGCACTGCTGGTAGAAGTTTAAGATGGTGTAACACCACCTGAAAACTAGCCTGACACTTTCACAGTGATTTAGATATGCATTTAACTATAAAAACCAGCAATCCGACTCCTAGATTTTATCAAAAGTTAATGGAAAAATGTTCACAAAAGACCTATAAAAATATTCACAAGAGCATAATCTACCATAGTTAGAATGTGTGTACCTCAAATATCCACCCACCAGAACAGATACCAAACTGTGGTCAATTCAGTGGAACACTAGTCAGCAAAAATAATAGAGTGAACTGTTGAAACACATAGAACATGAATAAATATCAAAATCATCATGCTGAGTGGGGAAAAACTCATATGATTCCAATTATATTCAACTCTACAACAGGCAAAAACCAATCCACTGAGATGGAAATCAAAACAGCAGTTGCCCTGGAGAAGTGGAGATGGGGGTAGGGATCAACTAGGAATAGGGAGGGTTTTTTTTTTTTTTTTTTTTTTTTTTTTTTTTTTTTTTTTTCCTGAGGGGTGTGGGTTCATCTGTTAAAATTTATCAAAGTATACCCTTGAGAACTATTTGGTTTCTGTGTGTAAGTACATCAACAAGAGAAAACAAACCACAAAGTCATACAACTTGCTTTAGTATAAGATGAGTTCACAGGCTATAGAAAACAGTTGGCTTCAGAGTAATTGTCTCAGAGAATCAAATGCTGGATTCTACACATGTGATTGATAAATCCCTGCTGAGGTAAGCATTACTAATATCATGTGGACATTCTGTTGTGTAATATCACTGCTCTGACTCAGCTGTGTATCAACTTCCTGCCAGTGCACTGCTAACTAAATCTCTGTTCATCTTAAGGACATATGTATATCTTTGTCTAAAAAAAAAAAAAAGTGGGCTCTGCAAAGGCTTCTTTCAAAATTGAGGTCTTCAGGGGTTGGGGAGGGTGGGAAATGGATCTGAACTTGACCAATCTAATTCCTTAGATTCTTAGAAGCTGGGAACAACAAAAGTTTAAATACCCAAGTCAACAGAGCTGCTGAAACATACAATCTCCAAAGGCTTCCTTATCATACCATCCTGCTGTAAGCATCAACAGCTTCCCAGGGAACTCAGGGTACAAAGAAGGAAATGCTTTTCACAGTGGGTTACTAGCACCCCTCAATACCCACCTAGGAGGAAACTGACCTGTGAAGCTTTTAAGAATGAGACTGAGATTGACCACACCCATCCCTCATCCATCCATCCATCCATCCATTCATCTCCCTACCATCCATCCATCTCCCTATCATCTGTCCATCCTCCATCCATATCCCTACCATCCATCCATCCATGCATCCATCCATGCATCCATCCATCCATCTGCCTTCCTAAAACCCAAGCAAGCAGCTCAACAGCATTAAAGGAATTTGCTCACTACTGAACAAACCCCACATTCAGTGAGGAAGCATAGTTATGAGTTTCAATGGTATCTGTATCCTTGGAGGGACTGTAGTTCCAGTCTTCCTATCTGATTACAAATGTCTCTCAGGTGTGCATGGATACATGCTTATCTCTGTTCCTGTATCTTTATAGCTGTGTATTCCTACACAGCTTTGTTTATATGAGGCAAGGCTGGGCATGCAACATTTCAGGAGATGGGGTGGGGGGAGGCAGTGCAAACATACTTCTGAGTATAGCTCACGAATTTATTTAAATCAACTAGGCTGCCAAACAGTTGGGGCTCAAAGACAATCCCACACAACTTTCTTTTATTTTTTAAGTAATAAAGTGCTGATGTTTTAAATCTGATTGACTTCATTTGAAGTCCTAATGCTAATATTACTTAAACATGCAAGGCCTAGCAACCCCAAATTCCTGCAGTCCTGAGTGGCTGCAGTCTAGACCAGAGAAGCTGCTGGATCTTGACAGAGGAAATCCATTTTTCAGATTTGTCCCAGTCCCAACCTGTGGCCTTGACACTGGTGTACCTCAAAGACCACCACTATTAACCCCAAAGTTTGCTGGATGTACTTCTGCCTCGATCTTCAACTCAGTATTAGCTCATCCACCCAGATTTCCATGCTTTCCATCTGAGTGCCAAGGCCTTGATTTCTTTTATATACCTAGTTTCTGGGCTGACTCTTTGAGTCAATGTTAAGCCTTGCCTTATGGTGCAATTTTTGTTCTGTTTTTGTTTTTGTTTTTTTGTTTTTGTTTTGGTTATTTGTTTTTGAGTGAGATTCCTGCCTGCTCCAGTCCTGCTCCATTTTGGAATGAGTCTCCAGGGACTCTTGCCTGTAACTTTTCCCTTTTCTGACCTGTCATCAGCCAATATGGCTTCTTGCCAACATCGTTCAAAGGAGGCTATCCAATCTTAGGGCAGAAAGGCCACCCCCAAGTCCCCTCTCCCCCTACCCCAGCTCTTCAATGGTAGGACATGTTGTCTTTAGACCAACAAGAAAACCAGAGAAGTAGACAAACTCATTAAGATGCTAGAAAAACAAAGATTAAAAACCCAAGAGAACTTAGTGCAACAAGACTTAGGAAAACGTTTGCAGGAGAGGGGCTGGCTGGGCGGCAGCTGGCTCTCTGCAGTGCCTTTGATCCTCACCTGAACTTCCGATGTGCCTGTGCGGGCAGAATCATTTGCCAGCAGGGGTTCTCCAGTGGGAGCCTGGATGGTGACAGACTTTTCTGACCCTCTGCCATCTTTATTCCGTGGTGATTTGTGTCTTTCTCTTGTTCTTTCCCTGGGGGGAAATAATCCAATAATCAGACACTAAACTTATGCCAGGTTAATTACTCTCTAGTTCACCAGAAAATAAGTTTTATTTTGACTTTAGGAAAATTCTGTGCCTATACCCCACCCCACCCCAACCCTCACACTGCGTCCATACCTACCCATCCCCACAGCCTGCTAGGAGTAAGATGGTCTTAAATTCCCAACTAAGTATTTTCAAATCAAAGACTGCTGCTCCTCCACCAACAATGGTCACATTTTTTTTCAGAGCCTAGTTTTAGAAAGCCTATGGCTGGGGCACATTTTACTGTAACAATTACTCAGTTGCTTTGGTTATCATTTGCCTACACTAATTAGGAATTTTTTTACTGGACAAACACTACACTGTAGCATATCTAAACTTTGATCTGAAAAAAAAGAAAGAAGGAAAAGAAAAAAAAATCTGGGACATGATATCACCCTACAGTTTGGGACAAGAAGAGAAGAAAGGAAATCCTAAACCAGGACAGAGAATCCTGTACTTATCTTTCTTACAAATTCAACATGAAAAGCCATACTGTGGGTTTTGACTGAGCTCAAAGACACCACTAGAAACAAAGAAGGTGAAACAAATGTTCCCAAGGGGTGTGTGTCTCAGGCCACCTAAGAGAAACAGGCTTCCTGTACTTCCACTCCGGAGGAACTTTGTGGGTGGTCTTCCAGAGACAGTGGGAGGACACCCTGCTGTGTTCAGTCTTAAAACTACAAAAGGCATCAGCCACACTGGCCAAGCCCTAGAGGTCACAAACTAGTCAATAAGCGGTAAAGAAGAGAGGCACCAAAGCAGCCCTGCAGTGGCCAAAGTCAGTGTGTCTCGGGGCCTCCTGTCTCCATGTGCGACCTGACATCAGTTTTTCCCATACCCTCCTGTCCTCATGCCCAAAGTTTCCCATTCTGTGTGCAAAGTCAGTCAGCTTTCTCATGTGTGACCTTGTACAGGTTGTTTGACCTCAGTTTCTCTTTGTGGGCAACGGAATGGTGGCCATGGTGCCACATACACAAGGGAAATTGCATGTGCTCAGTACAGGGGTGTGGAGTGAGCGCCCAATGTACAGCAGCCATCATTAGCCAATGGCAAAAAATGGTGTCTGAACTTTGTGAAGGAGAGTGTGATATCCCAGAGAATGTGATGTCCTGGAGAGAAGGGCACAAAAGAGCCATGAGCACACCATGAGCACACCACCAAACCCTCTTCCTGACTACACATATATCTCCTACTACCCTACTACTTAGCAACAACAATGAACCCCTAAAACAAATCAAATGCATAGCAGATCTACTGCCGGACTCCTATCTTGGGAACCCCCTCCATTGGATAAGTATTGGATAATTCCTTCAAGGAACAAAGGATTTCCCGGAGGCATATGGTTTTTCAATGACAATAGCTCCATTCTTAGCCAGATAACTAGAAATAAATGCGTTCTTGTTGTCTGTGTGTGGTTCCAGACAGGCAACTGGGGGACAGTAAAATAAGCAGAGAATCTGATTGTTCACCCAGACCTGTATTGAATGACTCACTCTCCCCTCCCCTGACCCCTTACACAGCACTTGGCTGTGTTTGTGACTCTATTAGCTCCATTCAGTTCTAACAAATGATTCTGAGGCCAGTATTACTGTCCCATCTCACAGATGAGAGAACTAAGGCTCAGGGAGATTAAGCTCCTTCCAAACGTTGTGGTAATTAACAGAACAGGAACTGATGCCAAATCTGTTGCCACTATTTCTATTCAAAGCCTCTATGTGACACTGTTTTGTAGAGCAATTTGATTTTTTTTTAAAAAAATAGCATATATAATTATATAAAACAATGAGATTTTGCTATACTTTTTATATATAAAGATAATATACTTTGGTTAGGTTCACCCTTCTTTGCCCCTCCCCCACTGGTCTCCTTTCTTTCTTAAATATCCAAAAGTTGGAGACATCATAGAGTCAATATTCCTAGTTCTCATCTTCCCACCCCTATAGAGTCGCACTGTTAGAGTTATGAAATGGCTGTGGCCATGATAACCTTAGTTGTGTGTACTGGGTTGTCCAAAACCAGCACTCTGAAGGGTATTCTCTGTGAGCCACAGTAAGCAGTGTAGGAGATTCCTGCTCCCAACTTGGTTAGTCTTCAGAGTGAATTTTAGGCTAGGTCTAGAACTGCTACTACACCAGGTCCCACCTGCAGCCAGCTGGATGGCCCTGGAATGATCCCCACCCCTTCCACTTCCCCTGTGATTCTCCATTTGTCACTCTTGTTGGCCATCAGCCTAGTCACATGCTTATCTAACCTGGCTCTCTCTATTGAAAATTCCTGTGACAGGTCAAATCCTGTGACAGCAAAGATTCTACTGAAACAGAATCCTTTTGCTCTGTGCCAGTTCCTGATTCCTGAACATCATGGGAGTGAAAAGCAGGTGGAAACCAACCAGGATTAAGAATGACCGCACTCCTCTCCCCTGAACCACCCAGCTGGGTTCTTAAAGGACCCAAGAGCTCTGAGATGGGAACTTCTTTGTCTCACCTTGGATAACACCTGAAGTAAACCAGGCCAGAATGTCTTCTATAGGAGGCCAAAGAACAGTCCATCCTCCAGCACCTGCTCTGCTACACCAGTGCTCTCACTTCTCAGACCCCTAGTACAGACAAACCACCAGGGGTGCAGAGATTGGATGGCCCTGCCCTCAGAGAATTTGTCTGAGAGGAAGATGAGACAGGAATCTACATATTCTCACCAGCACCCCAGGTCATCAGGATGCAAGGATTGTTCAGAAGACTTTCCCATCCCATGTTCCTGGGGAGGCTGTAGGAGTCCCTGCTTAGAAGTTTGTGTGTATGTAAACACCTTGTGAATGGTAGAGGGTCAAAATCATGGGTAGCACCGTAATACATAGTGTGTCATTATTAACATAGTAGGGCTAAAGAGATGGCTCAGCAGTTAAGAGCGCTTACTGCTCTCCTAGAAGATCTGAGTTCTGTTCCCAGCATCCCACATCCAGAGGTTGGTAATTCCAGTTCCTGGGTTCCATCGGCACCTGAAGACACTTGCACAGACCCATGAATGTAAATAATAAAAACAATCCTTTTCTTTTTAGTCTTGCATGGATAAAGCATGCAGTCCTGACTGAGTGTAACCCAGAATAGTGAGGGTCCTATCAGCGCTGCACCAAGAAAGCTGCTCCTTGTATTACCTCACCGTGGAAGGGAGTGAGACTCACCACATGGCAGTTACAGAAATCACTGCTGTTAGTTACTGCTCTGGGCAGGTCTCCAAGCCTAGCCAGGACTTAGCAGTGATGTCCAAGAAAAACACTGTTGCTCACCCATCCATCCAGTGCTTTCTAGTCTGTAGAACTACAAACCTCTAAGAGGTCATTTGACTGCAGAACATACCTAAACACTCATCCCTGTAGCTGTAGAGGCAGTAACAGGGAGGGAGAGATGCAGCTCAGTCAGTAGAGTGCTTGCCTAGCATTCCTGAAGCCCTGGGTTCAATCCCTAACACCACATAAACCAGACATAATGGTGCACACCTGTAACCCTTGGTGACATACAGAATTTGAGGCCAGCTTGAGATAGCAAATTGATGATGCAAGTTTAAGGGATATCCATCTATGGCTGCCCATTATCCTAGGAGAGGGTTCCCCAATGATGAAGATGTGTCAAAGAGTGTAGAAATAAGAGTCCAGGGGAAGTAAACAGTTTAATAAACCAATAAATGGAGCATTAGGACGCAGCCAAGATTTAACTGCCTAAGTGGTCAGAATCACCTGGGGGCCCCTTTCTGGGAGAGCCTCGACACCCACAGGAATCTGTGTCTTTATCACTGAATCTGTCTTCCTGCCTCCTTGGCCCACAGGAGTAAAGATAAGTCTATCAGTGCAAAGATAATTCTGTCAGTGCAAAGATAAGTGTATCTGTGCACTGTATGCACGCATGCATGAGAGGGTGGGGAGAACAAGTTGTGGCGTGCAAGAGGCAACTGTGTGCGCAGGTAAATGCATCATCGTTTAGGTAATTTGTTAGCCGAGCCCTGGGGAGCTGCTGCAACCCCCCAAGTTCAGCCAGAACGCCTGCAATTCCCACACTGTCCCTACTTACAGTCAGCATTTCCTGGGCAGGCCTTTTCCTCCTGCTCCATTGCCTGTCTGTTTCTAAATGGGGAAAGCTATTCGACCCCCCTTCCCCCTTACTCCTCCCTTTCCTCCTCTCCCACCACCCACTCACTACCTGCCCGCCCACTGGGGGTGGAACAAACAGCCTCTGAGTCCTAGGAATCTGCCACTGCCCAGGCAGCCCTTTAGAACAATGCATTTTATAGCACATTAGTCACGTTCCCTTCATGTTCTCAAAGGCAGCATTCTCTTCCAAAAGACCTGCAAGCCTGAGACTTGTAGAGGGTCTTCCTAGCCTGCGGTATCTGGGAACCATGGTTCTCCCTGTGCCTCAGTTTCACTACCTATAAAACAGAGCTCCCAACTCTCGCTCTGCCAGAACTGTTGTAAGCATGGGAAATGGGGACCATGAGGGACCTTGAAGGTACTCCCAAATGATGCTTAATTCTTCCAGCTGCTGCAGACTACAGTTTAGCCGAGATTGGTTGTAGTCTGTACACTCTCTCAACAAAGCTAACTGGACACTCTCTGGGGACTGCAGGCATCAGTGACCTCTGTCAGAAAACAGGATTGGACGGTGGCCAACCCTCTACGACAATCAGTGTCATCAGGCACTTCATTACTCCTTTCTGAGTTGGAGCTGTGCTAAAATTACCAAAAGACCAGGTCTCTTTCTTTTCCTATGCCTCCCTTTCAACTCCCCACAAATCAAGCAGAGAAACCTTCACAGGGCACTCCTGGGACAAGAAATGCTTGAGGCAGCTGGCGCTCAAGCCTGTGGAGGGCTCCTTCACTGTCGGATACTCTTCTCGCCTGGCTAAGCATTCCACAGCACCTACTGTGAGTGTATTACAACGTTTGCCCCTTAGTTCTTATGACCTAGGCGGTCCTCCCTCAAACAATTCAATGCAACAGGAGGGGGGGGGGCGCTTCAAAGATCCACCAAGTGCACACACAGCCCTACAGCTTAAACCCCTCACTCAGCGCCACTTGGAATAGGCACTCAGAAATATTCCCTGATCAACTGCCGAGAAGCTGGAGCTCCACTCAGCCCTCCTCTCAGTAGGCGCTCTGCAACGTTCCTTGATCAATTGATTAAAAGCCTCAGCTCCAACTCACATTTGCCAAGTACTTTCCACAAGGGATCAAGACAGAACTAAGTGTTCTGCATGTCATCTTAATTGAAAGTTATAGTCTCTTACAGTTCCCATAACAGCACTCGAGAGCCATTTCTGGGTCCCCAGGAGTTCCCGGGAAGCAGCAGCAAGCAGCAATGGGCCTTCAAGTGTGTGAGTCTTGGTGGGCGTGCAGATGAAAGAAGCCAGAGTTGGCTCCATTCAGAATTCTGAAAGCCATCCTCCCTACTTACTCCCAGCCCCAAAGGAAACCCAAATTCCTATTCATACCATCTGGAAGAGGAAGCCCTACACCCCAGTAAGCCAGCTGCTTTTTCCAGTTAGGCTCAAAAAGCAGGTATTTGAAAACAGCTGTTTCTGGTATTTTACAATAAATCTGTCAAGTTTGTCCACTGATCGAAATCTGTGATTATTTTTAAAACCAGGGCTCTCTCCTGGAATCTGGGCTGTAGAGTGTCACTAAAGGCCCCTGATGCAGCCACACCTTCTGTCCTCACACCTTTTGTCCTCACTGAGCTCCAGCATAGCACACAAACAATGCAGGGATGATTAGAAAATAAAGCAAAGTTTCTAAGAGAGCCAGACAGAAGCCCATTTCCTTAAAATACTGGCGTCTCGAGAGCGTTGTCTTTAAAGACCTTTCCTTTACACGTTCATTCCACCCACTTTATTGTCTTAAAGACACTGTGTCACTGTGTAGCCCTGCCTGCCTGCCTGGTCTGGAACTTTCTACTTGCTATGCAGACCAGGTTGGCCTCCAACTCACAGATACCTGCTTGCCTCTGCCCTCTGAGTGCTAGGATTAAAGGCCCCTTATCACTTTCACTTTAAAAAAAATTTACAAAGTACAAGTTTGTACAGAAGAATAAAGTTTAAGTGTATATAACTCTTCATCCATTTAGTCATCACTGCCTTCCCTGAAGATGCCACACCTGGCAGCTTGGGAAACACTTCCAGGCTCCTTTCCAGGTGTGGCCACCCACACAGAGTCCATGAAACCTACATCTTACTCTGAAATCTTGTTCTGGGTACAGTTACTTATATGGTTGGTGATCTGCTCACAAAGAGAAGCAAACACCGGGACAGCCAAGACTTCCACACAACACACAGCTGTGGTCACAGCTGGGTCTCTGAGCTGGGGTCAGATGTTACCTTTGAACAAAGGTGCTGAAACACCAAGACAGGAAATAGCATTAACATAGCTACAAGAGAGGGACCTCCTCCTGGGGGCAGAGTTAATCATTTCCCAAGTATATTCCATTCAGCCCTCACCAGGTCTAGAAGGAGGAGATCCATATACCCATTTCACAGAGGAGACACCTCTTTAATTGCATTCTTACCCTGCACAGTGTAGTACCACCCATTTCATCACTTATCTGTTCATTCATCCATTTGTCTCTCCACTCAGCGAGCACTCTGC
Source organism: Arvicanthis niloticus (assembly GCF_011762505.2). Taxonomy (NCBI): domain Eukaryota; kingdom Metazoa; phylum Chordata; class Mammalia; order Rodentia; family Muridae; genus Arvicanthis; species Arvicanthis niloticus. Next base: position 81,258,584 of record NC_047661.1, read on the forward strand.
CCCTCAGAATGCACTTGGCCCTCTGAATAGCAATGAAAGGAGAATAGCAGAGAAAGGGGAATTTGGTCCCACCACTCAGTTTTCAAATCCTGACTCACTTGGAAGACTAGTTGAAGAGAAATTAGATGCCTGGCCAAGCAAGTATGTGCATGTGTGCATACATGCGTGCTTATATGCATTCCATGCATTCGTGTGTATATGTGTGTGTGTCCATGTGTGTATATATATATGTATTTGTATGTATGTCTATGTGTGTGTGTCCGTGGATGTGTGCATGTATATATGTGTCCATGTTTGTGTCCCTGAGTGTGTGTGTGTGTCCCAGATAGCCTCAGGGCAGATGCTTAATAGCCAGTGAGTCAGCAGCTTCAGGTGAAGCAACGAATTAACACCTGCTTTTTAACTTTCGTTTACAGTATCAGTAAAGCTCAGAGAGAACACACACCTATAAGAAGTACTTAGAAATGAGAAACATTTCCGCTGCCAGGGAAACTTTAATTTAAAACCAATTGTGAGAAATTAAAGCTATCAACTCTAATGGCAGCTATAAAATGTAAATTGGCAGTACAACGATTCCCCAAGCATGCCAACCGCCCTTACAGCTTGGCTTCTCATGCTCCAGTGGACTGGACCTTCAGCATCCTGAGCCCTTCAGGTGGGCTGTTGTAAAACTGGTTCTCTAACAGAAAGTTCTCCCAATCTACAGGCACTCTTACGCAGAAGGATGGAGTGATCACTTACATACCCTTGCCTGTGAGATTTTTTTGAATGGCTTGAGTAGTAGGAATATCCAGAATACGTGGATTCGGTATCCATAGCAATGGCAAGCTTCCTCTGATGAAGGAGCAGGGGCTGTTCTCCCACGTGCAGGCCCACCTATTAGCTCTGAAGGCCTCTGAAGGCCTGAAGGCTCAGAGACACTACTCTTCAACAGGACTCTGTAAAGAGGAGAAAAAGGAGAAATTAATCCTCAAAGTCAAAGGGCTGAAAGATAAACCAACAACAGCCAGCTCTCCTCGGGGGTCCCTGTTATAGAATATGGGGTGAGCATAAAAGTCAAGCCTCTAAATGTATCACTCACCCAGGAACAAGCATCACAGGTGTCTGAGAGGCAAGCGGGGTGCTACCAAGCAGAACCCCAACACAACAGGAGGAAGAAGGTTTGGACATTGAGACATTTATTTCCTAAGCACAGCCTTACTCCCCTCATGGCTTTGTTTTTAGAGTAGTAACCAACCCATAGCCATGTGTCCACCTCACCCAAACTGTCAGTTATAAAAACACCACTCAGGGAAATCCCTTACTCAGCAATTTGGCTGTCATTTTCAAAAGTCAATTAGTTTTTTTTTTTTTTTAATCTCTTTGAGAATCCAAACTCCTAGAAATTTAGCTTCAATAATTAAAACTCAACAACCACCATGGATGACTTGCTGCCTATGATAATAAAGAGTCAGCAGCAATGTAAACACCTCCCCAAGCCAAGGAATAAATAGCTGGAGGAAAATAGGATTCAGTCAATCAAAGAAAATATCATGTATCTGTACAAAATGACAATTACAAAGAACTGAGATTTTTAATAAGCAGGATATGGGATTGCAGGTAGCCAATGAATTTATAGACCCATTGGAATGATGTAAAATAACTTATGGAAGGGCCGGGACCACAAGGGACATCAGCAACAGTGATTTATTAGTTACAAGGTCCTAGGTCCTTCCCCACTTCCCTCTAATATTGCTCTGCAATAAAAATAAATTAGAAACACTTCCAAGTACATTCCGGAGCCTCCACAGGCTCAGCCTTCACTCCTAGAAAGTCAGCTCTAAAGTTCTGCCTCTTTCTGAACCGCCCTCCCTAGGCTGCTCTAGGCTCAACAGGGTTCCGCACCCGGCAGGGTCCGGGAGGATAAAACTGCAAACAGAGCCAGAGAGATAAGTGGGAAGGAAAACAAAGGAATTGCAAAGGCCACACCCCTGCCTCCAAAGGGAGGAGATTCCAGCTTCCAGACCCCAGCAACAGCTAAGACCTGGAGACATTTCAAACTGGGAGCCCAACTGGGCTTGGAAGTCTCATCTGCATAGTTACACTGGTCTAGAGGCTAGAAGTAGTATTCTGTTCCTTCCAAGGTGAAGGGAAAAAAATTGTTTCTAAAGAGACCCTGTGCCTAGGGGTTACTCTCCCTGTCCTAGATGTCTCAACTGACTTCACTGGTAATTTATCTTATAGCACTAATTCTTCAAGGAAAAACATTATCTCCTCACTACAGTGATCAAATGCTAGAGGCACAATGAAGGGTCCCCAAACTCAAAAAATAGGAAGGAAACATGGTTCAGCTCTACCAAAATTAGCATATATTTGTAAGAAATGATAATTATGGAGTTAACTCCAGAGGCCACCATGCACTCACTCATCCATTCCATATCCATGTTTCTAAGTGGCCAGGAGATCCCACTCAGGAGTGCTAAGGGCACAGAGAACTCACTGCTCTCCTAGGCCCTCCTGGTGGCTGGGGCCATTTCCACTTGATGGCATGTGTAGCATTTCTCTTCCAACCCTTGGTCCCCTTTCTCCCTATCTGGTTATTACTTAACAGCCTTCTGCCATCAAGAGCCGAAGCCTAACCATGGGGAAACCTGGAGTCCAGCCCAAGCTTAGCCACCTGTGATCAGCCTCTTCTTTGCCTTCTTGAATCTCAGTCTGCTCACTTGTCAGTCAGGAATCCAAGCACCTCACTGGCCACCATCTCCCAGGGTGAAGCTATAAACAGACACAGACTTGACTCACTTCCTAGCTCTAGGACCTCAGTCAAATGATGCAATATCTTTGAAGTCTCATCTATAAAATGAGAGCATCAGGAGTGCTTTGATGGCTATCTGAGCTGGCAGTGGTGATGGTACCCAGCATGGGCACCATATGCACGAGGTAAGTAAAAGTGGGTGGTCCCTTCAGTGGTTTCTAAACTCCATGATCTCCTTGTCTTTCTCAGCAAACCGAAAGCTTGGAGGGCAGCAGGGTAGAGAGCCAGCACCTCCCTCCAGGCCATCCCACCCAAGGTTCACCTGCTGTGTGCAGAATGGAGCTGCCCCTTAGGCTGCCTGCTCACTCACCAGCTGTGTACTGAACATGGCAGTTTAATCTCTCAGAGCTGTGGATTTTCCATCCAGTAAAGAAAGACAAGCAGTCTGCTTGGGAGGAAGGGGGTGATTATAAAGACTAAACATGAAACTAAGCAGGCATCTCTCAGAACATTAGGTTGGCTCCTGAGCCCAGTCTGAGTCTTTTTCTTCCTTCGGTCTCACAGGGCTTTCAACAGCCATTCAGTGAGCTTTCAGCACACTATGCTCTCCCTTCCTTTCTGCTCTGGCCTGTGCTCTTTTCTCAGTGGCCTTTGGCTGGCAGACAACCAACCTTAGGAGGTACAGTCAGGATCTAGGGGAAAAGCACGAAACAATCTTCTTTCCTTGATACCCAATAGCGGGACTCTTGGTTGACCTGCAGATTCCAAGACTTGGCACCTTCTTCAGAAAACTGATCGTTCTTCTCTAGATGCATAATTAACCCCTCTCATCCTGACGAGTGTTTCTGCCCCCCAGGCCTATAATGCCTGTCCTAGATGGTTCTCTCCCACAGTTCCAGCCTATGCTCACTAGAGAAGGAAATCTATATGTGTGATCGCTCCCTTCTTTCCTCCCCAATGCCACCATATCTGCCATCTTTTTTCAGCCACTGAAGAAGCTCTAAGTTGGCCAGAGACTGCCTTGACTCAAACCTAAATGTCAGATCCTTACCCTCTTTCTGCAGACCCTTCGTACCCCATTGATTTGCTTCCATATTTAATGAGTAGCCACCAGACCCTGCTCAGTGATGCTAGGGAGATGGCTTCAACTGGGGTACACGACCTGACCTCATTAAGCTTTGCTGACTAGCTTGATGGCATGTGTGCTGATCCTTCTCTCGCACTCCTTCCTCCAACCCTCTCTCAAGTTATCCCTTAACACTCAAGACACACTCCCTTCTTCTTCTTCTCCATCTCTGGGGATAAACTCCTGAGTCAAGAGGAATGGCCCCCTCCCCCAAATATTCTAACCATAACAAACACTTCCTCAAAATTAAAGCCAAATGCTCCTTTTCCACTTGTTCAACTCTCTCCCACAGCCACTCTCTTGTGTCCTGGCTTAATCTTTCTAATATCTGCTTTCAGTAATGCTGCTACCCTGTCCAGTAGAGGAACCCACTCTGCTGTTTTGAACACTCTCTCCTGTTCATCCGTGCATCCCACTGCCACCAAGCTCTCCCCATCCTCTCCCAGTTCACAGCAAGAGGATAACCTAGAGAACACTGCCAGGCTCCCTCTCCTGCCCTGGCCCACACAGAGCCTGGTCCCCTCTTTCACCATGGTTACCAACTCTTGCCTCATCTAAGATCTAGGGGAGGAGTCAGGAAGTAAACTAATAAAAAAGCAGAGTGAGCTCCTTCAAGAAAGAGCTTGACCTCAGGTAAGGGCTCCCATTTGAGTTAGTAAAGACACATTATCTGATGCTTATCTCTGTGAGGATGCACAGAGAAACTAATACAACTCCTGACAGGGTCAGAATGTTTACCTTTATCAGCAAAGACAATCAAGCAAGGAAAAGGAATCAATTTCCCTGGGTAGCAAACTAATGAATTGTTGCTGTGTCCAGAACGGGATACAGGCAGGGAGGAAGAGCGCATAGGCAATCCTAGAACTTGCAAGGTCTATCACACTGGCCCCTGACAGAACCTGTATTGTGTTTGGTCCAGGTCAGGCAGCAGCCAGGCTCACCTAACCTTCTTGCTTCAAATCCTCCCATGGTATCCCCTGAACTTTGAAACATGGAATCTTCCATTTGATCAACACTCTTGCCAGCTGTCCCAATTCCTCGGGGCCTGGTTCTTTCCAACCTCAGGACCTGAGCCCAGACCAGTATATCTGCTGAGACTCATTCTCTCATGTGAACTATTTGGCTAATTCCTCTCAGTTTAAACATACTTCTTTTAGAGAGACCTTGCTGACCCTCAGTTCACACCTGGCCAGCCCACCACCTGCATTCTCCCTACACTTAGCTCTTCCAAGTCACACGTTCATTTGTGTGATTATTGAGCATCAGGCTCTTAAGAGGCTCCTGGGGTGCAGGGACCACAGTCCTTTCTGTCTCCCTGGCTGCTGGCAAACAAGAGGCACCTAATAAATATCTGCCGAATGAATGAATGAATGAATGAATGAATGAAAAGTCTTGTACCTATCTCAGGACATGGAGGCATGCCTTTACCTTAGAAGAAAGCTCACAGAAGATTTCAGAACTATCCTGAACAAAAAGTGGCTCTGCTGGTGCAATGCACAGCTTATTCAGTAACAGAACATATAGTCCAGATGTGCTCAGGGAAGACCAGCACCACTTTTCAGTTAGTGCTCCAGAGCATCCTGCTCCAGTCTGGTTGGATCCAAGTACACCAAACCACACAGCATGGGGAACTCTGATGCAAGAGTATCTTACAGTGTGCAATGAATTTCCCTATCACCCTGTACTAAAACAAGCTGATAGCCAGTGACCCCACGGAGAGTCTTCCCCTAAAGTCACATCTACTCTTATAAAATACACAACTCCTACTTGAAAGAAAAGCAGTGGTGTGTGTGTGTGAAATAACAGGTTATGATAATGACCATGGTAAACGTAAGCTAACTTTTATGAAAAGGAAGTTATAAAAACATCAACAGCTCCATGTAGAGCTACTAATTAAAGGGGTTCTGCCTGGGGAGTTAGTAAGTTACTGCATAAGGGGTCCAGAGAATAGCATATGTGGGTTTACTTGGGTTAGGAAGGATGGTACCGAGGGATGTGACAAAGCCTGAACTTGCATGTATAAATCGTAAAGCATCATCCAAGTCTGTGATGTGAGGCTCTGCAGGGCTCAGATACCTGGGACAAGTCAATGATCCACTTCTAGCAACACAGGTCTTCAAGATGTATGGCTGTGGGCCACTGTTTACCAGGAGAGAAAACGCCAGCCTCATTTTACCTGGTTTGCCAATGAGTTCAACTCACATTCCCAGACTAGCTGCTATTGGCCAGAGTCATTAATTACCTCTGGAACATCCCTGGCAGCTGGATAAAAATTGCTGAAGAGCTGTGAATGGCTACTGTATCTATGACGCTTCAGACACAGACCATGGTGCTCTAAGTGGGATTTGGAGGGACCAGAGTGGAGACAGAGTAACAGAGGATGTAGGCAGTTTGCTTCTGGCTTCATAAGAACATAAACTATCAGAGTCCAGCCATAGCCACTGAGTCTTGTCCTCCTTGTCTAAAGTGGCACAGTTAACTGGCCACAGTTACTAGCTCACTCCACAGAAATGGTTGCAGTTACAGTCCTTCATCAAGGGCTTACTGTGTGTTAAGACTGAAGTCACTTGCATGAAATAGCTCAATCTTCAGAACAAGTCTTTCAGGGAGACAAAATTGAATGTTATAGCACAATTAAGGGAACAAGGTCACACACACACAAGCAAATGCCCCATATGGCTTTAACCTTCAGGTGACTGATTTCAGAGAGGATGGAAAACTGAAAGCTATGCAGCAATTACCAGAATTGTTTGTTTACTTAGAGAAGAGGCAGGCAACAATAGTGAATTGTTCCAAACCACACATAACCTCACAAAGGATCCTGCCGTTTGACTCCTACTCATAGGCTCAGTAGAAGAGAGAGTGTGTGTGTGTGTGGGGTGGGGGAGGGGGCACTTTAAGAAGAAAGAAAATCTCAAGCATCCTTCAGCCCAGTTGAGACCTATGATTATTAATCAGCATGATGAGCCCCCCCCCCCTCCAACCCAAACTAGAGCAGATGCAATGCAAGGTGTGTCTTTAGATATACATCGGGGGATAAAGAGTACTTGCCACATTCAACACATTCTTAAACTGCCGGTGTCATGGAATTGTTGCTTGGTAAGGAAACTTTTCAATTTCCTGTATGGTTCTATCCTTATTGCTCAAGAAATAAGACAATAAAACCTTTTTTGAGACTTGGCAGGCAGTCTCAAAAATATGACAGTTCTCATTTTACTTACAAATGAAGTTGCCATCAAGTGACACTGTCAGCAACTTGTATCCCAGAAAATTTCACACTGGGTGTTTTGGCTAGTCATAGTGGGAGTCGCCAACCTTTAGAAATGCTAAATGCTCCTGGATATTTCTTTGAAATGTAGAATAAAACAGTTTCCTCCCACACATCAAAGCCCCAACTATATCACACTGATTTAATTCAATTCTAAAAACTCTAATTAGTGGTTACATAAAATGGCTAATTATGCCTCCCTGGGTTCAGCCGGTTTCTGCCATCGCACTTATAGTCTAGGAGCTGTGTAATCAACACGCCCACTAGGAGAAGGCTAATTAGTATTGTTGATTGGTGACATAACTTATAATATTTTTCAGCAAACCCTGTAAAACGTATAAACATGCCAGTGAACACACTAGTCTTCATAGCTAGCTTTTGGAATTCGCCTGTAAGGACGCCCGCATTCTGACCACAGTCCCCTCAAATGGGTTCAAACTAATGCACGCGCCAACCACACAACCACCACGATAAAGAGCCCTGCCACCTCTCCGTGAGCTTCAGAAGGAGCTCATCTTCGCGGCCTGGGCATCACACCCTGTTTAGAGACATGAAAATTGAGATTGTCGGGTTCCAACTTTCCCCTGCTCATCACTAAGCCACCAGGCTACGGCTCCGCCCCAACTCCTGCTTCCACCACCGACGCTTTTAATTTTTTATAAAGATTCACACTTCTCTGGGCGCGCTGCTTGGGGGCAGTTAATGGCTGCAGGATGAAATAAGGTTCTACTGGTGTCAAAGGCTGCCCAGGAGCAGTGATGTTGCCCAGGACAGGGACTCCTCCTCTGGCTGGGACTGGCTGCAAGCCTCTGCTCCGCCCCGGCGCTTTTGAAAGTAAACTACCTGCCTGTTGCGCTCCGCGACGCGCAACCGGCCGCGCCCCCCAGGCCTCCCCGGCTGCGGTTTTGTAAGCGAACAGAGAAACACAAGCCAGAGCCGTTCATGTACCCGGAGACCGGCCAGGTGACCCCGGGCCCTAGCGGGGACCCCGGCCGCGTTCTGCCCTGCAAGGCGCGTCCAGCCACTGGTTGCCTCCGACACGCCGTCATTCCCCAGCCGCCACCCCGGCACACGCACTCAGGGGCGCACTCCAAAGGCTATACAGGGCAAAGGAGCTTCCGAGGTAGCGCAGGCTGCCCCAGGACTCCGAGCAGTGGAATAGAGCTGAGAGATCCCGGGACAGGGATGGAAGGACCCGCGTCTCGGGAAGCACGACCTGGAGGAGCCCAGGGGTCTCCCGGTCCGAGGCCCCGGACCCGATCGGACTGCTGGGGAGCAGGGACACCCACAGTTGGCCCTGACCTCCCACCAAGCTCAGAGTTCCAGGCCACCGCGCCGCGCCCGCCTCTCCCGGGACTCACCCCGGCGCCGGCCCGCCGCGCTCCACGCCCGCGCTCTCCGCTGCAGCGCCCCGGCTCCGCGGCCTGCGTTGGGCTGCAGTGGAGGCACAGCCCCGCCGCGGCCGCTGCTCTCTGCTGCTTTCCGCTTCCTGTCCCGGCGCCGCCCCGCAGCCCCGGCCCAGCCCTGCTAGCCCGGCGCGGCCGCCAGCCAAGAGCTGCGAGCGCTGCGGGCCCCGCGGCCCGGCCCACCTGCAGCGGAGGGCGGGGCAGGGGCACACACACACACACACACACACACACACACACACACACACACACTCGGCCTGGCCGGGGACTGACATCTCCCCTCCCATGTGGACCCACTAACACACAGTACAACAAACCTTATCCTGAATTTCTGACTATATGACGCAGGGGTTGATGTCTCCACACCCAGCACCCAAACATATCCCCAAGATAACACACACACACACACACACACACACACACACACACACACACACTTACAGTTGTGCATAAAATCCAAGCCTTCTCATTGTATGCCATCACTAAAGCTCCAACCCGCATATTCACGTGCCTCAAGAACCAATTTCTACCCCTCCCCCCAACTCATACATTTTTCAGCACACATAATACACTTAAACTCCAATGTAGCCCAAGAGATGACCCAACCAGTAACCACCAACGCCCACAGTCCTATAGCAGATTCTCTCTGCTACTTTTCTACCAGAGCAGACAAGCCTCTGCTCTCTTGGTCTACTAGAAACTGCCAGAAGAGCGCATCTCTGAAGGCAGGCAGGGAGCCAAAAGTTCCAGACTGATCTCAATCACTTTCCTCGCTAAACGTTTCCCTGTCTGGACAGTGGTGAGGACTCTAATGCCCTTGAAGGGTTGAAATGAGAGTTATAGAAAGTGCTGAACAGCTGGCAACTGTTTTTGTGAACATTCTCACCATTCTTTCTTCGTTGTAATAGAATCCGTGCCCAGAATGACAGACCTAGAGCTGCCATGACAAAATGCTCCCGCGAAGGCACGCACAGCAGGAAGTGCTGAATTTGCAGTTTGTTTGCAGGAATGCTGGGGGTGATTTGACTTGAGAAACGCTGGCTCTTTGTGAAGTAGCCTTGTTTGGGAACCTGTAGCCAAAGGAAGCCCTCACTACCCACTGTCTGCTTTTTCTTATCCCTTCATAGTCCATTTTCTCCACCATCCAGGCCACTTCTTTCCATGTACACCCAGATATTCGAGGTGGCAGGATATTCCACACTCCTAGCCTCAAGACTCCACTGGCCCAAACTATCTGCCACTACCTGACCCCACAGCCTCTAAATGACTCCAGAGAGCAGATCTAGACTTCAGCAAACTGTTTCCTCAGGTAAATCTAGCTGTCTGTCCAACATGCTTAGCCACTAAGGTGGGGGTGCAGAAGTCTGGAAATGGAGTCTCATTTGCCTTACTATTTGGAACCTTCACAATTAAAGCAGAGCAAGACAATTAAAGCAGTTCACGTGTGAGGTTCCAGAGGAGCCCCATGAAATATGAAGTCCCACAGCAAATTTTCATGGAATGTAATTCCAGCTTGCTTTGGGTGATTAGATTGAGTAACCTTAGGACGCAAAGCTTTTTAGAGGGGACGAGGGAGAAGGATAGTCCAAAATAAATTATTGTAAATAATAAAGTCACCTCAAAATGCCATCTACTATTTGTTTTTACCCCCATTAACTTGAGTTTCAGAGTTGAAAAATTCAGTTGAAGGCATTTGGACACTGGGTGGCAGTCCACACAACTGTGCCACTGGCCATTCATCTGATGTTGATTCCCCCAGCTTCACCTTTATCAATAATGCAGGTGACTCTGTGGGTACCATCTGCTACTCTTTTGTTTTGCTAATCCATTTCTTTCAAACTGAATAGGGGAAGAGCAACACTATTCATTGGGTGTTCCCAAAACTTCAGCCTGCCTACCTTCTACCCAAGCAACACTGTCTTCCCTTCTTACATTCATCCCCAACCCCCAAGGCTTGTAATGCTCCACCTGCTGTGATCCACCCTGTCTACCAAGACCCAACTGTTGTATGACAAAACTTTTCCTGGAGAGATACAACACACACATCTGCTCGCCCCAGATAAGGAACTCACAGCAGAACAAAGAATGGATACCACCAAAGTACAACTTGATGAACCAGTGAGCTTTATAGAAGTTACTTACAGGAGTATGGGTGAGGGGTAACTTAACAGGAGCAGAAATGACTCAAAGGCAGCTGCATCACCAAAACCCAGCATGAGTGGCACTTCACAAAGCTGGGAACCTGGAACACACTGCACAGCCTACAGGTAGCTCAACGGATTGAAGAGTGTCCTTCCCAGGTACCTCAGTTGGTCTAAACCTCTTCCAGGCAGCTCAACTGATTTACACTTCTTCCAGGCTGCTGATCTGGCATCAGAGTCTTTTTTGCTGCTTAGCCTGAGATTGTTCTTTGAATCCTGGCTCTCTTTCTTCGAGAAGGACTCTCAGCTTTTATTGCTTACTCAGGCAGGGAGGAGCTTAGTGAATCTGCTTGGTTTCAGGAAGTTCCTGAAGCTATTTTGAATTGTGTACCTTCCTACTTAAGCTTTCCTAAAGGATGGAATACTTTAATTCCAGGGGAAACTTACATAATAACAACTCAAATCCCCAGCTCCAGAAAGTCCCTAGTTCTCCCCACCAGAATACAGTCTCTTTCCTGTTACCACTTCCAAAATTCTCTGGGCTTTTGTTTGTTTGTTTGTTTGGAGATAGGGTCTCAGTAGCCCAGACTGTCCTTGAACTCCTGATATTGCTCTCTTCACTTCCTGAGTACTGGATTATAGGCATGTGTTCCATCACACCAAGTCACTATCCCCATGACAGATTTTTCCCACATAGTGTGTACTTAATATATTTTAAATTACAAACACAAGAATGAATGTGTGTGTGTGTGTGTGTGTGTGTGTGTGTGTGTGTGTGTGTGTGTCAGCTGGAGGCTGGAGGATTGTTCATCTATGAATGTATTTGCCAGAGGAGTCTAGAGGAGGGTGTTAGATTCCTTAGAGCTGGAGTTGAAGCTGGGAAACTAACTCTGGTTTCCTGTAAGAGCAGTATGTGTGTGCTCTTAACCAATCAGCCATCTCTCCAGCCCCAGTCCTTGCTTTGTTATATTTAGCGAAGGAATGTATGACTATCAAGACTTCCAGCTTTTGAGAATAGGGTAATCATGGAACAAATGACTGAAAAGTCATGATGTCTGCACCTGAAGTTAGTTAACGGTAACAGGTGATACTACTAGTATACACGTTAAATGTGCTAAAGGAATACATCTATAGAAGTCACCTATCCCAGCTGCAGAACCCCAACACTAAAGAGCAAAGCAAAGCAAAACAAAAACAGGAGCTAAATGAGAAACATCTCTAATAGAAAAACTCAGGTGCATCCCAGTTTGTTTGTTTGTTTTAAATTATACACTATTGTGAGCCAACATGTGTGTTGTAAATCAAATCCTCACCCTTTGCAAGAACAAATGGTCTTAACCTCTGAGCTATATCTCTCCAGCCCTGTACAACCCAGTTTAAAAGGAGACAGACCTACAAATAGAAGACTCTCTTACTCAGAGACTACTTACATTGAGAATCAGAGGAAACCTCAAGAGGACCCTGGGAGTGTGAGAGCACTCACTGCGAGGACTATGAAGCCCCAAAGATCATTTTACTAGGTATTTCTCCTGGCTCAAGACTACACCCTAGGATAATAGCTAGTACACACAGAAATGAGCCGCACTGTAAATGTCTAGAAAGATGCTTTCTGAATTATTTAAGAAGGCAGGGATGATGCAAAGTAAATATTGGAAAGGTTTACATCCAAAATGTTTAAACTGGTAAACGGAGCTGCTCATTTAAAGAACCAGTTAATATTAACACTCATTTAAGATCTACACATATTTAAGGTCTTCTTGTTGTTGATTATGCTGGTGATGAGCCTGGATGGCCGGAGAAGGTCCCAAGGAAGGTCAGTTTGTCCTGAATAGTCACAGGTGGAGGGTGACGGCTGGAAGAGGCAAGGCCCTCTTGAGTGCTGAGTAAATGGGCTGTAGTGTGTCTGGCTGGGCATAGGTGTGGAGAGAACAGTTCTGGGATATGGCCAAGGGCAGGGAGTGATATGGAGAGACACAGGGAACTCAAAAGCCAGGGCTAGGATCAGAAAAAGAGAATAGGAAATTCAACCTCAGTGTTCAGGCTTTTAAAAGCAAGCTAGCTATGTAATAAAAATGTTCCTTAATCAAATAATAAATACAAGTTTCTGAATTACAGTGGCTCTACTTAGGAGGTTTCAGTCTGGGAAGATGGACCAGTCAGTAAAGCACTTGCTATGCAAGCATGAGGATCTGAGTTCAAATCCTCAATCCTCACATAAAAACCAGTGGACTATGCCTGTAACCTTAGTGTTGGGGAAGAAGAGACAGGAAAGATCTGGGGAGCTAATTTCCTCTGGTAGATGAGCTCCAGGTTCAGTGAGAAACCTTGTCTCAAAAAGTAAAGTTGAAAGCAGTGGAGGGAGACCCTACACATCTACCACTGGTCTCCACAAACACATGTGCACAGATGAACATGTACATACATGTATACAGAACACACACACAGATGCACAGAGAGACATTTCGGCTTTACAGTGCTACAAAAGAAATATCTATCCAGTAGAAATCGACTTTGAATTCTAAGTACTAGCCTTTACTCTGGCTAGCAATATGCACATAGTCACAAGGAGCCACAGGTCCAGGTCAACCAAGTGACCAGGAGGGTAAACAACACAAATGTAGCACATTATGCTGTTAAAACTTTCTCAAAGTATGTCTCCGCTAAGTCACATGAGATAGGCAACACTGGGTTGTAAAATAGGCCTTATAGTTGATGTTTTGTTCCCCCAGCAGTAAAGGGATAGAGGTTTAAGGCAAGCCAGGGCTAAGCTATGATGCTTTGGTAGACTAGGTTAGTTAAACGCTTTTAGGATGTTTTCAACTCAATAGGTTTATTGGGACCGTAACTTCATGGTAACCAGAGAAGCGTCTATACTTAGTGTGAGTTACTAGGGATATAAACCCAGGTGGTGTTGCATCAATCAGTGATTCAATAATTTATTCAACAAATATTTATTAAGCATTTATCACAATCCAGTCACTATTCTAGGCTCTAAAGACATATCAGAACCGACAAAAGCTTATGTACTCCTGGGAAAAAACAGAAACACAAGCAACACAGACATGTTCTCTTTAGCAAGGTGGAGAGCAATGTGGGATATAGAAGAGTATGGGGAGTACACAAGACACCCTCTAAGAAGCTCAGGCACAGCCTGGAAAGGTGGTGGTTCTCAATCTTCCTAATGCTGTGACCCTTTAATGTAGTTCCTTGTGTTGTGGAGACTCACACAACCATAAAATTATTTTTGTTGCTTCTTCATAACTGTAATTTTGCTACTGTTTTGAACTGTAATGTAAATATTTGTGTTTTCTGACCCCTGTTTGTAAATATTTGTGTAGGTGACCCCTGTTGGAAAAACCCATCTCAAGGGGTCGCGACCCACAGGTTGAGAACTAATGTTGTGATCTGGACCAATACAGCGCTATGACTGGGTGGGACTTGAATGCAGTGGGAAATCAGAGATTGAAGGCCCAGCTCAATCTGCAGAGGCTGCCTGGCCTCTCCTGGCTGTGTACCTAGGACTGGAAGGATAAGCGTGTGGTCCATAACAAGGAAGCGAGCGTCGGGCAAAGGCAGAAAAGTACTAGCATGTCCAGGAAAGTCACAGCCAGGTGCAGTGCAAGCTGCTGGCCAGCAGGGGTAGCGGGGTTCACTGAGGAGACTATTGCTGAACCGCAGGCCTGCCTGAGATGCTGGAGGTGGGACATAGGAGGATAGGGAGAAGCTGAATCTTGAAGCAGGATGGCTCTTCCGCAGGTGCCAGTCCGCAGTCTGGGCTGTGTGCTGGAGAACAAAGGGGGTCTGAGGAATCTGAGTTTCATGGGAGAGGGTAGATACAGGCCAGGAAGAGGTGCGGAGACCAGAGCTCAGGGGATATTAGTTTTATGTTAACACAAGCTAGAGTAATTTTGGAAGAGGGAATCTCAGTTGAAAAAAACTTCTGCTACCAGATTAGACTGTGGCCAACTTGTAGTGCATTTTCTTGATTGATAATTGATGTGGGAGACCCCATCTCACTATGGGCAGTGCCACCTATGGCCTGGTAGTCCTGGGTTTTCTAAGAATGCAGTGGGAGAAGGCCGAAAGGAGCAAGCCAATGCATAGTATCCCTCCGTGTCCTTTGCTTCCTTCCTATAAGTTCCTGCCCTGACTTTTCTTTGATGATGGACAGTCATCTGGAAGTATAACCAAAATAGACCCTTTCCACTCCAATGGTCTTTTCATCCTAACATCATATTCTACAGAGAAAAGATACAGGAAGGCCAGATCACTTGCCCAAGATGATTCAGCTGTTGGCAGCTGGGTCCAGGCTTAGCAGACCACAGATATCTATCTATCTATCTATCTATCTACCTATCTATCTATCTTCTGTGTGTGGTGGGGGCAAGGGAGGGAAAGAGAGAGAGAGAGAGAGAGAGAGAGAGAGAGAGAGAGAGAGAGAATGCATGTGCTTGTGTGTGCATGTGTGCTCTTAAGAGGTCAGAAGAGGGTGTGGGATCTCTGGCAGCTGACGTTATAAGCTGTTACAATCTGCCTAGTGTGGGCTCTGGGAACTAAATTCTGGTCTTTTGCAATAGCAGCAAGAGATCTTAGCCATGGAGCCATCTCTCCAGCTCTCAGATTCTTCATTTTTAATCCATAGAGCAATGTGTTTAAAAGTCATGAAGAGGAGTTGGAGGGATGGCCCAGCAATGAGGAGCACTTGATATTTTGAAAAGGACTAGAGTTCAATTCCCAGCACCCACAGAGTAGCTCACTACCGTCAGTAACTCCAGTTTCTCACTCTCTTCTGGGCTCTACAGGGACTGGGAACGCACGTGGTGTACAGGCAAAACACTCATACACGTAAAATTAATAAGTCTAAAAAGAAGTGTAAACACAGAATCTAGTGATAGAGAATATAGTTTTGGGACAGTCACTGTAACTCTGTATTCAGTAAAGAGGGGAGTGATGAAAGACCAAGTAGCAGAGAGATGTGAAGAAATATTGTCTGTGTAAAGCAGAGAGATAAGATAGGGGTGTGCAGAGGTAAAGCAGGTGTCATTGTTGTTTTGTTGCATCACAGGAAGCTCTGAAACCTTTATAGGCAGAAGTAAATTCAGAGAGGCTAAAGTTTAGAAAAGATGGGATAATTCCAGGAGACAAAATGGTCTTGTGATAAAGAGCAGAGGCACAGATAAAGTTGAGATGACCAGGGTCAGGTGACAGAGCCGCACCGTTCTGGATGTAGTAGGAGGCAAAGGCTCTGAATACGCAGATAGAACCAAGGAGGCTGAGAGATGGGGTCCGGCCAGAGGAGGAGGCATCTCTAATCGATTCCCTTTGAGAATCTGATGGTCAGTGAGGTGGAGTTCACAGAGAAATGGAACCCCACCCCAACTTTAGCAAGCCCTGTGAATTGGTTACAGACCTGAGGACCCCAACACCATGCTATATGGTCTCTTTCACATCTAAGGATTTCTTTCTTCCAAGCTGGGCCTTGAACCAGGGACAAGTGCTTTACCACTGAGCTGTGCCCCTGCCCTGCAGTTTCCATCGCTTTTCTCACCGATGTGGCAAGATGCATGATTAAAAACAACTTAAGGCAGAAAGAGGTTATCTCAGTTCCTAGACTGAGGGTGCAGTCCATCCTGGTGGGAAAGCCACAGTGACAGGAGACTGAGACGCATTTCTGCCATAGCCAGGAAGTGGAGGAGACAAACACCTGTGTCCTTTCTCCTTTATTCCGTTTAGCCTTCGGCAGGGGTGGATCTTCCCTCCTAAGGTAAATCTTTCTGGAATCACTTTCGTAGACACATCCAGAGGTGTGTTTCCATGGTTATTTTTAACAATGTGTAGTCTGTGGACAAGTAAATACTTCACCAGGGCCATGGCTGCATAAACAGTCATGGTCTGTAGACCTCCCCAGAAAGGCCAGCCCTTTGGATGCCTGAATGATTCTCTGCAAGTCCAGGCAGGCAGGCCAATAGGCTGTCAGGCCCAGGTACGGAACATGATGCCAGGTGTGTAGATATGTAGTCTCAGAGGCAGGATCCTTCCAGGTCTACAAACAAACCCTGAGCTTGGCCAGTTTTGTTATCAGTGAAAAGAGTATGAGTCAGGCCGATAAAGACATCAACCAGTGCACATGTTTTGAGGATGCTAGGTGTTTCCCAAATGCTTCCAATTGCCTAGGCAGGGTAGAAGGCTGTGCTCATAGGCAATCCTGGGCAGCGCTAAGCTAGGCTCGGAATACTTTCTGGGACATGGGACTTTCTTTTTTAATGCTCACTTTTAATCTGTGAGAGCATCCATGGCCGCTGTTTATGATTAAAAAAAAAAAAACTTGAATAACTCACTACATGTAGTGTTACGCTAATTATTTGGACTAACAGCAGGTGGCATTATTTTCCAAGGGTGAGATCAGCCTCTGGAACTATTAGCCCAGCTCAGACTCCTGCTGTGTAGGAGACTCAGACAAGGAAGAAAGGCCTTGACTTCTTGCCCCCCCCCCCCCCACCTGTTCTCCTCCTGACAGATGATTTGTGGGAGGTGAGGTAGGACAAATCTAAACACAGTAGGATAGCACAGCCATCTGAGCACACAAGGTTGGTATTAACATCTTAATATCAGTTCTCTCTCTCTCTCTCTCTCTCTCTCTCTCTCTCTCTCTCTCTCTCTCCCCCCTCTGTTTTTTGGTGATATGGTTTCTCTATGTAGTCCTGGAATTCACTTTACAGACCAAGGTGACGTCGAACTCAGATCTGCCCTGTCCCTGACTCCTAAGTGCTAGAATTAAAGGTGTGCACTGGCTGGGCAGTGGTGGCACACGCCTTTAATCCCAGCACTTGGGAGGCAGAGGCAGGCAGATTTCTGAGTTTGAGCCCAGCCTGGTCTACAGAGTGAGTTCCAGGACAGCCAGGCCTACACAGAGAAACCCTGTCTCGAAAAACCAAAGGGAAAAAAAAAAGGTGTGCACTTTCTCTCTCTCTCTTTAAGATTTTTTTGTTTGTTTTTATGTGTATGGCTATTTTGCCTTTGTGTATGTTTGTGCACTACCTGCATGCCTGTTGACCACAGATGCCAAAGAGGGCACCACAGATCAGACCCCCTGGAACTAGAGTTACTAAGCATTGCATGCATGCTGTCCTGTGGATGCTGGAAACCAAACTCAGCTCCTCTGCTGAACCATCTCTCTAGGCCCTAACCACACCTCTGGAATGTGTGTACTTTGATGTCTTGACATCTGTGGCCCTCTGCCTCCTTTCTCAGGTTCCCATGGAGCTCATCCTCTCTGGACCTCTGTTGTCTACTGTAAGCACCCCAAGGCCAAGTGCCAGATAAGCAGAGATAGCCCTTATCCTGGAGTCTGCTGGAATTATTCAAACTAGCCGATCCTGTCCTGTCTCACAAGATCTTCCTCCTACAGGAACCACAACAAAGCCTCTTATCCACATTTCTCAGGACAAAACATTACTCAACAAGAGGGAACCAAGAAATCAGGTGTGAGGCAACAGCAGACAGTGATCTCTGAGAGACAGGAAAGGAGCAGGCAATCCCAACCATTTCTCCAGCTTTCTACCTAGAGCAGCAGTTCTCAACCTTCCTAATGCTGTGACCTTTTAATATGTTGTTCCTCATGTTGTGGTGACCCCCAATCACAAAATTATTTTCATTGCAATTTTGCTACTGTTATAAAAATCATAATGTAAACATCCATATTTTCTGATGGTCTTAGGTGATCCCTGTAAAAAGGACATAGAGAACTCCCCATCCCATGAGGGGTCTTGACCCACAGGTTGAGAACCCATGGTCTAGGCTCAGTCTGAGATGCAGGAAGTGGGAAGCTGAAGAGTCTGGTGCCCTCTGAAGAGATAGAGCCAGGACTGTAGAGCAGAGTATAAGGTGCAAGGAAGGATTGCCTAAGTGTCTCCAGGGTTCCCTTAGATGCCCCACCCAACCCAACATGTGCAGTGCAGTTGTGAGAGGAAAATATCCTCCAAATGGCTGAGAGGGAGCGATGTATAGAACTCAACAGGGAGGAGATATCTATGCGGAGACAGGCTGTAAAGCCTCAGCATATATGGGACTGTCGAAGGGCCACCAGAAAAGTCTTGACAGTGGGACTAAATAAATAAATAAATAAATGGCTCCGAATTGAATGCTTCTCTGCTTGTGCTAGAGAAGGCTTCAAAAACCTGGAAGTGTCACACTGTTCCTAGTACTTTTAATCGTAGAACAACATTCCTATTGGCTTACAGACCCTTTCACTAGGCTCCTCCTAGGAACCTAGCAACAAAATGACCTAGACCCAGCAACAGCATACATCATCACCTGCACAAGGTGAGAGCCAGGTGCTGCAGCGTATAAAGAGAACTGCTCACTACACAAGCCACCCTAATTCTCATTCTCTCTCTCTCTCTCTCTCTCTCTCTCTCTCTCTCTCTCTCTCTCTTGCTCTGTTCCCACATGTTCCCGGCCCACCTCTCTTTCTCTAGTCCCCCCTCTCTCTTTTTCTGTCGTTCTCTGTTCTGTCCTCCTTCCCCCGTTTCTCTGCCTCTACCCCGTTTCCAGGTCCCTGGAGCTGGGGTAATAGAAGGTTGTGAGTCACGGGATGTGCCAGAAACCCAACTCATGACCTCTGGAAGAAAACCAGCCCTAGGAAAAAATATTCTTTAAACACAAGATGTCTTCCAAGTACTGGGCACTCTCCCTAGCTGGGGATGATATTTTCAGAGGTTCTGAGAACTGTTTGGGGGCGTAGGTGGGTAGGTGGAGGAAATTGGTTTGAAGATTATACCATCCCCCAGTCCCTTCATTGCTCTTTGCTTCCTTCCTGCCCCTTCTCCCTCTGCTTGTCCCTATCACCATGATGTTTTATAGCATCACAGGTCCAGGATCAACAGTCATAGCCAAGAGCCATGACTAAACTCTGAAACTAAGTAAAAATTAACTGTCTTTCCTTTAAGTTGTCTCTTGGGCGTCTGTGTAACAGTTTTACAGCAGTAACTGATACAGTTGTTGTTTTAAGATTTATTTATTTATTTATTTATTTATTTATTTTATGTATGAGTTCTCTCTCTGCATGTACACCTTCATGCCAGAAGAGAGCATCCGATCATATTATAGATGGTTGTGAGCCACTATGTGATTGGTAGGAATTGAACTCAGGATTTCTGGAAGAAGAGAGAATGCTCTTAACCTCTAAGCCACCTCTCCAGACACCTGGTAACAGTGTTTAACTTGTAATTCTATACAATGTGTCCGTCTCTATGTTGCAAGAATTAAGGTGAGGAGCTGGGGGTGTGACTCAGTTGGTAGATGCTGACTTAGCATGGAGGAAGCCCTAGGGTTGATCTCAAGCATCAAGCGGGGTACAGTGGTACAGGCCTGTACTCTCATTATCCAGAAGGGGACCGGGGCATCAGAAGTCAAGGTCATCCTTGGCTATGTAGCTATGTAATGAGTTTGAGGCCAGCCTGAGCTACATGAAACTCTGTCTCAAAAGAAACAAAAAACAAGCATCCAAACAAAAAACCTACAGTGTATCAAAAGTTTTCAGGTCTATAAAGTCTGAAAGAATTCATTTTCAGTTATTGCACAGTCTGAGCAATTAAGTTCCTTTATCTTTTCTCATGTGGCATCTAATCTGTTCCCAGTCCTTTTGTGTAGACTTGCTCATTTTAGAACACGTTTAGCCTTGAATTTTATTTCTACTTAAAGTTCTGTAAATGTTGATTTTGTCAAAATACACATTTTAATGGTCTTATCAGCTAGATTTAAGGTCCTTATGAATTCTTTTTCATTTTCAAGCAATTAACCCATTCTTTTCACTTAGATTCTCCTTTTCTGCTTCTTGACCTGCTTAGTGATTTTTTTTTCCCTTTTGATTGTTAAACTTTGGGCATTTTATCTTGGGTGTGTCAGATACATTTTCCAATTCTATAAATACTGTTAAACAGGGCTGGAGAAATGGCTCAGCGGTTATGAGCTGTTGTTGCCCGTTCAGAGGACCAGGTTGTTTCCAGCTCACAACCATTCTTAATTCCAGTTCTAGGTAATCTGATGCCTTCTGACCTCCATGGATATCAGATGTGCACACAGTCCATAGACATACATGTAAGCAAGACACATAAAGTAAAATAAACAAATCTAAAAAAGTAACTCAGTTCAAAATGTTATACAAAGTTTTAAATGTGTGTGTGTGTGTGTGTGAGAGAGAGAGAGAGAGAGAGAGAGAGAGAGAGAGAGAGAGAGAGAGAGATTAAACTATTGTCTCAGAGACACCACTAAGATATTTGGACACCATCTGCTCTCTTAGGGCTTGTTTTGAAGTGTGTTTATTAGTTACTTAGTGACCACAGCATCAGACAGAAACAACTTAAGAAAAAAGGGTTTGTTTTGGCTACCATTTCAGAAGCTATAGCTCATGCTGCCCTGGTCCTTTGCTCTTGAGCATAACGTCCTGGCAGTGGGCAGCTTGGGCAGAGGGCAGCTGTTGACATCATAACAGACAGGAAGCAGGGAGCTGACAGGATGGAGGGCTCTGCTACACCTTTCAAAGGCCCATTACTAGAGACCCCACTTCCTAAAATTTCCACAAACTCTCAAAGTAGTGCTGCTGACCAAGGAACAAGCGTTCAAAAGAGGAGCCTCTTGGCGGTGGTGGGGTGGGAGCTGCTGTTTAGATTCAAGCATATAATGAATGTTTTCCATACTTGCTTGGCTTTCGAGGTTTTCTGTCCTTCTGGTTCTTTGTGCCATCTCTGCAGCAGAGAGTCTCTCATGGAGGCAGTGAGCCTGAGCAAACCTAAATCTTAGCATATTCACTTCCTGTTTCTCAAGGAACACTGTAGTCAGTTGCCTACTATTCAGTATCATGAAAAACACCATATACAAATATACAATTTTGTATATAAAATATACAAAATCTTGTATATTTTGTACTACCTGTGGGCTCAGAGAGCTGGATAAATCTGTTCACTGTTAACTTATCTTGCTTAAAGCAGAGGTTCTAGATCATTTATATTTAATTTAATTATTTTTAATTTATTCTGAATTATATTTAATCTAATATGTGGTTGACTTTGTGTTTTCCATACTGCTGTTATTTTCTCCTGGCTTTATTCTTTTTTTTTTTTTTTTTTTTTTTTTTTTTTTGGTTTTTCGAGACAGGGTTTCTCTATGTAGTCCTGGCTGTCCTGGAACTCACTCTGTAGACCAGGCTGGCCTCGAACTCAGAAATCCGCCTGCCTCTGCCTCCCAAGTGCTGGGATTAAAGGCGTGCGCCACCACCGCCCGGTTCCTGGCTTTATTCTTCTTTCTGCTTCCACTTGTATTATTTATTTGTGATTAATTTTATTTGCAATGGTTCTTCAGTTACCAGCCTTAATTTTCTTCAGGGCTTGTCCCTAGGTTTGGCAGTCTGTATGTGTATTATTGTTGGGGAATGCGTTTGTGCACTGTGGATTTCAGTGCTGGTTTCTGTACTCAGAGATCTGGGTGCAGTCCTGACTTGGTATTGTCATTTTTATGGACATTTTCTGACTCAGTGTTTTGGTCTCCATTATTTTCTGATTGGTCAATAAAGAGCTGATAGCCCACAGGATAAGGTGAAATTTCTGTGCCTTGAGAGAGGAAGAGAGTCTCAGGTGAGCTGAGGAGTCCTCATGAAGACACCAATGAAAAAGGAGACCGGCATGAGACCGAGATGGCAGGTAGAGGACACATGGCTGGGAAACAGGTTGAGAAGTAGGTCAGGCCAGCATAGTCTGGTTTGAATAGCTCAGAACCTGGCCAGCCTAGTGCTACATGCTTGTAATGTGTCAAGTGTCTGTGTCATTATTTCAGAGCAAGGGCAGGGGTAGAAAGGCCCCAACTGTACATTAGAAAAGCCCCATACTTTACATGTTATTTTTTGATATTTTATCTTTTTTTTTTTTTCAAATAGTAAAATGTACTGACATTCCATTTGTCATTAGCTAGTCAGTTATCTCACAATACAATCCAGGTTAAGTAAAACCCTTCATTTTATATTATCTTATTGTCTACCGTATGTAAGTTCTTTCATGACTGTATTCAGATTCCCCTTTGCTATTTTTTTTTTACTCAAAGAGCTTAAATTTCTTATAAATTAGATCTGCTCCAAATTAATTTGTCCAGATTTTATTTATCTGAAACAGTCATACATTTGCCTCCATTTTTTTTAAAAGATATATGTTTTCCTGAGTATAGAAATTTAGATAGTTGGTCTTTCCCACCCCCGTTCTTTAAGGCTCACACTCCATTTCTCCCAGGTTGTGTTGTGTCAGACAAGATTGTTGTAGTGCTAATCTTTGTCAATACATGTTCATGTTTTCTCTGGCTGGCTCCAAAGACACCATCTTTTATTTTGGTATTAGTGATTTGGCAAGCAGGTACCTAGTTTTTGTTGTTGTTGTTTGTTTTGCATTTGTACTGTTGGGTTCTCAGTAACTCTGAGGTCCACAGCTTCATGTCTTCCAACATTTAAGAAAGACTTCATATGTCTTCAAATGCTTATTCTATTTTGACCTATCTTTGTAGTCCCCAGAGTTACGTGTATCTTAGCCCATTTGATATAGTCCCATAGCTTTGAATACTTTGATCTTACACCGATTTTTCTCTTTGTATTTTAGTTTGAATCCTGCCTGTTGACTCATATTCACTGTGGTTGATTTTTTTCTCATCTGTGTTTTCTCCACCCAGAGCCCTGTTGGAGAAAATGTTCCTAGCTGATATCATAGTTTTAATATTTAGCACAGATACATCCCTTCTCCCCCTCAGTCCTTTATACACTCGTACGTTATTTTCGGGCTGTAACAGGCTATCCAGTTACATTAAAGTTTCTCTCTGATAGCTCAAATGTATGAACAATATTTGATCATGACCTCTATGATCTCATCATCTATTTACAATAGGTTGTTTTCTCTTGCATAAACAATGTGTTGGCTCATTTTTAAAAAACTCAAACTGGGAGAATAACAGAGACTGGGATGAACAGCCTTCAAACTTTATAAGGCTGCTTAGGTCTGTGTGAAAGTTTGTCACCTACTCACTTATCAGAGTATTGAGTGTGAGAAGGCAGAATACCCCCACAATAAGGTACTCACAAATAAATACTAAGAATCATAGATGCCTCAGATCCAGGGCAAGCCAGTCCTCTGAAACTCAGAAAACCTATTCAGGGCAGATTGAGTCTCAGCTACTTGCACCCTGCACAGCAGAGGAGCCCCCAAGGACTCCACTGTGGCCATCCCTCAGTGCTCCACTGTGTTTTATAGCCCAGAACATGGGTGGAGCTTCAGCATTGCTCAGCAGCCTATTCTGGGAGCATTGAGGACAGAGCCCAGCTTCCCCCAGACAGCTTTCCTTCAGAACGCCTTACTCTTGACACACTTTAACCTGAGAATTGAAGGGACCTGCAAGGTATAAGTGTGTTAGGCAGTCATATGGGGCTTGGATATGCACACTTGGAGTTGAAATCATCTGTTTTCCAGTCAGATCAGCAGCTGTGATGGGGAGGTGGGGACTGTGGCTGTCTAGTCAGAACCTGACCTGGTTTAGGCTTCATGTTCTAATGGTGGGCCACCACTGGCTTGACACTGAGTTTTCCTTGGGGTTTATGCTCTCCGCTCAACCATCTGCTATCCCTCAGTCCTTACAACATGTGTGTGTGTTTGTGTGTGTGTGTGTGTGTGTGTGTGTGTGAGAGAGAGAGAGAGAGAGAGAGAGAGAGAGAGAGAGAGAGACATACACACACACACACAGAGAGAGAGAGAGAGAGAGAGAGAGAGAGAGAGAGAGAGAGAGAGAGGAAGAGGAAGAGGAAGAGGAAGAGGAGAGAGATTCCCCTCAGTTGTAGTGGTTTGATGCTCAGTTAGGGCTACAGTAGGGCAGGAAGTGATCCCCATTGTCCTGGAGTGGCCTCCAGGAAGTATGTATGTCAGGGCTTTGGGTGGGAAGCAGCCTTATTAGTATTCTTGCCATTCTCACTGTGGGAGCTAAGCCGTTTTGTGCCTAGCATTACTCTCAGATCTGTGGCCTCTTTCCAGCCAGTCTCTTCTCTATATCAGGGTAAGGTTCTGGAGCCAAAGGAAGGAAGGTTTTGCTTTCATTCTTTCCTCATGGAAGTGGCCCACAAGAGGGCTTTCTACAATTTAAAAAGAAAAGGGACTTCTTTCTCCTCTTCTACAAGGAGCCCAGACCTAGAAGGTGCACTGTCTCCCCTATAGTGGCTTACTGCTTTGCAGGAAGAGACCCAAGGGCATTGGCAGGCTCTGTGCCCATCTCCCCCTCAGCATCAGTTGCTTTCTCCCCTCTGTGTTATCATTTGTTTGTGAAATGCCTCCCACAGACACATGTGTTCAGACATGGCACTGGTTTTGGAGATTGTGGGACCCTTTGAATTTGACCACCAGCTGGCTAACTTAGGGCTGCAGTGTGTGTGTGTGTGTGTGTGTGTGTGTGTGTCAGGGGGGCAGCTTGATAGGTGGGAACAAAGTCTAGCCTGAGACAAAAATGTGAGCAGCTGCCTTAAATCTTCACTGCCATGGACAGGAACTGGTCCAGCCATCCCTTCCCCACAAGGATGGACTGTTTAGTCTTAAATCCATTCTGTCATAATGGTAAAAGTAACCAATACAGTGAGGTGGCCCTCCTCAGTCCCCCTCCCATCTTTGAGTCCATGAAGGAAAGCTTGCCACTGAAGACAACGTTCTGTGTCTACAACCCCCAGCACTGCATGCTAAAATGCTGGCTCACCCTCAACCTTTAAGGAGTTGTTAACATTTTAGCACGCTCTAGCTTTGTTTGTTCGGTGGCCTTGTTGTTTTCTCATACTCCATGGGAAGAGAGGTTGCATGTTCAGCTCCGCCTCTGAGCCTGGTCTGTCTCTGGAATTTGGTTTATTTGGAAGTTTTGTGACTGCAGCTTTCTCAGACCCTCCATAAAATTTTATCTGCCGTTTGTTCACTGTTAGAACGGGAACAACATTCTTTCTAGCTTTCTTCCCCCTGGGTGGCTAGATGCTCTTTAATAGGAGGACACGAATTTCCTATTTCACATGTGGAGAACAACATTCTCAGAGGTTACACTCCTTCTTGGGCTGGTGATGAAAACTGGACTCTCAGTCCTCACGACCCCTGCCAGATAGTGCTGGGATTGGGGGTGGGGAGACAGAAGTGGTTGTAGGGGTGAGTTTTTGAAGGGTTGTAAGTTGTAGGGGTGAGTGATGGGGACTTGCCTCCTTCAGAGCATCAGTGCTGCCTGGGTGGCTTTCAGGAACATCCCATACATGGAGGAAGGAGGACTTGAGAGAAAACCTGCTGCAGCTTCACACTGGGTCAGACTGGAGGCTAACACCTTACCCTCGGTTGCTTGCCATCTGCTCTTTGCCCAATGTGTGGCCAATGCTCCCAAGCCCACTCCCCACACAGCAACAGCACACCAGCCTAATCTAGGGATTTCTCCAATGCACAGTTTCCAAACTGCTGCTCTCCACATGCAGCTTTGCTTGCCTGGAGCTGAGCCTGGGGAGAAAGCACATGCAGGTGTCTATTAAAAACTTAGCAAATGTGTGCCTCATGGGTGAAGAATGAGCTGTGGCATGGATGGCACGCACAGCTTAGGTAGGGAGGACTTAGAGGGTGCTCATGTGTCTGGATGCTTGGTCCACACCTTTGCCATTGTTTTTGGAGATTGTGGAATAGGGGAGAGAGGCAGGCATGGAGGGACTGAGATCTTCTGAAGGTGTTAAATCAGCCCCACATCCTTCAGTGGGGCTAATGCTCAGGTGTTGTAGGAAATATTTAACCTCAATCATGGGGTTCTACCTTGCCTAAGATCATTTAGTTCCCAGATAAAAAACACAAAGCCTTTTTATTTATAATAAGACTTAAAACACTAGAGCTGGGCAGATATCATCCTTCCAAGCTGTTAATGTCAACTTCCCTAGCTAACACCCCGAGTTATAACTTGTTATATTCCATCTGGACAGCTCTTAACTCCAATTGGCCTACCCTATGGAGTCTTCTCTCTGTACTTTCTCTCTCTCCCTCATGGTCCTCCTTAGACCTCAAGCCTGGGAACTTTTCAAAAACTCCACCTACCTCTCTTCTGCGCAGCTATAGGCTGCCAGCATCTTTATTCAATCAATAGTTTTATATTAAGGAGCAAGGTCACACAATATCACTTGATGTATGTGAGGATTTTCTTATCCCTGAGGTAATGAGGTCAGTATTTAGCATTAAAATACATAGCAACAGACCAAACTATGGCACTCAGGTAAGGCCTGGGTGTCTAACTAGGAGAGGAATTAGCCAGTAGAGTAATAATGCCAGCACATGCTGAGACACCATATTGCATAGCATTTGCCCCGTCATCCTCGTTTGGCCACCACAGCTGTCCTATGACCCAGGCCACACAAGACCTGGCATTGAGCAGTATGGAGTTTTGTCTAGCCATCTAGTGAGTATGCCAGAGGAAAGAATTTGAGCCCATCTGCTCCAGGAACACATCCATCCTCTTCATAATGCCCAGGTCACCTTTTATGTGGTATCAGAATATAGGTATTCTATGCTATTCCAGGCTAACTATACAAAGGGAGCCTGGTGAGGGGCCCCATGCTGCAGAGTGAGCCAAGGGAAGGCAAGAGTACCTGTGTGCCATGGCTTGATGAGGTTTGATCCGGGGAAGATCTCATGCTGGAACAGATGAAATGTATTGTTAAGGGTCCAATAGTTCCACATTTTGTGCACAGTGTCATTTTAAAATTCAATTTCTAAAAATTTATTGCTTAGTTAAGAAGGGGTCAAAAACGTGTCACCTGGTGCTGGAGTTTTATAGGCAGTTGTGAGCTGCCTGATGTGGGTGTTGGAAATTTGTCTCATCATTGGGAAAAATGAAAGCACACCACTCAGCCACCAGGTCTGTTGAGAGGGTGAAGCAAAATAATGAAGATGGAACAGCCCCTGCAGTGTCCACTGCAAGAATCATCAGTTTGCTTTTGCTTATGTAGTAACCAAATGTCGATCGAGAAACTATGCAGTGTGATTTTGTTGGGGTGGGGCTCATCAAAAAACCAAAGGTTTCACTTTCATAGACGTCACATGCTGGAGCAGGAAATGAATAAATACGTACAGATCGTCAGAAGAGAAGTGCTCTGGAGAACAGTGAGGGGCGAGCAGAGAGGACCAGGGAAAAGTCCCTAATGCATGCTTCGCATGGGTGGGGGATGAGAAGGCCTCTGTTATGAGGTGATGTTTGAGTTGGGGTCTGCAGTAAGCAAGGAGCAAGCATCGGAGGTCTGAGGCAGGGGTAGCTGGTAGAAGAGAGAAGAACAAAAAGGAACTTCTTGAGTTGGTGGCATGCTGGGATCCAGCATGGAAAGTGGAGCTGATTGCTGCTTGATGGACAGGACATGGTACACAAGAACATGATCAAGGAAACAGACCCACTGGTTACCAGAGACACTGGGAGAAGCAAGTGGAGAAAAATGAACTCTGTTAGTTCATGTTTCGATGCTTGGTGCCCAAGAGAAAGGCCAAGCAGGGAGATAAACACGGGAAATCTGGCATGCAGGCGGAGGTAGGGGCTGGAACTAGAAATGGGCAGGTGAAATGGAAAAGTACCTGTAGAGCCATTCATCTTATTCTCGTAGAAGGCTCTAGAAAAGAGAGGTAGGGCTGTGACTAGGATTTACTCCTTCCCGGTGATGCCTATGCTTTGTGCTTAATGGTCCACAGAGAGTTACGTGAGACAACCTGCAGTCTGACATGCTCTACTTGCCTACCTAAATAAGGGCTCGTAAAGATTAAGCGACTTCAAAGAAGAGGTAGCACACCTAACTCATCATAACCAGCTGTCCTCCTGGGGAAGCAGGAGGAGATCCTGAGAGTTAGAACGCTCAATAACAGAGTTACAGCATGGCAGGTGGTATGCAAGTAGACATGGGTCGGGTAGAGCACGCTCTTCAGAGTAGAAGGGACAGTAGATGGCCTCCTAGTGCTTCCTGAACTGTTCTGAGGTTCCACTTCCCTGGATGTTTCTTCAGTAACTGTGGAGCCTACTTTCTTTTCAGCTCAAATTCTAAAACTCCAACCTAAAGGGTTTCTTAGGGCAAGTGTGTCCCTACATTAGCTGCGTAGCTCAGTAGAGGCTTCTGTCTTGTTGAAGGAAGTCTTTCTTGGGCCAGAAACTCCAACATCCAGTCTGTGATGGAAAGAATGTTTATGCTTATGTATCAGCTTGACAGGGATGTAGAATGTCCAGGTAGCAGTAAGATTTTATGACTGAACATGTCTTTGAGGGTATTTCCAGGAGAGGTCAACATTTGTATTATCAGACTGAGCAAAGGTCACTGTCACTAACATGGGTGCCATTATGTAGCTGAGGGATCCTGTAAAAAAGAAAGGTGAAAAAAAAAAGGTGAATGTCAAGACTCTCTTCTTTTGGACATTCATCTTTTCCATTGGAGATCAGATTCTTGATTCTTGGAGCTTTGGATGGTATGACATAGCCCAAGTCCTTTCCCATACCTTCCCTTCCCCACTACCCAGCCTTCTGTCCCAGTTCCTAGATGT
This sequence comes from Arvicanthis niloticus, assembly GCF_011762505.2. NCBI lineage: Eukaryota > Metazoa > Chordata > Mammalia > Rodentia > Muridae > Arvicanthis > Arvicanthis niloticus. Next base: position 81,287,837 of record NC_047661.1, read on the forward strand.
TTATATTCAGAACCGCACCAGCTTTCCTCCCTCTCTCACTTGCAGATGACACATGATGAGGCTTTGTTGCCTTCACAATTTCAGGATACAGTCTAGAACACAATACATCTCCCCTGTCCACCTATGTGTATCTCATTTGCTCTTTGTCCAGAGAACCTGAGACAGTCAATGGCCTGATTAGGCAGAAACTTCAAAGTCAAAAAAGAAATTAAATACTGCCATCAGCATCTAAAACTGTCCAAAGGTGACACCCATGGGACAAATTGTAATGAAATAAAAACAAAACTAATCAGATTAAATAAGAATATAAGTCAAGTCACAGGCACAGGAAAATAGATAAAAAGTTTACCTAGTCAGCAGCTCCCTGGAAGTTATGCAGAGAAGAAGTAGCATCCCCTTTCTAAGCTACTCACAACCGAAGAGAAGATGCCACTTCTGTGAGTTCAAGAAAATGCTTAGATCTGAGAATCATCAAATGCATGGTTCTTAGGCACCACTTTACACAATAACTGTCTTTAGAACAAGTAGGTGGCAGGTCTTGGGAGGTGGCTCAGTAGGTGAGGTGCTTGTTGCATTAGCATAAGATCTGAGTTTAAACTGCAACACTCACATTGCAGTTTTATAAAAAAAAATGAAATAAAATCTAGCATAGAACATGCTTGTCATCTCAGTAATCCAAGAACTTGAAGGCAGAGAGAATAAGAGGCCTGGGTGTACTGGTAAACCAGTTGAGCTGAATGAAATCTCTTAAAAAGTAAGGAGGTGAGTGATTGGGAAAGGCAGCTGACATTGGTATATGGTTTCTACACTCAGGCACATACATGTGTATAATTGTCCCATGACATACATAAATCTGTACACGCATGCGCAAGCATGCATGCATGCACAAATACGCACATGCATGCACATGCATACTCCTCCCCCAAGAAAAGCAAAAACCAACCAAACAAAAAATAACACAACAAAAGACTTGTGTATATTTCTAGCTACACCTATATTTTTCATGTAGCCTGGGATTCTACTTTCATAGCAAGTACTCCAGGTGATTTTGTTTGAATGATTTTGTTTATTTGAATGGGCCACTACTGAAGAAATGCTGGAATTGGGGAGAAAACTTCAGTCAAGGAGGCCCAGGGTTAGGACAGAGGTTCAGAATTAGGGGAGTTGACAGTAGAAGCTGAATTCCAGATCTGTAGGCAGATCAGTAAGGTAGCAGTAGGATCAACTGCTAACTGGACCTGTGACAGGCTACCTGTACTGACCAAGTTTTGGGTCCATGTACACAAGCTCCTGAAATGACAAGCAGGACAGGGAAGAACTAAGAACTGTGGAACCAACAGTATGGGTGACTCCACCTAGAAAAACTGCAGAGTTTGTTATGAAGCTACATGGAATGACAAAATAAATTGTGAGGTGTGCATATGTGCCTGTGTGTGCTCATGTGTATGCATGCATGCGTGTGTGTGTGTGTGTATCCAAGTATTTTAAACATGGATACCTAATATAGAAGCACTGTTTACTGAAGATTTATGAATTAATTCATCTGTAGTACCCTTTGGCTGGGTATAAAACAATTGTATCACAACCATAAGTGAAATTATTTGAAGGAGACCACATTTGTGTGTGCAAACACCCCATATAGACATATCACTTCTATCTATGTCAACAGATGACTTTTGAAAAAGGGAATGATGGGACAGACAATGTGTACCATGCAGAGAGGATAAAGACACAGCTTAGACCAGACAGTGAGAGTTGGCCTATGTCTAGCTTATGTCTTGGATACGCTCATTCTACTGAGATGGTAATTTCCTCCCTTGATTGGGAAAGTAATTTATCACTGTAGACAGGTATCCAAATAAGTGTAGAAACCATGACAAAATGATGCACGATTCTTTCCTTTAGGCTGTGTTATGTAGGCTCTGTTACAAGTCTTGAAATCATTAAGCCATCATTCTGTCTGGCATAGACATTGTTTATTTTCCTGTTTTCGTGATGTTGGGAATGAGTAAGTTACTTTGCTTTATTATATTTACAAGATTGGTCTATTAATTTACAAAAGTACATAATTGCTGAGGATAATTTTACTTGCTAAATCTGACACAATGGGAGTTTCAATTGCCTGGGAGAATCTGACATGCTAAATTTGTGATTATAGTTTCATATGTCTCAAGGAATGTAATTAATTAAAAAGCAAGTAGATGAACATTGAAAGAGATTTCATCTGTTAAACTCAAGTTAGCTGAACATTGATCAAAGAACCAATAGAAAGATTTTTTTAATTATTTTTTTAGGGGATGGAAAGATGGCTCAGCAGATAGGATCATGCACTGCTCCTGCAGAGAATCCATGTTTGGTTCTAGCACACACTGGGCAGCTCACAACAGCCTGTAACTACAGATCCAAGAGATCCAGCGCCTTCTTCTGGCCTTATAGACACATGCACTTACATGCACAGACCCATACACTATTCCCACATGCATATCTATTAAGTTTTTAAAAAGAAATTCAAATTCTTTATTTTATTTTATATTTTATTTACATTTAAGATGCCATCCCCTTTCCACATTTCCCCTCCCTAGAACACCCCTGTCCCATGCTCCCCCTTTCCTTTTTGCTTTTATACGATTTTTTAAAAATGTTAATCAAAGGATTTATGTTTGGTAATGCTCAATCAGAAACGTAACCCAATACCCAACCTAGATATAAAAACTATCTTTGACTGGTGGAGACATGTGAACATCTGCCTCCATGCCCCCTCTCTCTTTCTCTCTCTCATCACCCAGCTTCTCCTCTTCTTCATCTTCTCTCCTTGTTCCATCTCTTCCTCTCAGTACTCCTTCCCACTTAGCTCCTCCTACATATCACTCTTCCTGTTAAAGTAGAACTTTTCTCTCAAAATACAATACAATTAGAGCATACTTATTCCTAATTGTACCAGTGAGGTACAAGATAGTCCTAACACCCAGTCCATCATTCTGTTCACTAACCAGAACCTCTGTCATCTCTTCTAACTAAAACATTTACTTTTGATCCTGGCTTTTTGGCTTTAGCATGAATGTCAGCTGAAAACCATCTACTCAGATCTTTTCTCTCAAAGTAAATAGCCAGGATTAGTTATGAGACTATAGGTCTTCAACCCCATCAGAAATCCAGAATGACTGAGTTAACTGAAGTTATGGGAAGCACTAAGCATAGCTTCTAAAACTTAGCCAATTTATAGAGACTGCTGAACACCTGAAAAGCCCCTATACTACCGAACGTTGGAGCATCAAATCTTCAGCCTTCTGGCCCAGAATCATCTGACAGACCTTAGTGATGCAGGATTATTAAGGGCTGATTACTCTGTCTAGGCAGATATAATCAGTCGACTATTCTGCATGTGTGTCCTTTTCTGGACAATAATTTGTCTGTAGATGGAGAGAGGCAATTCTTGCCTAGTGGCTGTCACCGCACAACTGGAGTATCTCCAAGGATGGTCAATTTCTTCTTAGAATCCACGACAGGAAGCTGTCAGGAGCAGACAGGTCTCTAATCAAAATGAACATTAATATATAAATATTTGTAGCATCAGTTCTATGGACTTCTGATGTTTTGAAAACCAACTATCCATGTAAGGTAACCTGGACTGTTGTCTGTTCACTCCTCTCAGCTATTTCTAAATAAAATATGGAAAACACCCTAACAATAAACTCAAAACCATGAATTTACTATAGTCCCTTAACTCATAGGTTAACCGTCCCAAATCAGTTAAAAAAGTTAAAAAAGGGCTGGGTCTAGGCATTGTATTCCTAAATGTGTTATATAGGCACAATGCCCATAAGCGTATCAATATTCATCTCATTTTTATATTAATAAGAGGCTCATACCAATGAAAACCTTAAATTTGAAATCAAAGTAAATTTTGTACCATTTAAGAAATTATAACTTCATCTTGATAATAATTATACAGATTTCTACCAATAGGTTATGGCTATGCAATAAGTCCTAGCTAATCCCCTCTGTTCCAACAAAACCACTACTTTTCCCTAGAAAGACAGACCATTATTAACCACATTAGTCCCCAAGCTCAGGGAATAGGGGCGCTGACTCTTCTTTAACTTCTTCAAGCTGATTAAGGGCCTTGAGATTTTAGAAGAGGGGTTGGGGGGAAGAGTAAGTTGATAAGCCTCTGATGCTGTGTCTTCACTGAATCCAGATGGAATTCCAGGACATTGGATGTTTGGGCAGGTCTGCTCAGTATGCTTGATGAGTAGATACACCAAGGCTGTGTATTCTGCAATATACAATTCTCAGAACAAGTTTTAGTATCAAGAAAAAAAATTTTCCCACCCCCAGGGGGCTGACATTTTTTTTTTAAAGATGTTGGTTCTGACGACTTTTTTTTCCGCTTGTTAAAATTGGTTGTAGTATTTACATTTCAGATTTTATCCCTTTACCCTACTTCCTCCCACCACCCAGAAACCTCCTATCCCATCCCCCTCCTCATGCTTCTATGAGGCAGTGACTGCACCTACCCCCCTCACTACCCCTCCCCTCCCTCACGTCCCCCCCCCCCCACTGTGTGTTCATTTTTTTTTTATGGGACCAAGAAACTCCTTTCCCACCTATGTCCGACAAGGCCATCCTCCCCTACATATACCTCTGGAGTCTTGGGTCCCTCCCTATGTGTTCCCAGGCTGGTGGTTTAGACCCTGGGGGGCTCTGGTTGTTTGGTATTGTTGCTTTCCACCTGGGGTCAATAACCCTTTCTGCTCCTTCAGTCCTCTCACTAAGTTCTCCATTGGGAAACCCCTGATCATATCAGTGGTTAATTGTGAGCATCGTCCTCTGAGTGTGTTAGTCTTTGGCTGACCTCTAAGGAGACAGCTATATCATGTTCCTCACATTATGCACTTCCAGCCATCCACAACAGTGTTTAGCTTAGGTGGCTGTACATGGGATGAATACCCAGGTGGAATGGTCTCCTGATGGCCCCTCCTTTAGTTTCTGTCCCATGTTTTGTTTCCCTATTTGCTCCCTTGAGCATTTTTGTTTCTCGTTCTAAGTAGTACTGAGGCATCCCCTCTTGGTCTTCCTTCTTCATGAGCTTCATGTGGTCTGTGGGTTGAGTCTTCACTAATCCAAGCTTTTGGGCTAACATCCGTGGAGATATGTTTGTGTAACTATCTTCTTTTGGGGTTTTTGGAAGATTACTTTCTTGCTTTTTCTAGGTTGTAGTTTCCCTCCTTGTGTTGGAGTTTTCCACCAATTATTCTTTGAAGTGCTGGATTTGTGTTGAGATACTGTGTAAATTTGGATTTGTCATGGAATATTTTGGTTTCTCCATCAATAATGATTGACAGTTTTGCTGGGTATAGTAGTCTGGGCTGGCATTTGTGTTCTCTTAGGGTCTGTATGATATCGGTCCAGGATCTTCTGGCTTTTATGGTCTCTGGTGAGAAGTCTGGTGTAATTCTTATAGGTCTTCCTTTATATGTTACTTTGCCTTTTTCCCTTACTGATTTTAGTATCTTCTCTTTGTTTTGTACATTTGATGTTTTGACTATTATATGGCGGGAAGTATTTCTTTTCTGGTCTAAACTATTTGGAGTTCTGTAGGCTTCTTTTATATTTATGGACAGCTCTTTCTTTAGGTTAGGGAAGTTTTCCTCTATAATTTTGTTGAGGATATTTACTGGTCCTTTTAGTTGGGAGTCTTCCCCCTCATCTATACCTATTATCCTTAGGTTTGGCCTTCTCATTGTGTCTTGGATTTCTTGTATATTTTGGGTTAGTAGCTTTTTGTATTTTGCATTTTCTTTGACAGTTGTGTCAATGTTTTCCATGGTATCTTCTGCACATGAGATTCTCTCTTCCATCTCTTGTATTCTGTTGGTGATGCTTGTGTCTATGACTCCTGATCTTTTTTTTAGGTTTTCTATCTCCAGGGTATTGTCCCTTTGTGATTTCTTTATTGTTTCTACTTCCATTTTTAGATCCTGCATGGTTCTGTTTAATTCCTTTTCCCGTTTGGTTGCATTTTCTTGCAATTCCTTAAGGGATTTTTGTGTTTCCTCTTTAAGGGTTTCTATCTGTCTACCAGTGCTCTCCTTAAGTTCTTTGAGAGTGTTATCTATGTCTTTCTTAAAGCCCTCTATCATCATCATGAGAAGTGATTTTATTTCTGATTCCTGCTTTTCTGGTGTGATGGGGTGTTCAGGGCTTGCTCTGATGGGGGAGCTGGGTTCTGATGATGCCATGTAACTTTGGTTTCTGTTGCTTATGTTCTTGCTCTTGCCTTTTGCCATCTGGTTAACTCTAGTGATGTCTGTACTTGCTGTCTTTGACTGAAGCCTGTCTTTCCAGTTATCTAGCTTGTGTCTGATCTCCTAGGGGTCCAGATGTCTCTGTGATCTTTTCCAGCTGCACTGATTACAGTGGTACCTCTAAGATGCCTCAGGATATGGTGCCTCCAAGGTAGTAGTCCAGCTAGGTGTCTGCTGTTCTGGGTGCAGTGTCTCCTCTAGAATATCTCAGGATATGTTGTCTGAAGCTCTGAGTTCATTTGTTCCTCTGTGGCTCTGGATTGAGTGGACCTTCCAGTATGTCTCAGGTGGAATCCGGGGTCCACACAACAGCAGACCTGGCAGAGGTCTGATCCAGGCCTCAGATCTGAGAACTAGTTTCTAAGACACTGTCCAAGTTAGAGCACCTGGGATCCCTGCTTCCTCTGGGTTCTTGGAGGTTGGGGTCAGAGCTGCCACCCAAGATCTGCTCAGTGCTCTGGCCCAGACCGGAAGGAACTAGTGTTCCGGGCCAAGAGTCAGAAATTCAAACTCTTTACAATTCTTTTCAATTGCTAAATCTATAAGTAGAATATGGTAATCTGTAGGTTGAACTTAAAAGTTTAAGGAAGAGTATCTCTTAAAAGATATATGTTCATATATATATATATGCATATATATATGAAATAATCTATACGAATATATATGAACTAATACTATAATATCTAATATTATTAGTATATCTGATATAATAATATTATTGATAGTGAATTGCAATACAGAGTTCTCATAAACAAAAATGTCTTTTTTTCACATAAAAAATAAATTATAACTGCATCCTCATTAGCTTTGTAGAGCTTCTCTAGGCAATTAAGTTATCTATTAACTTGTACCAATACTGAATCAAAAGAGAGAGTAACTGGAAAATTCAAATACATTATAAAGAAAGTCAGTACCCTTCTTGGGCAAACAAAGTGAGGGCAAGGCTCAGAGAGGAAGGAGAATGATGTGACAAGGGAGTCAACAGAAGTTGGAATGCCACAGATCCTCCCCGTACATGGGGTGACCCCTTACTAACAAGTCATGTTACATACAGACCATCAAGAATGGCACATTTATAAAATGGCAAAAATACTTTACATACAAAGTGAGGAGACTGAGATTTTCTCATCTGGCTAGTTGATGAGGAATCAGAGAGGGCAGGATGCTGTGTGCATTCCACCAGGGCATGCTCTAAAACTCTATGGAACAGAGGCACTGTTACAATAGCAGAACCACAGACAAAGAAAGAAGTTGCAATATTGTTAGAGGGTGATTATTTCTAATTACAGTGAAAGGCTATGATTGCTGAAGCAAGATGGGAGTGAGAAAGATAAAGGGCCAGACTCTCCCTTGAGGGTCTGGTGTTAAGTAGGTGTTAAAGCACTGTTAAAATCACTACATGTGTTAATAATAAGCCATTGTGATGTCTTACTGTAAGCATTTCTTCTGATGTTCATTTTTCTGTAAATAAGCAAAGACTTTGAGGGATGGTGTAACTCAACTCCCTAATTGGCAACTGTTGGACTCTCCCTACTGTCTTGGCTCCTTTGAACAGAAGGATAGTCAGTTAAACACTTAGGGAGACTACTTTTATGGGAGCACACCGTGCAAGCCATTTTGAAAATTCCATACACAGCTGGAGGAAATTACACAAGGACCACAACCCTTTGTTGTCATTTCTTAAGATGCGCTCCTGGTAGGACTATTTCAAACAGTTTGTGCTGGGTGTCTTCTGGGTGCCTGGGTGAACTGTAGATGATCTGGAATAATTTTTGTCCAGGTCACAAGGAGAGCAGTTCTCCTGATGAATTTATGTGTTTGAGGTGTAAAAGCCATTTGGACTCACCTTGGCTACTCCATCATCATTGGCCACTTGTCCCCATTGTCAGAGGCTTGGGCAGCCTTTGAGGAAGGCCATTGTTGTGGTGCAGAAGAAAGGTTCCCAGGGTTAAAGTAATTTGAAAGCTTGTCTGCTTGCTTGTCAAGTTTGAATTTGAATGTACTTTTTGGAGATCTCTATTATAACATGTGTAGGCATCAGAATTATTGAGTCTGTGCTATATTGGTCACTAGTCTTGGTGACCAACTGATCTTTTATGATCTAAGAGTACATGCTAAGTTAATGTACCATTCCATGTTTCCTTTTGTGTGTTGTCTAGAAGTCTGCATCCATGATGGTTGGTGTGGCAATTTGAATGAGAATGGCTTCCAAAGGCTCCTAGATTTGAATACTAGGTCACTAGGGAGTGGCACTACTTGAGGAGGATTGGGGGTGTGGCCTTATTGGAGGAACTGTGTCACTGGGTGTGGACTTTGACATTTCAAAAGCCCATTCCAAGCCCAGAGTCTCCCCCTTCCTGTTGCCTGTGGATCTGGATGTAGAACTCTCAGCTACGTCTCCAGCACCGTGTCTGCCTGCATGCTGCCATGTTTTCACCATGATGATAATAGACTCAACCTCTGAAATTGTAAGCAAGGTCCAATTAAACATTTTCCTTTATAAGAGTTGCTGTGGTCGTGATGTCTTTTCACAGTACTGGAACAACGGATAAGACAATTGGCTTGATGAAAATCTGATGATTCCAGAACTTGTCTATTAGAGATGTCTGTAGACCAGGAATCCAAGGACTATATGAAGGGACAAATGTTTCTTCTAGTTGCTCCTAGAAACTCTAAGCAATGACAGTATAAATAGAAGTCAGAATATCTGGTCTATCAGATGCTGCAGTGTCGTAAGGAATCTTCAACAGAGCATAGTCTTTGATGATTAGAAGATTCAACAGCTTACCCGGGAGGTATACATAATGGCTGGACCCACTGCTGGAACTACCTCACCCTTGAATTGAGACTTTCTGGGACACATAATTGGTGTAGTTGGACCACTGGCAAAAAGGGATTTGTATTAGGTAGCACATTTTCCTGATTTCTAACATTGTCTAGCACCAACCCTTGATTCAACCATCCAAATGAGCCTCTAACATAAAGTGACATGGGAGTTCATGAAAACAAAGCTGCAGTGTCTGTGGCTGCTTTCTTTTTAAAACTACATGCTAAATTACCTTTCTGAGAATGCCTAATTTAAAATGGGGAGGGGGGGTTAGGATGAATTCTGGACTTGCAGCTGTTGTTTCTCTTTCTATTGGCTCTCCCTGGAGAACCTGGTTACTCTGGCTCTTTCTCCCAGTCAGGCCTCACTGAAGTGTGACTAGTGCAGTGCTACAGAAGAGACAGCAACATGGCTTCCAACGAAGAAGGCGGATGGTCTTTATTTGTTTCACTCTGTCATAAATATGATTTGGATTTAACTATCAGTTCATAGACTTCATAAATCTGCATGGCCTTACTTTATAAATGTAGGCATGCTTAGAATCTCAAAATATATTAAAATGGCATGTTTATGTGTACTTACTATGTTCTTAGAAAACATTGAAATGTTTCTAGCACATCATCAAGAGATAGCTAACCTTCTAAAGCAAGTGCCTTTGAGAGACAGTAACAACTTTGTTTAAAATATAGTTTGCTTACATGAAAAATATTTGTTAAGTCATATAACAAAAGTTTGTTAAAATTTTGTCTCTGCTTCATGGATTGATAAGAAATTTGACTACAAAAGATTCTAAAGAAATTAATTTTTGCATTTATTATTTTTTCTAAGTAGTCAAGAATAAGAGAAGGCAGGAGGACATAAAAATGCTTTTCGTTGGTCAAAATGTATTATTTTAAGTAATGTGGGAAACGATTATATGAAGAAGCCAAACATAATTGCTTTATGGCATTTTCATAATATATGGAGGTTGCCAAGCATTATTTTGCTAAGATACAGAAATATCTCCCAACATAATTATAAAAATAAAATTAAATAGCTCTAAATGATGTGCATTAAAAATCCTTTCATTGGATTGTTGCCAGAGGCTTCTTTTTTAGTAATACTCATCTGTGCAACTGTTAAAGGGGAGATCTTACTAAGGCAAAAGTATCTACGGAATTATGGATGTATGTAATAGTAGTCAAAGACCTTTATGTTAGCTGGAGAAATGGCTCAGTGGTTAAGAACATTTGCTGTTCTTCCAGAGGACCTGAGTTCAATTCTCAGCACCTATATCAGCTGGCACTCAACTACTAATTACCCTTAGCTCCAAAGGATCTGATGCCCTTTTCTGGCCTCCATGGGGACCCACACAAACATGGCATTCATAAGAGCGCGCACACACACACACACACACACACACACACACAGAGGCTTATAAATAAGCAAAAATAAATAAAAAACAAATCTTAAAAAAGACATTTTCATGTTAAATCTCTTTTTCATAAGTGTATCACACAAGATGAGAACCCCTACAAAGATTAACAGGACCCAGGAGAGCTTTACTTCATGTAACATGAGCAAAGATGTAAGCACGTCTAAACAGAAATAGTATTATATTCCTAGGCCTTATCAAGAAGAGAGAAAACTAGCATACTGTATTTAAATGGTGATTAAGCTGTTGAAATATGATTTTATAAAATGCTTAAACTGCTTTTTGTTAGACAAAATTAAAATGTAACTTTAAGAGATTACATGATGTAGTTTGAATATGCTTGGCCCATGGAAAGTGGCACTACTAGGAGGTGTGGCCTTATTGGAGGAGATGTAGTCTTGTTAGAGGAAGTGTGTCACTGTGGAGGCAGGGCTCTGAGGTCTCATACATATGCTTAAGTCTGGCCAGTGTGATCCAGAGTCTTCTCCTGATTGCCTTTGTATTAAGATGCAGAACTTTCAGCTCGTTTATGGTCATGCCTGCCTAGATGCTGCTACGCTTCTCTTCTTCATGATAATGGACAGAACCTCTGTCCAATTAAACTGTCCTTTATAAGAGTTGCCTTGGTCATGGTGTCTCTTCACAGCAATGGACACATGATTAAAATAAATCAAAGACTTGGCCCTGTGATACTTTTTGTATATCTTCTGGGCTTTCTTCCATGTGAAATCTACATACATTTTGTCAATATTAAGATGGACTTTTCTCTCTACCAGAATGAGAAAATTGTTACTCAACATCAGTTTATTACTAATCTATAATATCATTCATTTTGTTATTAATAATGTTACAATATTAAATACTTTAATATCTAGTTTGGTGTAAATATATGTTATAAATTAATAAGAGCAATCCAGATTGGTCACAAAACCAGAATTTTTCATGGATAACCGGACTCAGTTTCTTGAGATTTAATTTTGTTTATTAGTACTCTATGTGTGCGTGTGTGATGTAAGTGTAGGTGTTCTTGTTTCACGAGGTAGTTATAGGGGTCATAGAAGAGCTTTAATTTATTTTTTAATTAATTAATTAATTAATTAATTAATTTATTATTTATGTGTATTTGTGTGAGCTTGCATAAGTAAATATACACCACATGCAGGAGCCTTCAGAGGCCACAGGCATGAAATCCTTTGGAACTGAATATAGACTGTTGTAAACCGCCATGTGGGTGCTAGGAACTAAACCCAAGTTTCCTGGAAGATCAGTAAGCACTCTTAGCTGTTAGCCCATCTCTCCAGTACCTCTTTTCACCATTATATGGGTTTCAGGATTGAGTTACCAGGCTTGCTTTATGGGATGGCAAGTACTTTTACCCTTTGAGTCATCTCATTGGTCTTCAATTGTTATGTTTATAACAGTATGTATCAGAAAAGTCACATACATATATAAGTACATACATACATACATACATACATACATACAGCTTGGGCTGAAATCTTTTTCATGACTACTTTATAACTTAGATTAAATAGGTAATCATATATGTGATATGGTATGGTCATTGGTCATTGGTATTTCCTTGGTTTCTTTGCTCCTTCCTTCTTCCTTCCTTCCTTCCTTCCTTCCTTCCTTCCTTCCTTCCTTCCTTCCTTCCTTCTTTCCTTCCTTTCAGAGACAGGGTTTCTCTGTGTAGCCCTTGCTGTCCTGGAACTCACTCCGTAGACCAGGCTGGTCTTGAACTGAGGAGCCTGCCTGCCCCTGACTCCTCAGTGCTGGGAGCTAAGGTGTATATCACCGTGCCAAGCTATTGATACTATTTTCAGTGTTACAGGTGTAATAACTTTTAAAAATTCTAAATGTTAGTTCAAAAGTTAAAAGTCCATTGAACTTTGATACTGGTTTCTTTATACAGCTACAATCATCTAAGATGTAAGTCTTAGAGTTTAAAGCTTAAAAATGCTTTTCCAGGTGTCAGGCAAACTAAAATTGTTAATAATGATAAATTTGACGTTTGCATGTTCCATGGTCATCGATTGTACTCAAGTACTTTGCATTTTAAGCCCTGCCACTCTCATAGCTAAAAGAAGATTAAACACTGATGACCTAAAGGGTCCCACAGTGTCATATGTGATGGAAGTAATTTAATTGTATCATCATGTTTAACTACCTGCACAATTCTGACTGTGGCTGTTATTTCTAGTTTTAATCCTTACCTAAAGCATTTTCAAGGTCAGGGAGGAGGTTTTCACAAATACTCTTTTTTATTTTTCTTTAAATATTTTCTCATTTGTTGTGTTCTGTGTTTTCCTCATGACTTTGTAGCTAAGCTTGTTGGCATTTTGCAGCCACACAGCTTCTTTAAAAACTGAGTACAAGGGCTGAAGAGATGGCCCAGACATTAAGAGCACTGGCTGCTCTTCCAAAAGACCCAGGTTCAAGTCCCAGCACCCACATGGCAGCTTACAGCTGTCTGTAATTCCAGACATACATGGAGGCAGAACACCAATGTAAATAAAATTAAAAAAAAAAAAAAAGAAAAGAAAAGAAAGAGAAATGAGTACGAGAGTACCTTTGAATCACCAAACCGTCATCTGCAGGGCAGGCAGAAGTCAGTTCACACATAAGCTCCAATGCAGGTTTAAATTGTATTTTCTTCATGGCCAAGGATATTGAACTCTTAAAAATATATTATTGGCCATTTATGTTTCTTTCTTTTTTTGAAAATGTATATTTAATTCATTTGTCCATTTTTGTTGATTATCAGTTTTGTTTCCTTGGTATTTAGCTTCTGCAATTATTTGCAAATTCTGGATGGTAGCCCCTTGTCCAAAGAGTAGCTGGTAAAAAACTTTCTCCCATCCTGTGAGCTGTCTGCTAATTCTACTGCTTATTTCCTTTGCTGTTCAGAAACTTTCTATTTTCATGTAGTCTCATCTGTAGATACCTAGGGTTATTTTGAGGTATCACTTCATCCCAGTAAGAATTTTATCACCAATAAATCTGAATAGAAATGTTGGTGATGATGTGGGCCTTATTCATCACTGATGAGTGTGCAAGTTAATACAGCCACCATTGAAATAATTTTGTACATTTCTAAAAAGAAATTAAAAATAGAGCTATTATGTGATCCAATTATTTCACTCAGAAGCATATATCCAAAGAACTCCATACACTACCATAGAGATATTTGCATTCTATGTCTATTGTTGCTTTATTCGTTATAGCAAAGAATGAGAATCAACCTAATTGTTCAACAATAGATGAATAGGTAATGAAAACTATTCAGCTTTAAAGAAAATGTAATAACAAATTTATAGAAAAATATATGGAACTGGAATATATAATATTCAACAAGGTCATATAATCTCAGAAAGATAAAAAGCATTCTCTTCCTTTTATGCAGAATCTAGTCAACAATATATCTCTCTATAAAAACAAATGTACTTGTGGATACAGTCTATGATATTGAAAACAAACAAGAGAGGTTGAGTATTTAGGGCTGAGGAATAACTGAATGCACACAATGAACACAAGCCATGAAAGAGGATACAAAGCTAACCATTTTTCCTAGTTTTAATTCTGCCATGGATTTTCTGTTCTTGGTGGTAGATAAATGCATAAAAATATATTCAATAATGAAAGTATAAACTCTAACACGAAGGACCACAACTTCCATTATGAATGGCTACTCTAACTGTAGAAAGGTTCATGAGCTGTACAGCCTTTGAGGTAATTTCTATGTGTGATAGTTTTGTTAATTGCAATGCTGTTTTTGTAATAATGTTTAAAATAAAAATAGAAAGAGAATAATCTCTGTAAGCAATGTGCAATGAAGCCACTGAACTAGACCACTCCGTGGGTAGAAAAGCAGTTTATTGGAACAAACTGCCAGGCTGACTCATGAGTAGAGAGCAGAATCTTGGTGGGAAACCAAGTGTATTTTATATGATAGTTAATAGAGACTGGGGGTCTGGAGGAGGTACTTGAGCTAACGCAGGCTGTTCAATTAACTGGGAACTAGGTGTACTTTTTCCTGGGTAAGTGACTATAGGGTGGGGAGAAGGGAAGTCATGAATTTCTTGAGAAATACAAAACTACAACATGAGGTTTCTGAGGAATGTTGAATTTAGGTTTCTGCTTGTTTGCCTGGTGATAATCCATCTGGGGTTGGGGCTGAGCCCTCATCTTCCGACAGTGTCAGCAACACTGCCATTTGGGGGCCTGCTATGTGATCTAACAATCTTCAAGTAGATTCAGGCTGAGAATTCCTCCTTCCTCAGCCTCAGTTGCTTCAATTTGTCCAAGAAAAGGAGAGTTTAATGCTATCTCCCCAAGAGCTTACCATAGGTGTGGGATCAGACCAACTGGGAATCAAACCAAACTGCAAAATCAGTGTTGTTGTCAGAGTAAGCGAAAGGGGAAATTGCCATTATCAAAATGGCACCACTTGTGTTCTTCCTTAGAGATGTTTCTATGGCAGACACGTTACAGAGAAAGGGTTCTGCACAGCTGCCCAGCACTGGCTGCACTCTTTAACTTCAGCTTCTACTAGAATTCTGCTTATGTTCTTTGTTTCTGGCACAGCAGGTCTCAGAGATGCTCCATGCGATTCCAACATCGATATCACAGCATCACAGATCCCTCAAGATGGAGGAGTGAACAAAGAAAGTAAGGGATTGGAGCTGAATCACTGACCCGACACATTAGATCCCAGAGAATGAACTTGTCCCCAGGAATCTCATGTTGGAGCAGGAAAGCCTGAAGCCCTGGTGTCAGGTGGGAGCTTAACTTCCAGGAAGAAACGCCGCTTAGTTCTGACAGCTCATCTCACAGATGAATCAACATATGCACAATTATTTCCTGGCCCGTGTGTTTAAGTTTTTCTCTTTTAAAATTTTAATACTGCTACAGGAAAGATGGAGAGAAATTGAGAACCTTTGTCTTGTGTTTTGTTTTATTTTGAACTTGACTCAAAGTAGAGTTATCTGGGAAGAGAGAATTACATCTGAGATCATGGAAAATATCCCCATAAGACTTGCTTGTAGGCAAGCCTGTGGAGCATTTTCTTAATAAATGATTGATGTTGGGGTACCCAGCCGATTTGGTAGTACTATCTAAGGGTAAGTGGTCTTGGGGTGCCTAAGAAAGCAGGCTGAGCAAGCTATGAAGAATAAGTCAGTAAGCAGTGTTTCTCCGTGGCCCCAGAGGCAGCTATCCATCTAATTTATTTGTTACATCTTGTCTGTCAAATATAGCTACACACAAGGCTCCCAAACTATGGGACTCAGAGTTAGTTATGGATCTGGATGGTGTAAAGGGAAGTTGCAATGTCCAGCTTTCCATCTTCCTAGGACCTCAGCTTTTCTGCTGGGGCAATCAGATAAACACAGATATGAACTAACAGCATCTGGCTACTGCTGCATTGCAATATCTAGTTCTGCATCTCTACCTGAAATATCTCTTTCAAGGGATTTCTTCAATTCTGCCATGTAATGTGCCCTTACAAGTCCCCATGGCCATTCTGAGTCCTATGCAAACCTGGAAGTCTAGGGAGCAGATGCTCTCGGGGGAAATTCTTGATTGCATCAGCCCAGTGCTCTAGGTAACAGATGGAATTAGGAGTGAAAGGTGTTAGCTTGGGTACAGCTCTAGTGAAAGACAGGACTGGTCGGAAAAGCCTAAAGGCAATGCCAAGCAGACACCTGTGCAATGAAACTGGGGATAGACAGGGAGATCCCCAAATGATAAGGCGGGTCCTTCAAGTTTTAGTTGTCGGAGAGCACTGAGACAAAGTTGGCCCACATTGGGCCAAAATGGCAAAGTCCCAGGACCATGACACACCCCTCTCATAGACAGCTGCTGCCCCAGAGGGGTACAACTGACACAAAGCAAGGAGGTAGCCAAGTCACTGCAGCTGGTAGCTGGTTGCCATGAGGACTCCTTCAGGCTTTGAGGCAAGGCCTTTCTTAAAGTGAGATCTCCCAGAAGTTGGCTTCCTGTTTGCATGTGAACCAGTGGGGATTACATCAATATGAATGAATCCTTTCTGCTTCTACCTGTAAACAAACAGCTGTGCGTGTTCCATGGTTCCACAGAGGGTTGGAAGAGAGTAGGAACTCTTGTTGCCTGCGGCGATAATCAGCTATATTGTTCACTAGTGGTTTCTGCCCCCTTTCCTCATCTCTCCTGAAGTCTGCAGGCAAGAGCTGATACCAGCTGAAACGGTTGTTTCTTAAGTCAGTAGTACCCTCTGCTGTTGGTACGATGAAATTCACTTCCTTTAATGAAGGGTGACTGCTTTCAGTGTTTCCAAGGACAGATAATCCCAAGGTGTTTTGTTTTGTTTTATTAGCAAGCCTCTAAGGAACTCCATCTTTTCCAAGCAACCCCTTCTTCCTTTCCTCCTGTGGTCCTTTAGGCTCACGTACTTTTTGAGGCTCTTTATTTTCTTCAGATTCTGACTTAATTCTGAGATTAGTATCAGTATCTCCCACTCTGGGTGGAAGGCTCTTATTCCGATAATGCAGATTCTAATAGAGAGTATTTATCATATCTATTTATTTTGACACAGGGTCTTAGGTAGCCCAGGCTAGCCTCAAACCTTGAATGCCCTATTCTCCTTCCTCCACCTCCCGAGTTCTGGGATTCCAAGTGTTCACCTCCACAGTGACTGATGGAGGTTATTTATTCTCTGTAACAGAATGGGTCTCACTGTTGCTGTCTTGCACAAAACTCTTGCTTTATACCTGGCTCCTCTACTGAAGAAAAGCTTTGTCAGGTGACTCTGTTCCTTGAACAGATTTATTCCTCATCTGTATGCAGATTGCTTTCCCATGTCTGTGGCAGAAGAGTAACTCTGTTCGTCCTATTGTCCTGTGTAGCTTTGGGAGCATGTCCATAGAAATCTATCAATGGATGACTGCCACTATCCTGTGGGCGTCAGAAGTCTTGACTCCACCTTACTCCAGCTTCTTCCTGCTTGAGTCAGTATTAAAGTCATAGCTAAGAACCATCGTTTTTATTTAAAAACAGTTTGTAATAGAAGGACTAGGTCTAAGCTTTGTATTCTTAACTTTTCGTACCAATAGAAGAAATTTATACCAATGAAAACCTTAAATATTTCACAATAAATCAAACATAAATTCTGTACCAATGTCAGAAATTATAACTTTAACTTTGTAACAATTATAAAGATTTCTACCAATGCAATGTTTTGTTGAAGGATAAATTTGATAACCTATCCCTATTTGTCTATTTTTCTAATTTCTGTATTACTATATCCCCCTTCTCTCTTCCACCAGTCCCTCCCTTACCTAAAAAGGAAGGATAGAGACGAGGAAAGTAAAGGTAGAAAACGCAGAGTTTAACCTTTCTAGTTCCCTTCATGTTCAAAGCTACATTTGTAAAGTATCCCTTAAAATAACAACATATCTATAATTCATAAAATAACAAGAACCATCCATCCCAACATGAGGGACTGGGACGACGATCTTTTGTCTGCTTCCAGCTGAATTGGGGCAAAGAATTCTCTTCTCGGGGCCCAAAGGGAAATAGGAAAATTGGTTTTGTCAAAGTAGAACTAACTTGCATTATTTGCCTTCCAGTCATTCTGTGCTGAGAAAGTTCAATTGCTTAGCTGACATCTTGACTATAACAGTCAAAGACTGGATGGGCAAGCTAGCTGTTCTGGATAAGTTCTGGAAGCAAGTCTTTAAAAGAAGCAGCTTTGATGTAGTTAAGGTAGAATCAAACAAGAAGTTGGAATGGGAGGTCCCAGAATCTCAGCATCCCAGAGTGTGAACCTTGTCAGAGCTGTCTTTCTCTTCTTTCATCCTGCAGTACACAAAACTTACAAGCAGCACATAGTTCTCTAAAGATATTCATATGGGATGTGCAGGGTGCACAGATTGGTTAGTGAAGATCAATAAAGACGACTGCTTTTCTTCAGGTTAGTTTGATCATATAATCAAACTGCAATACATATTTCCATACATGCCATCTTAAATGATGCCATGTAATAACAAGTCATGAGAATTCTGTGCCCAGTGAGTGTTATTGGCTGTGTATAGACATATTAGTCAGCCAGTTCCAGAGCAGTCTCCATAGACAGAGTCACAAATATCACCACATATACATCACCTATTTTGTTCATTGTTTTAGTCTCCCCTTTCTTCTGTATCACCGAGGACTTCAGGGTGTCTCCCTTTGTCATGTCTGATTGCTAGCTCAGTTGGTAGAACAGGAGACTCTTAATATCAGGGTTGTGAGTTCAGGCCTAATATTGGACATCTTTTTGTTGTGGTAAATCTCCAACCCCAGTAAGTCCATGTAAGGAAAATAAAACTCAGTTATATATCTATAAACTGCATGCCTGTATTGTGCAGATATGCCTCCTCACCACTGTCTTCCCCAGCGATGAAATCCCTGCTACTTGCAGTTTCTCCAGGCCTTGTGCTTCTGCTCCATCTTCCTTCCAACAACTCTCCTTCTTTCCTCCTCTGTCCTCTCCTGCAACTCCTCCTCCTCCCCGCCCAGAAAACCCACTTCCTCATTTTTTTGCTCAGTGATTGGCTATTTGTCATCTTGATTAGCCAATCAGATAATGAAGGGAAATTTCTGTACAGTGGTTATGTTAATTTGTGCATGTATTTCTGGAGTCCAGTCATTACAGCTCAGACTCAGGAGATTTTTCCCCCCTAAAGATACAGATATGGAAACAGTCACCATGTGTCTCAAGACCAGCTGACTTTTGTGATATGTCAGAACAGCTCATTTAAGAGAGACAATCCTTCATTTGTGGTCCTCATCGTATGCTCCGGAGACCTGAGATGTTTTTTAGAAAAACACATCGGAGCTTTGTGTAGCTCAACGGAACAGCACTTGCCGAGTGTGCACAAGCCCTGGGTTCGCTCCTTAGCACTTATATGTTTGAAGGAGCACACACTTAGATTCCACACCAGGCAGTTAAATGAGCTTGGAGAAACTGAAAGTAGCAGAGATTTCATAGCTGGGGAAGACAGTGGTGAGGAGGCATATCTGCCCAATATAGGCGTGCAGTTTATAAATATAGAACTGAGTTTTATTTTCCTTGCATGGGCTTATTGGGGTTGGAGATTTACCACAACAAAAAGGTGTCCAATATGAGGCCCGATCCAAAGCTCAGCTCATTGCTAGCAAGTATCTCAGGCAATCTTCACACGTAGACTTTTTTGTGACAGCCATCAGGCCAAGCAGTGGCATGTCTTTTACACCAGATGGCACCACAAGCACAGTCTAGAATTAGCTGTCCGCTCCTCAGCCTTAGCGATTCTCCGCCTGCTTCTCTTATTAGGGAAGAGAAAGACAGAGCTAAGCCCAATGTTTAGTCATCCCGCTAACAGTCTGCTGGTGAAAGGCCTCCCTGGAAGAGGCTAAGGTTATTGGCACAGACAGGAATATTCTCTTCTGAGTGACCACCTGGAAGCACACTTCAGCCCGGCACGCAGTTGTGGTGAGGAGTCCTATGAAGCACCCAAGACTCAGTCAAAGGCAGAGCTGTGGAGAGCTCAGAGGACTGCTCCCTTCCCAAACCACAGTCCCTCCTGGTCAGTGTTCACTTCTCCTCATCAGAGCCAGGCACAAGTATGTTGACATCCCACCCCCACAGAGCCAGGTATCCCTGTTTACTCTTCTCCAGAAGCAACCCCAACTGTATGTGGTTTGAATGAGCTATGTCCCCCCACAGGCCCACTTGGTCCTCAGTTGGTGGTGCAGTTTGGGAGGTTTAAGTCAGGGGAGCCCCACTGGAGGCTGTTTTGAGAGTTTGTAGCCTTGCCCTTCTTCCCGGTCACTCTCTGCTTCATGTTTGCAGCTGAGATGTGATGTCTCAGCTGCCTGCTCCAGCCACCTGCTGACATGCCTATCCCATCATTATGGACTCTCCCTGTGGACTCCTAAGCCCAAATAAACTCTTTCTTCTATTCGTTGCTCTTGGTCATGATGTTTTATCACAGCAACAAAAAAGCAACCCATACACCATCCTTCTTCCTTTCCTAGGAGAATTGCTGGTCCTGCACTGGGTCCCAGCATCCGGGTGCCAGCATCCGGGCTCCTATTGTTCCCTGTATCCAGGCACCTTCTTCCTTGCTTCTTGTAGAGGCAGGAACCACACATCTCTGTACTCTCTGCCTTCACCCTCAGGCTCCACGTTTTACACTCAAGCCATTCCTGCAGCTTTCACTTTCACCCAGCCACAACTCTGTCATCCCCACCCGAACCCTTTTGGTGTTTTGTTTTCAGCTATCGGATTTTTAAAAATTAGATCTTTTTAAACTTCATGCACATGAGTGCTTTTCTTGTGTGTATGTATACACATCATGTATGTTTAGTTCCCCCAAGAAGCCAGAAGAGGAAGTCAGATCCTCTGAACTGGAGTTAGAGAGAATTGGGAGCTGCCATGTGGGTCCTGAGAACAGAGCTCAGGTCCTACCCAGGAGCAACAGCGCCCTTACCTGCTGAGTCCTCTCTTTAGCCCCAGCCCTCAGGTCTTAATGCACTGCTATGCAAGCCTTGCCCTTTAGCCCAGTTGATAAATCTCGCTTCTGGCTTAATGTCTGTACTGCTGACATTATTCCTGGAAGAAAAGACCCTGGAACTCCTCAGGTCAGAGAATTGATGGAAGAGACAGAGAGTGAAGAAGACAAGGGTGTCACCAGCTGAGGAAAGAGCAAGCTGGTGAGTGGAGGGAGTGTGAATCCCATGGGAGACAAGGGACACCTAGGCAAGTTGGCTGTGGAGTTGCATCAGAGCATAAAGAATAAGACAGTGGACAAGATCAAGGAAACCAATAGATGATGATTCATGGCGATGTTAATAACAGAGAAGAGACGATTACTGTCAGTCTTGGGCTGCTTTCTGTTGTCATAACCAAATACCAGGGGGTGGGTACTTCATTTTAAAGAGAGGTTTCTCAATCTCACGGTTTTGGAGATCCAAGATGTTAGTGCTGGCATTTCTGTCTCTAGTGGGTGCCTTCTGGTTACATAGTTGCCTTATGGCAGAAGTGGTTGCAAAGACTGATCACACAGTGTGGTGAGGGTGATGCTGTGAACTTGCTTTATTGCACTCTGACGAGACTGAATCTACTCCTTCACTCCAGTGTTAATCTCCGGGGATAGTACCTCATAAAGAGCCCCCTGCCTCTATTACCACACCGGGACCAAGGATCTAGCTCATAGACATTCAGAAGACACTCTCTAATCACACTCAGGTTATAGCAGAATCTCCAGGACAAAGGTGAAGTGAGAGGAGCATCTGGTATGTGTGTTGGGAAAGCTACAGCTGCAAGAGAGTGTGGGGCCTGGCTGGAAGCAGGACAGGAAGCCCTTTTCCATGGTTTCCTCTTTCCTCTGCTTCTGACCATGCCTGCTTTCTGCTGTCTTTCCTGGAGCCTCTGGAAAACTGGAGAACAGAGTAGACCCTGATGAGCTTCAAGCAGAGAACTGGGCAGGAATAATAAAATAAAATAAAATAAAATAAAATAAAATAAAATAAAATAAAATAAAATAAAATACAAACCAACCAATAAACCAAAAACCAACCTCACCCTCCCAAACCAAAGACAAGACTGTTGGATGCATTGATTGAAGGTGACCTGCATGTGGCCAAATACCTTGAAAGAAGCAACTTTAAAGAGGCATGATTTATTTTGGTTTATGGTTTGAGGAGACTCAGTCCATTATGTTGAGAAAGGCTGGGCAGGGTCCTCAGTTGGGAAGCAGGGGGCAATGGATGCATTCAGTTGGCTCCCCCTTCCTGTTTTAGTCAGTGATGTTGTCACTTACTTTCAGGGGAGGTTAATCCTCTTTGGAAAATCCCTCACAGACACACCCATGGGAGTGCCTCACCAATGCCCCAGGCACTTCTTAGTCCATCACACTGGAAGAGCAGAGAATGACCAGCCCAGGAAGCAGGGACTGTGGTGAGTACCACACTTTAAGGTTCAGTACTTCACATATTACTGCCATGACGTAGGACAAGCAATGGGACCTAAGAGCCACAGAGATCGGAGCCCACCACAGACACTTAGATCAGGCCCCTTTAATGGGAGTCACAATTTGCATCTTCCGTGTTTGTACAGACTCAAAGAGTGGGTGGCAGCACATATTGGGTTGAAATTGCTAATATTGGTTATTTTTGACCTGGGGATAGCAGTGTCTTATAATGAAGAAGAAGAAGGAGAAGGAGAAGGAGAAGGAGAGGGAGGGGGAGGGGGAGGGGGAGGGGGAGGGGGAGGGGGAGGGGGAGGGGGAGGGGGAGGGGGAGGGGGAGGGGGAGGGGGAGGGGGAGGGGGAGGGGGAGGGGGAAGAAGAAGAAGAAGAAGAAGAAGAAGAAGAAGAAGAAGAAGAAGAAGAAGAAGAAGAAGAAGAAGAAGAAGAAGAAGAAGAAGAAGAAAGTCAATTCCTGTTCTCTCTCCCCATGTCAGGGTCTTTCCTCTTCCTCTCCCTGGCACTGCAACCTGCAAGAAGACAGCCCAAGAGATAAGGAGACCGGACCCCTGTCCTTGCCCTTAAAGCTTACTACTCTAGGGTCTCACCTCGGCTCTCCCAAGCCAGGGAGCCTCAAAGCCATGGCATTGCCTCTTTATAGCTCTGTCTGTCCTTGTCCTCAGTGTCCCACTGTTCACTGAAGCCCATCCTTTTCCCAGGGCCCATCAAGGGTCTCATTTAGGGGAGATGGGGTACAGCAGTCCCGAGGCACAGGAGCCTGCCTTGCAATGGGGGTGCTTGGCTGAGGTTTTAGGGTCAAAGCAAAAAAAAAAAAAAACCCAAAACAAAAAAAGCAAACCCCCAAACAAACAAACAACCCATTTACCTATGCACATTAGTGAGGACTGATGTGGTTCCATGGCTGGCAGGGCTGTGAGGAAGTGCTCCATTCTCCAGTCTCCACACTCCCAGACCAGGATGAGATATTCTATCTTACATGGACAGCAGCCCCGTGGGCGTCCACAGCCGCTGCACTTCCGCTCTTGTCCACATTTACTACACACGCCACACACATCCCCTCCTCCCAACCCCCCCCCCCCCCCCCCCCCCCGCACACAGAGGATTCCCTGCTAGCACAGATGTCTATGGGAATCTCAGAAGAAAGCAAGCGATGCGGGCTCAACCTCCCTTGCCGGGAGAGCCTGGAGCATGAGCTCTGTGCACCCTCCAGCACCAAGGCAAGTATTCAGTCACACTCCTGCATTTGTTACAAGCATTAAGGGGAACGTATATAATGTGTCTTTCTAATGATCCCAGTATGCATTTATCCTTCTCTACAATGAGGCTGAACCATCAAGAAACAGAAATCCATTAGTTTTTCCGGTTGTGAAAGCCAGTGCCATCAGGTCACAGCTTACCTAAGATAAAATCACCGTGGGCACAGGAGACTTCCAGCCTACAGCCCCTCCCGCCCCATGCTTCCTCTCTAAGGGATAGCCCTAACTTAGAAGTCCTCACAGTAATTCTGGACTAGGGAGAACTAAGGCCGCCCAGCCCCCTCCCCTCCGCTTCCTCTAGGTGGGTGGGCCATCTCTTCTCTCACACAAGGGGCAGAGGCTACTGTCCACCCGGCGGCAGGGGTCGTGGGGGCCAGGGTAGGGCAGTCCTCAGCACAACCTTTCCAGCTTCAGCAGCCAAAACACACATTGCAGGGGACACTGCAGAGACTTCTCCAGCTGGGTACAGTCACCTGGGGCAGCCAGAGACTCCGAGTCCCAGAAATCCACACCCAGCTCAGGAAAGATTACAAATCCCAGGCCCTGGCCTCCAGAGGCAAAAAGCCTTGGCAAGTAGAAGCAGACGCAGAGGATTAAAAATGTGTTAAGGGCAAGCAATTAGGTCAGCCCTCCTCTTGATCTGCTGTATGTAACAGAGGGAAAATCCTGCGGGAGGAAGTGGGGATAACAATAGCCACATTCACTTTGTGCCAGTAACTGGGCTCCGGGTTTCACAAGCATTAGACCCTAACAGCCCTGCTAGAATTTGGATATTGGATTTTTTTTCTCACTCCAGAGGAAGAAAAATTAAGTAATTTGCATGCTCACCAGAGGTAAGGAATAGGGTTTCCACACCAGATTGGCCTCACAGGCTCTTGTTATTGGTGACGCCTTTTGTACTGTTTTCATGTTGTTTTTGAGTAATATGCATTAGTGTACAAAGTAGTGAGGATTTGCCTTCCCACTTGTGGAGTGGAATTGTTACTGACGGTTTAGATCTGGACAGGGTGTTTATAGATTGTGGCCTCTCATCCAGAGACTTGAAAATAAGGGTTCACATGGGGGTGTTGAAGCAAAGAACTTTCTTAGGAGTGAAGCCATCGTATACAGTGGGCAGGATAGATGAGAGTGATCAGGGGTTTCAATATTGTTTGAGACTCCCTTCTGTGGGATTCAAAAGAAGGGATAGTTGGTTACTAAGGAGTGTACTAAAAATGATCCTTTCTGATTGATAAATTAGGTAATATATTAAGTTTTCCTCCTGGGCATAGCCCTTCCCACAATGCATTTGATTTTAATCATATGCCCACTCGGTTATGCATAGACATAAAATGGTAAATGGGGACTCTCTCTAAGAGTGTCTTCAATTACTAGAAGACACATTACTTTGCATGCACTCCAAACCAGCTCAGGCCAGACTGACCCTCCTATTCTCCATACTTAGATACACTGGGAATACACCTGAATAGAAAGTGTCTAACTTTGATTTACTAGGGTGAGGAGACGTCCACTATTGTTCAGAGTTGGGGGTCCATGCAGCCTGATGCTGGTGGGAGTAGAGATGGTTGGGGAGGTTGCTAAGTGAATTATTTGAAGACAGGTGTGTGTGGGTAGCACCTGCAGGTGAAGGAACTAGGCTGTCAAGTGCACTGTTATAAGGAGGTAGCAATGGCATTCATAATACCAAAGCAAATACTTGTCTAAGCTAAACTATCTTCTCTTGTTGCTTGCCATGGGAGGCAGCAGATCCTAGAGTGAACTGGATGTGTTGCACTTGGCTCAAGATTTTAAAATTTGATCTATTTCTCTCTTTCCCTCACTCTCTCCCCCTCTGTGTGTAAGAGAACACTAACACACAGAAAGAGAGCATTCACTAACACACACACACACACAGAGGGGGAGAGGGAGAGAGAGAGAGAGAGAGAGAGAGAGAGAGAGAGAGAGAGAGAGAGAGAGAGAGAGAGAGTTTTGAGACAAGGTCTATGGCCCAGACTGACCTGGAACTTCCTATACAGCTTAGGCTGAACCCAAACTCATGACACTCCCCCTGCCTCAGCCTCCTCCTGCCTCAGCCTCTAGCATGCAGGGGTAACAGAGCCACCATGCCCAGCCCAGCTTTGATCTTCTTGAAATCTAGATTTGAATGCAAGATGATCTCTATTCATTTCTTGCTTTTCAGGTTTTTATTAGTCTTTATCTTTTCAGCTCTTTTGCAGGGTCAAGTGCTGACCTTTGCCCAGTTGCAGGAGGATAACAGAAGCATGAACAGTCTTCGTGAACTATGGAAGGAGATAGGGAAGGCTTCCCCGAAGAAGAGGTATGTAAACTGGGTCTAAAAGAAGTTTGGGTTTAGTGTGGGAACCTTCTGATGAAAAAGTATGGGTAGGGATTTTAGGAAGAGGGACTAGGTCTGCATGTTAGAAGAAAGCCAAGTCTGAGGAACTCTCTCTGCCAGACTTGGTTGGCATCTCCTAGACAGTTGAATAAATCCCTCTTTTCTGAGGGTCCCTCAAATTTATTAAGGATCTCAGCTTTCTGGAAGAGCAGCCAGGGGTTTTGCTGTTGTTGTTGTTTGTTTGTTTGTTTTGGTTTTTTTCTTTGAGGGGGAGGGGAGAAAGGGTTTATTTTGCCTTACTGTTCCAAGGGAACACAGTCCATCATCATAGCAGACAGGCATGAGGCTGGCTGCTCACATTGCATTTGTACTTAGGAAGCAGACCGTGGATAGGAAGTATGGTTGGGCTATAGACTCAAAGGTTGCTCCCAGGGACCTACTTTCTTAAATGAGACACTACACAACCTTCTCAAACAGTAGCGGCAGCTGAAGACTCTGTTCACTCATGTGAACACGGAAGGAGCAAGCTATACAAGGAATTTTCTAAGCAGACAGGGCAGCAAGTGAAAAAAAATCCTGAGTCAAATCTGTATTTGCTTGTTCATTGAACAGAGAGGTCAGGGTGACTGAGGCACAGTGGAGCAGGAAGCATAGAGGTGGGTGGAACAAAGGTCATGGAGGGTCTTGATGTAAAGCAGGCCAGGCACACATCAAATAAGCATGGCGATGTAGGAACAGAACATAATAGTTGTGTTTCTCTGGAGATTCTATACCAGCAAATTCAACAGTTCAATCTCTGGGCTTAGCCAGGAGTAGCGATTCCGAATGAATGTCTTCGATAGCATTCTCTAAATTGTCTTCTTTTCCTTCTATAAACTGTTCTTTAATGAAAGACAGATATTATAACTCACTTCATATAAGCTAAAACCAACTGTAAGGTGTGTTCTCTTTGTGCTGTGAGCTCAAGGGAAGAAGCTGGAGGCAGGGATAAGACAATTTTCCTTAATAAAGTCATGTTGATGCCCAGTTTACAAACAGTGGGTTTAGTAATCACTGAGCCAACTTTTGTTCTGTTTTTTTTTTTCTTTTTTAAAACTTGGGTTTCAGGGATCAGATTCAGACAGTTCAGCCAAGACAGGCTTTTACCACTGAGCATCTCCCTAGCCCACAGTATAGTTAAGTTTGAATTTTTTTTTTTAAATTAGATGTAGGGTACCTTGTCTGCAAGTAAGTTTGTACACATGAGGGCACACAGCATTCAAGAGGATCAACTTCTGAGTTGACACTCCTCCTATGCCCCCCAATTGCACAATCAACTACCTCATAAGACTCCCAAATAACAGCCCTGACAGATTCAGAATTCAGGACATCTGATTTGGTGATTGGGGAAAGTTGGACATTTAAAACTGTTTTACCCAAATTTACAAAGTTAGGCTAAATTATTTTGGATCACAGAGAGCTTAGCAAGGGAAACAAAGGGCTTTTTCACACAGCCAGGAATCTCTGACTCAGGATGGTGTGGCTTAGGACTCACCTTTGTAACTGTGGGAAAGTGACATGTACTCCATAGAGATGGTGGTGCTTGTAGCATTGAATCTTCTTTTCCTGGGAACTCTATATGCAGACCTATGTTCTCTTGAGGTGTGGGCAGCAGAAGCCAGCAGTAGCTCCTAGTGGGACCCAGGATAACAAGGGGATACAGCCTCCCTGCTGTGCTGTGCTGCTCAGCCTAGACAGTTGTTAGCCTCGGCATACTTACTGGATTTTGGATTTAGGATATTTGCAGTTTTTGGTGAGCTGAGTTCCTTGAAATATAATTCTAAATAACCCACTAAGATAATAACAACAATATCAAGATTAAATAACCACTAAAACATCCTGAATAGGTGCTAAGTCTTGAATAACTATTTTTTGGGTGTGGTGTGTGTATGTGGTGTGTAAATGTGTGTGTGGTGTGTGTGTGTGTGTGTGTGGTGTGTGTATGTGTGTATGTGTGTGTGTGTGTGTAGTATGATTTCATATCTGTGGGGGGTGGTATAGCAGCACCAATGAAGAGGTCATAGAACAGCTTTTGGGAGTAGATCTTGCCTTCCACTTTGCTTAAGACAGGGTCTCTCTTGCTGTTTCCGCTGCTGCATTGCATACTCCAGGCTAGTTGGGCCCACTGGCTTCCAGCAAATTCTTCTGTTTCTACCTTCTATATCACCATAGGAGTTCTGAGGTTACGGATGCCTTCCATGGAATCCAGCTTTTTATTTGGGTCCCAGGGATCAAACTCAAAACTCAGCCAAGACAGGTTTTTACCCACTGAGCCATCTCCCCAGCCCACTGTATAATTAATTATTAATATTTTCTTTAAAATAAATTTCTAGGTATATGGGTATTTTAACAAAATTCATAATTTCTTTTTTCCACCCAGGTGTTTTGCATCAAAACAAGCAATATTTACTCAGTTTGACTTTTATCTCCATTATATTATTTCTGATTCCCATCATAATAAAATGACAAGTTGGGACAAAAACCATTTTTTCCCTTAAAAATTAAAAGAAGGAGCTAGGGAGATGATTCAGTTGGTAAAGTGTTTGCTGTCCAAACATCATCTCTGAGTTTTCACCCCCAGTCCCACATAAGAAGCCAGACATGGCGGTGTGTGTCTGTACCCCAATCACTGAGGAGGCAGAGGCAGGAGGGTCCATGGGGCTTGCACCCAGCTAGCCAGTCCAGTTAGTTCATGAGGTGAAGGTTCAGTCAGGGGCCTTGTCTCAAAAAATTAGGTGGATCATGACCGAGAGAGACATATGCCATTAACTTTGACCTTCCCGTGCAGCAGGTGTGCACACACAAGCAAGAGCACAAGGGTTTCTCCTTTTCAGTATTGTTATTGCATCACCTGAATTGTCAGTTGTTAGTCACTCTGTTTTATCTTTGGAGACAGGGTCGTACGTGGAAGCAATACAGGTAAATCTGGAACTCTATGTAGTTCAGGAGTCACAATCCTCCTGCCTCTGCATCCCAAGTACTGACATCCTAGGTATGTGCCCCTCATATTTAGTTTAATGTAGACAAGTAAACTTCTCCTTGGTTGGGAGAAGTGACAGATAGACAATTAACCTCTTTAAACATGAACACTTTGGTAGCACATCAAAGATTCTGCATGCACAAAACAGTTTCCTACAGACATCTGTTATATAGCTATGCCCTCCAAGTTAAAATGTTCCCTCCTAAAAGAGGAGAAAGGCTCCTTAGAGCCAAGAAGCTAGTGAAACTTACAAGGGTCAGGAAATACTGTAATGTTACAAGATTCACAAAGCCCCTGTGCTACTACGGCCTGCGAGTGAGGAGCTCTAGCTGAGCAGCGGCATCACTGATACTGGAGTGGATATGTGTGATCCGGATGCCTGTGAATCAACCATGCTTCTGCAAGGAGCCTCAGCAGGTTCACTGTTTAGCCAAGCTATGCCACGGTGCAATGGTTTCTTTGGTTTGTTGTGGCTACCCTATCTGAAGTAATAGGTTCATGTTGTGTGATCCGAGAAGGATTGAATAAGACCATTTAATCATGTATTTATCGAATATATATTAAATAAAATCTCACTATGTAGCCCAAGTTGACCTGTGGTCTCTTTGATTTATCCTCAGGATTACTTGGATTACAAGTGTGCACCACCAAATCCAGCCTTTTTAAAGTGACAGGAAAAAAAAAAAAAAGGTAATGCTTCCTTGTAGTATATAAAAATAATAAGTAAATAATTTGTTATTATACTTAGAAATGCATGTTTGTATCCAGCATTTTTAATTGGCTCACTTTAATACTGTTTTTTTGGATTTTCATTACCTAGCGTCTTCAAAAATGTGTTTAGGTTGAAATCTCACAAGACACATTTTTTTATGACAGAGCTCATTGATCAGAGAAAGTAAGACTCTAGACTCCACTACCTCCTAGAGCTGCTCTACGAGCTAAGGAAACTCATCTTTGAACTAACACAGCCTGTGCGGCCATTTGCCTATTCTCAGGAAAAAAAACTGTGGGGCATCTTAGGAGATGGCCTTCTAACCTTATAAAATGTAGGTTTTTTTTTTTTCAAAACTGAAACTGTATTACTCTCATAGAAATTTATGATGCACATCATCAAAGGTTCTTAAATGAGAAAGGAACAACTATAAAGTCCATTGAGTCAGAATTTAGCTTCTAGTGATTTATAGTCACTCCGGGACAACATTTATTGACATCGTTTCAGAACAAAATCATTTGCATTGCTATGGAAGAAAACATTTTGACTACTATCAGTTTCCTAAAAACGTAGCCTCTGACTCCGGAGAGTCATAAAATAGCTTCATCCATCAAAGGCAGTCAAAGGCTCGCAGGCTGTAGAGTCACATTGTCCTGGAAATCCCACAAGACAGGACCAGTATTTTCTGGAAGCTATTCCTACCCAGCAATTTTCTTTGTTTTTAGGTCTTCAGCAGAAGGTTTTAACCTGTTGAGAGAATAGTTTTGATGAAGAGAGAGAAGGTTGGGGGTGGAGATGAGACTATAGTACAACTTTATGACTATGTGTCTCTATGTCAATGGAAACAGTCCAAGGAAGACAAAGATGACAGTGGGAAGTCCAGTTAGCAAGTCTGTGTAATAATGGTCCTTGGAAAAAGATAGTAGAGGGGAAGGTATGATGTTTCGGGGGCTAAACTAAGGTATTGATAAGATTGGTACCCTTTAGATAGAGTACCAGCTACAAACCAAAGAAACAACTGTACCATGAAAAAGTCTAATGAACCAATTAGTCCATTAAGGTTCCTTACAGAAGTATAGTATATTGATTTTGAAAATCCATATAAAACTGGCCAACTCTTGGCAAGATACTCTATTTAGAAATACATAGAGAGTCCATTAACATTGTCTAATATTCTGAGCTTGTAGCCATTGTTAGAGTCTCAGACTAGAGATGGGGTGGTAGGTCCTAGAAGGAGTTCAGTTTTAGAGCCACTACATGAGAAGAAGTCTAGAAGCCTTTAAGGCTAACATACATTTAACTGATGAAAGCAGGGTTGGGAGACAGGAAAATGATCTGAGCAAGGCAGGGGGGAGCAAAGCCAAGTGGTAGGAATAAAATAGGGTGAAGTCATCCCAGGAAAAGAGGAAAGGGGGACCCAGAGGAACTGGAAAAGCTGGGTTCTTAAGAGAATAACACGGCATTTCTTTACACTATCTCTTGTGACATTACTTATTGTAAATGATTTTATGTCTGTTCCAGCGAGATGGAACACTTATACATTAAGTGGGCTAAAGCAGATGAAGTTTTCACGAATAGGCAAGATTAAACAGAAGCTTAGAATTTATGATAAGAGTGTCCATCAAGGCTCAGAAAGCTGTTCTTGGTAGATGGAGTCTCATTTGTATCTCATGGGACAGCACAGCTGAGGGGCTCTGACATCACCCTGGGATTGCCAGGCACAAACATTTGTGAACAACCTGTTTATGGAGGAAAGAGCTCACAGGCTGGGTGACTCCTAATAATTCCTCCCTGCGTCAGAATATGGCAGTCTTTGTATGTTTTGAAAGTGCCCTGGGAACTATAGGCATGAACAGACAGAGCTTGGAAGTCAGGGAGCGAGTTCAGTCAGTAAAGTAAGTATGGTGACATGAGTTCAAGAAACTTGGCATGGTGGCACATGCTTATAATCAATCCAGCACTGGGAAGGTAGACACAAGAGGATCTCTGGGGCTGGCTAGTCAATCAGTCTAGCCTACCTGGTGAGTCTCAGTGAGAGACTCTGTCTCAAAAACATAGTGAACTGCTCCTGAGAAATAACACCCAAGGTTGTCTCCTGGCCTTCACATTTATGCTTACACACACAAATAGACTCATACACACATATGTGCCCATAGGTATGAATGCACACAAATCAGAGAGAGGAGGAGGCATTATTTGGAGAATTAGCCATTTACAAATTTCTTTTTAAAAAAATCTGTTTGAAAGGTTGTTTGGTGATACATTTCTTATACAGTTGGGTTTCCATGCTTTAGCTCCAGAAACTAGCATGGACTTGAGAGAAACAACCTAAGACAGAAAACTGTGGGGACACCACAGGTAGGGATGACACAAGTAACTTCTTTACCTTGGCATCTTCATAGTGCCACAGTGAAGAGTCTGATATAGGATGCCATCTTTTGGTACCCACAAGCATTTGGTTGCCTTCTAAGTACTTGGATAACATGGGCACTTGTAGGGAGACTCTTGTGGAGAGGAACTGGATCTCCTACACAGCAAATTGATTAACTAATGAGAGTACTGATTAGCTATTATCTCTAAAGATGGGAAACATCCATCTCATTATGAATCTTTAATTTCTACTTCATTTTATCCCTATGCTAGAATGACAATTAGATTCTTATACAGGATTTTAACCTAGCAACATGGCTAATCTGGTAAGCAATCATATCCAAAGTTCTAGGTCTGTGTGATTCAGCTGGAATATAGATATGACCTTAATACACACCTTTAATGTAAAATTAGTTCATAGAAGGAAGCAGCCAAGTTTGAAAGGAATGTCAAAGTCTAATTGAGGGGCAGACAAAGCCAGGCAGTGATGGCACACATCTTTAATCCCAGCACTTGGGAGGCAGAGGCAGGTGGATTTCTGAGTTCGAGGCCAGCCTGGTCTTCAGAGTGAGTTCCAGGACAGCCATGGCTACACAGAGAAAAAAAGGGCAGACAAAATGATAAATCAGAGAAAGAGTTGACAAAATGAGTCAGACATGGGATACACCCAACTCTCTTCAGAAAAGCACAAGAAAGAGAAGCTATTTAAGAGCAGCCCAGGGTGAATGGAGTTCAGTTTGTCAGTGAGTTGGGAGTTGGAACAGTTGGGAGTCAGTGAAGTAGAGTTGAGTTCATTCCTAGTTCACGCAGTTCAGTACAGGTCATTAGAGGTAGTTGAAGCCAGGGAATAAGAAGGAACCAGAAGATTAGAACAGAGTTAACCAGGATTAGTGTGAGGCCAAGCAGAGCAATTCAGTGAGAAGCTGAGAGAAGCCAGATAGAATCAGTCAGCTTAGAAAGGAGTTTCAGCCAGAACAGCTGAGTTGAACCAGCCATCCAGAGTTCAGAAAGAACCAGAAAGGGTGAATTTATTCATAGTAAGCTTTCAAGACAATACCACTGGATGGATAAAAGCAACTTTTACACATACTCTTGCTCAATATGTGTGCTTGCCCACTGCTATAGTTTAGATACATTTTCCCCAAAGGCCTGTGCATTAGAGGTTCAGTGCCAGCCTGTGGCACTGCTGGTGGACAGTGAAAGTTTTAAGGGGTGTGGCCCAGTGGAAGGAAGTTAGGTAGTTGAGGAATGTCTTTGAAGGAGTTACCAGGTTTCTGGCTTCTGCTTTCTTTCTGCTTCCTGGCTGCTATGAAGTGAGCTGCATTCTCAACCATGTTCCCAGCGTGATGTGCTGTCTTCCCAGAGGTCATGGTCCCAAACCTATAAAGCTATGAGCAAAAGAAACTTTGTTTTGTTTTTCAAGATAGGTTTTCTCTGTGTAGTCCTGGCTGTCCTGGAACTCAATATATAGAAAAGGCTGGCCTTGAACTCATACAGATCTGCCTGCCTCTGCTTCCCAAGTACTGGGACCAAAGGTGTGAAACACCACAACCCAGCTGAGACTTTCTTTCTTTAAACTTGATTATGTTTTTTTTTTTTTTTTCCAGTGCTGAGAATGCATTAGTGCACCCAGTAACTCTGAGTTTTCTCTGGTTACTGGCTGGTGGCTTTCTTACTTTAAAGTCATTGTCTAGAACTTTAGAAAATTAACTTTGAATTTGATTAATTTAGAAATTAACAAATTCTATGCTATATTATTTTATATTCTTGTCTTATAATTAAAACTAACTCTTAGAAATAATAGTTTTTTAATGTTCTATTTATGTAATGTGTATATGTGCAAGCATGTATAGTATGGAGCATACAGAGGTCACAGGACAGCTTGAGGGAGTCTGTTCTTCCTTCTGCCATGTGGGCACCAGGGACCGAGCAGGTTATCAGGGTTGGTGCCAAGCCCCTTTACCTGAGGTATCCCCGCTGCCAAAGAAATCACAACTTTATACTTGTTCCTGTGAACTCTCTACAATGCTGCCCCTTCTGTTGAGATGGAACTTCATCTCTGAACTGTGTCATACAAAAACAATGGGACCAGAGGTGAGCATAGTCTGCCTTGGCTGTGGGTGAGGGCATTCAGGGTGGCACAGTTTGTCCAAGCCAAGAAAGAAGCAGGTCTGCATCTCATTCCTTTAGGAAAAGAAGAGTAATGAACAAACTTTCCTAACATCACTCATATAATATTCGCGGCCCTAGCAAAATCAGAGCAATAATCAAAATGACACTTTCAGAATATATTAATATTATCCCAAATGCCAGAAAACCTAAATACTTTAACCTTCAGGCAGATAGTGTATTGATTGAAACCAGAGGCTCCTATTGTTTTTAATCACAAGAATCTGTCTAAACAAACTAGGGGAACTCATGAGAGGATTGGAAACTTCATTTTTAGAAAGCAGGTATGTGTGTGTGTGTATACACCATAGTGAAGGTGATCTGTGTGTATGTGTACATGTATGTGCAGGTACTCTCTATGTGTGTGTCTGTGCACACCATTTGTGTGCAGGTACTTGTGTGTGTGTGTGTACACCATGTATGTGTAGGTGTTCTATGTGTATGTGTGTGTATACTGTGTGTGCAGGTACATGTGTGTGTTTGTGTGTGTATGTGTGTGTGTATGTGTGTAGTGTGCCATGTATGTGCAGGTGCCCACTTAGGCAAGAAGAAGGCATCAAATTCCCTGGAGCTGGAGTTACAGGCAGTTGTGAACCACCAGGCATGGGTGCTAGGAACTGAACTCAGGTCTTCTGGAAGGATAGTAAATGTTCTTAACTTCTCAGTCACCTCTCCAACCCTCATGGACAGGGGCATCAAAGTACAACAGAAATAACAGAAACTATTAGGACCATACACTATTATGAATTGATTCTGTAATCCTTTTCAATTTTATTTATTTATTTGTGTGTGTATGTGTACATCATATGTATACATCATGTGTATGCAGGTACTCGTGTGTGTGTGTGTAGCATATGTGTGCAGGTGCTCTGTATATATGTGTATGTATGTACACCATGTATGTAGATGCTTTTGTATGTGATTGTGTGTTGAGTACAGGTGCACATTTGAAGTCAGAGAACAACTTTCAGGAGTCAGTTCTCTTCTGCTATCACGTGGAATCCTGAAATACAGCTCAGGTCGCTAGGCCTGAGTGACTCTACCCACTAAGCTATCCTATCTCCTTGGCCTTACCATCTTCTTGGATGAGTTTATGGTAAATGAATCACAGTGCTGCAGATGATCACACCAGGGCTGCCAACACTCACACTTCCTGGTTAGTTTCTTATCAACTTTGGGCTCCAGCTTGTAACCTGGGGTGGTCACAGGAACATCAGTAAATTCCACACAGGTAGGTATCAGCTTGATAAGACTTGCCTATGGAGGTTTGCCTTAGTTCAGCTGTGATCATAAGGAGAAAGATAGCCCTCTTGGAAATGAAAGGCTGTGTGGGAAAAGGTCCAGCTATAGTGAATATGCTTCACTATATATATGTATATATATACATATATACATATATATACATATATATAGTGAAGCATATTTATCCATTCATTAGTAAACATTGTTTTTCAAGGGCTGGTGAATGCATATTGTCTAGTCTACTCTCAGAGATGCCTCTGCGGAAGAATGCATGGGCCTTTTATAATAAGTCTGTGGCCCCTAGAAAGTCTAGAA
Source organism: Arvicanthis niloticus (assembly GCF_011762505.2). Taxonomy (NCBI): domain Eukaryota; kingdom Metazoa; phylum Chordata; class Mammalia; order Rodentia; family Muridae; genus Arvicanthis; species Arvicanthis niloticus. The sequence goes on from NC_047661.1 coordinate 81,323,794, forward strand.
CCTGTAATCAGGAAGGAAGTCTCCAATTAGGATAACAGTCTACAAAGAATGATTTCAAAGTTAGAAAAAACTAGAGCCGTCCTTTACTTCTCAGCAAAGGTCTGTATGCGAGCTAACCCTTTACTTCTGAAAATAATAACCCTGTGGGTGTTGCGGTTCTGGAGCAAATCATTTCTTCCTTGCTGGGCTTCATGGAAACTTTCTGTACAGTGAAGTCAGTTTTCTGTCCAGTGGCTTCTGCCCAAATGGTCTGTATTTATCAGATGATGTATTCGTGAATCGCTTTCCAGTCTACAAAGTGCTCTTTGATTTACAAACCTCTCTTGTGCATTATCTCATTCAGGCTTGTCACACTGCAGAAAGGTTGTTTGTCCCAGATCAACTGGTCAGACATGCCGTGGAGGGCTGCTGTCACCTGTCACCACTGCTGGACAGATGATTTAAACAGACGTTACAAGTGGTCCAGCCTTTTCATAACCCAGTACTAAAGATGCTGAGCTTGTGATCGCCAGTGTCGTGAGGACAAGGATGGTATCTTCCTAACACAACTCAAGTTCCTTTTCCATTATCTGTGGTATTAAGCAGGTTTCAATTAGGATTTTAGGTGGATTTCTGCTTTGTTCTTCGGAAGTTTTAATCAAGGCAGAAAAACTTCAACACCTCTCTTTCCTCACAACAGTCACCAAAGCTTTGCATTTTTCTTTCTGAAGCTTCCCTCCCTCGGGCGCATTTTTAGTAAAAAAGATGTGATTCTAAGCTTTCCAGATGTTGCCTCTCAAATGTGCCTCAGCACGCATCTCTAGGAGCCATCTGGCTGCAACAACAGCTGGACTGCTTCCAAATGGAAGTGCTCATGCAGGTAAGGGGGTGTAAGGAGAAGAATGTGGACTCCTTAGTACTTTGTCAGCCAAGTCTGTGATACTGTTTGACCAGCTGTTGAAATAAGCTCTCAGCGAAGGCAGCTTTCAGAATCCTGCAGTCAGGTTTTCTGTCTGGGTACCTGAGGGTTATCATCCAGAAGCATGCACTGCAGAGTTGGACCTTGTGTGGTTAATTCTGAAGTGTTGGAAACCCTAAGACGCGATGCACATACCTACAATCCCTGAAGGTTGTAAACATGGCTGGTTCTTCTCCAACCTGCCCCCAACAGTGAAGAGCATTTATCAGATCCTTCTATGACAGACAGACAGACAGACAGACAGACACTTTCTTTTTTCTTTCTTTCTTTCCATCCGTCTGTCTTTCTTTTCTCTTTCTTCCCTCCCTATCTTCCTTCCTTCCTTGTTCCCATCCCTCCTTCCTTCCTGTAGACCTCACTAGGCTCATTTTTCAAGGTGGTACTTTCCCCCTCACTCCACTGCTCGTTACTCTCTTTACAGTCCAGATGTCTCAGCATAATAATGACTAACCATAGGGAGAAGTGATCATTTAGCAGAAGAGACTAGTGGACTTAGCTGACTTGCAGAAACTGCTCTTTGTGGACAGCACACCTCTGAGTGAGGCCAGGAACTTGGCAGCAGGCTTTAAGAAAGCAGCAGGAGGTAAAGGCAAGATGGGGCAGGGAGGAGTGAAACAGGAAGGAGATGTACAGGGGAAGGAGACCTCCCAGAAACCCTTGGGGGATAAGTTAGCAGTAACTCAAGGAGGAGAGCTGCGAAGCATTTGACCTGACTTCTCCACTCCAGTATCTTTGTGGTCAATAGTGCACTGTCCTTTCTGGAAATGGACCCGCTGTGTATTTTCCATTACTACGGGTTGTATCTTCAGGATGTTCCCACCTTTAAATGCAAAGGCTCCCTCTTCCATGTCCTCGGCCCAGGCTCTCCTACTTCTGTGGTTACTTATGCTTGGCCAGGACCCTTTACATACTCCTACTTACCTGCCAGTCCAAGCCAGTCTTTAAAAGCCTCTTCTAATGCCAGCTTATTGGTCACTTTATGCCAGAATCACAGTTACAATTGAAGAGTAGGAAAAAAAGAAATAAGTATGTGTGTGATGTGGTGTGTTTGTATGTGAGTACATATGTGTGTGTGTATGTATGTGTGTATGTGAGTGCATGTGTGTGGATGTGTGTATGCATGAGTGTATGTGTGTATGTGAGTGTGTGTGTGAATGTGTATGTGTGTGTATATGCATGCGAGTATATGTGTGTGTGTGCACACATGGGGTGTGTGTGTGTGTGTGAATGTGTATGTGAGTGTGTATATGAATGTTTATGTGTGTGTGTATATGTATGTGAGTATGTGTGTGTGTGTGCGTGCACATGGTGTGTGTGAATGTGTATGTGAGTGTGTGTGAATGTGTATGCGTGTATGTATATATATATATGTGCGTGTATGTGTGTGTGTGTAAGTGTATGTATGTATGTGTGTGAATGTGTGTGTGAGTGTGTGTATGTGTGAGTGTGTGAGTGTATGTGTGTGTGCATGTGGTGTGTATGTGTGAATGTGTATGTGAGTGTGTGTGAATGTGTGTAAGTGAGTGTATGTGTGTGTGTTGTATAGGCTAGACCTATGTGGAGGAGTAGTCTCTTCAAAGATTTAAGAGCCAAGACAATTAAGTACATTTTGGACTTAATTGTCCAAAATTGAATCCCTGTTTCCCCAAACTATAAGATATATTTTAGAGATAGTTAATGTGGTGGTTTAAGAATGGTCTCCATAGGTGCAAATATTTGAACGCTTAGTCACCAGGGCTATTTGAAAGGGTTATACAGATTAGGAGGCTCCTTGTTGAAGGAAGTATGTCACTAGGGGATGGGCTTTGGGCTTTGAGGTTTCAAAAGCTCATGTCAGATCCAGTCTCTCTCTCTCTCTCTCTCTCTCTCTCTCTCTCTCTCTCTCTCTCTCTCTCTCTCTCGATCGGGATGTAGCTCTCAGTTACTTCTCCAGCACCATGCCTGCCTGCCACCATGCTTCCTGCCACCATGCTCCCTGCCATGATGAGACTGGACTAAACCACTGAACTGTAAGCATGCCTCCAATTAAATGCTTTTTTAAACATAAGAGTTGGTCATGGTGTCTCTTCACAGCAATAGAACAGTAATGGGGACAGTTGGGGAAATATTAACCTGATATTAAGAAACTGTTAATTTAGTTTTTGCGTAGTGATGTTAAAGTTATATGACAAGATGACATGCTTTGTAGATGCCTGATTAGGAATCACTATGCCTGTGATAATTTAGCAAACATGTATACTTGTACATGTGCATATATTGTGGCAAATGTTGGCACATTAGAGAACTAAATGGTAGAGTGTTAGTTTTTCCATGTTTTAAATTATTTTGTACAAGTAAGATCTTTCATAATACAAATTATTTTTTAAAATATTTATTTTATTTTTAATTATGTGTATGTGTGCACACAATTGCAGGATGCTGGGGAGGGCATCAGATCTCCTGGATCTGAAGTTTCAGGTGATTGTATGCCAACCAAAATGAGTGCTGGGAACGGAACTGAATTCCTCTGGAGGAGAGGCCAGTGTTCTTGACCACAGAGCCATCTCTCTAGCCACATAAGAAAAATCCTTAAAAGAAGTTAGAGCAGTGGTTCTCAACCTGTGTGTTGCAACTCCTTTGGGCTTTCATGGGGTCACCTAAGACTGTTGGAGAACACAGATACTTACATCACGATCCATAACAGTAGCAAAATTACAACTATGAATTAGTGGTGAAAATATTTTTATGGTTGGGGGTCACTAAGACATGAGGAGCAATATTAAAGGGTCATAGCATTAGGCAGGTTGAGGACCACTGTTGTAGAGCAATACCAGACTTCTTGGCCAGGCAGATTCTAGGACTAGGACAGACTGAAGGGCTTTCTTTGCCAGAGAACTATTTTCAGCTGTACACAGGGCCTGAGGCAAGGCTGATTTTTGTTTTTTTGTTTTTTTGTTTTTTTAATAATAATAAGGGAAACGAGAGCTCCTATCTTTGTTCCCTCATTCCAGAAGTTCATTTGACATCTGATAAAAGCTCACTCATTCCAGATACATACACTCATGATAATTTACTTAATTCTCATAATAACTTTTGTTTCTTCTACTCCCATTTCACAGGCTAGGGAAGACTCCCACTTCATGTTCTGTTTAGACCACAAAACTAGCCCATGACAGCAGGGTGAGAATCTGATTCCAGTTTTGCAAATGCCATACTCCGGGTCTTCCTATATTTGTGTTTCTCAATCTTCCCAATTTCTTATATTATACTTATAACTGTAACTTTGCTACTGTTGTGAATTGTAATATAAATATGTGATATGCAGGATATCTGATATGTGATCCATGTCTTGTTTGGAACTCAAAGACCTTTCCAGTGCCCTTTCCTGACAACAGGGCTCAAAGCCCTCAGGTCAGAGCTATAAACTTACAGAGGGAGCATAAAGTAATGGGGGTTTTGCCTAGGCCTGTTGAAGTATATTTGGGGTGTGATATCTTGTGAAAATAAACCCTCAGGCCTAACTAGAGGACCATGTTATTCTCCAGCTCCTTCACAGCATCCCTGAACTCACAGGCTTTCTAATTGCCATGTTTGAGGACTCCCTGTCTATCCACTGAGCCAGCATGCACTCCACTGGGACCTCTCCGGTTGCACCAAGGGAGTGCTGTTGGTGATTTGCAGAAGCAGTCTGGAAATCCATCTGCAGTCGGGAATCAGGTTCTCCTGGAAGAGGGATTTCTGAATCAGAGCAGAAGCAGACACCCGACCACATCAAGGGAGAACTGGCTTTCAGGCAGACACTGAGTTGCTGTGTTTGAGAATGGCTCCTGATTAGCTAACCGCAGGGTGGGACAGGCTGGGCTTCTCAGCTCGGGCAGAGGACAGTTGAGGCTGAAGGCTGAAGCAAGCAGGCGGGGAGCACAAACTGAAGGATCTGTGAACATCTGGGGATGCTTAATCGGGAGGAAGTGGGGACCCCACACACAGTAGCGCTTTTATGAGCTCTGATTACACTCTAGAGAAGACTGAAAAATAACAGAAGCTAATGCCCTGGTAACTAATAACCTTCTGATGGTAAATCATACTGCTTTCTCGAATCTTTCGCTTCCACAGCGCATGATGCTAAGCATATGGAAGCAGCAAGAAGAGAGTTGAGCAGGTGTCTATGTATTGACTGCTCCCTAGTCACAGAAGATGAAGGTTTGGGAACTTTGGAGAAATATGATTCCAAACCAGCACTTGAATTGTGAAGACAAGATAGCGGAGGAGGTGAGAGTTGAAGAGGAAGGGAGCAAGTCTCATCTTCCTTTCTCATTCCTCCAGTCATTCAGCGTTAAAAACTAGTGCTCTGGACTGAGGTGCATCTGGGCTCAAACCAAGCTTTGTGACTGGAGCACTCTATGAATCTGGAGAACTGTTTGTTGTCTATAGGCTTCTATTTCTTCATATGATCACGTGATGAAGGAGATCCATGGTGTAAAAATGTGTGTGTGCACACACATGCCCAGCTGTGTGTGTTATATGCATGTTTGTGCAAGTGTGTGTGTGTGTGTGTGTGTGTGTGTGTGTGTGTGTGTGTGTGTGTACATGCCAGAAGTTACACCTTCAGGTATTTTTCTCCACCCTTGTGAAGACAGGATCTCTCACCAAGCCTGGAGTTCATTGTTTTGCCTAGACTAGCTGCCAGCAAGCCCTGAGAATACACGCATCCCTGTTCCACCCCTAGAAAGTCCCAGGCTCTGGGATTACAGACATTTGCCATCACCCTTGGCTTTTACATGGCTACAAAGATCTGAACTCAGGTCTTCAGCCTTGTGCAGCAAATACCCTACTCATTGAATCAATTCCCTAGGCCCATCAGAAACATTTTGAGGAATAAAGTGCCCAGTTCAGTAATAGAACAGTTCACTGGGCCTGACGAATAATGGTTGATCATTCAACACCTCTTATTGTTGAGTCTTTCAATAAACAAGTCCTGGGCTACTTGTTTGAGGGTCCAGAGGTGGTAGGTTTAGAAAAACATAATTTTAGTCTGCACTTGTGAAATGATACACTTTCATCTCCCTTTTAATTTCCTTTCTTCTCAGTTTCCCATTGACAGACCATGGAACACATGCAAAAGAGAAAGGAAGGCCTTTGGGCAGAGAGGAGATAAGACAGCATGAGCTGTGTGCGCTAGAATTCTTTGTGCCTGGCTCACAATAGACACTTGATAGTGGAATTAATAATTACTTCCAGGGGCTAAACACTCAGGAAAATGGAACCTTTATTTTTATTTTTCTGGTGTTTTGATTAAAATATAGTCACTCATTTGGAATTCCATGGCTGCTAGCTGGTGGTCCAAGGATCAGGTCTGTCCCAGCAACATGTTTTATTTGGCCTGCACGGTATATTAAAAATTGAAAAATTAACTCATGTTGTTTCTGGCTTCTTTCGAAAACAGAAGATCTAGCTGTCCTGGGCTGCCTTTCTTCATGGTAGTAGGCAGAGGAAGCCAGGCAGAGGTGGGGTTCTATGAGATCATCTCATTGATGCCCCAGGCACCCCAGCCCCTTTCAGCCTCTTCTCAGACTGCCAAGGAGCCATGACAACCTCATCCTGTGATGTGAGTGGAAGTGAGTGAGAAGGACCATCATTTCTCCTAGATCTATTCTCTTCACTGTGCCTAGGGCAACTGACCAACCCTTCACTTACTGTCCAGATACAATGGCCTGGTTTCAGTGCCACCAAGATTAGCCTTCCTTCTTGGGACCAACCCTTCCAAGGAAAGTGACTGAGTGTCTAAAAGAGGGCAGCTTCCCTCTGGTTAGAAAACCACAAGATGGAACCTAAGTGAATTCTTCACGTACTTCTCATGTGACAGGAAGGAGACTGATGATTTGGGCTCATGTGATTCAGAGCCCAAGGATGTTCCAAGTTCGAGCTTTGTCACCCCAGAGCAACCTGGTTCCATATTTAACCTTGCTTTTATTGTTTTTTTTTTTCCACAGATGCAACTGTATTTTCTTTTCTCCTTCTTTCATTATAAAGGTTTGTTTTATTTTCTAATTGTATGTGTGTTCATGTGTCCATGCCCATGAATGCAAGTGTCCTTAGAAGTCAGAAGAGGCTCCTATGGAGTCACTGGCAGTTGTAGGTCATTTGACAAAGGATCTGATAACCAAATTCTGGTCCTTGGCAACTGCTTAGGCCCTACACTGCTGAGCTGGCTCTCCTGTCCTTACTTTCTTGATTCCAGGAGCTCTTCCAAGGACACCTGATAGATAAAACTGGAACCCATCATAGATTCCCAATTGATCCAGACTGAAAAATCATTGGCCTACGCCATCATCTTCTGTCATAAAGGACAGAACAGAGGTCCCGAGATGAAAAGAACTCATGAATAGATGCTGGACTAGTGTCAGGACAGACTTAACTCTGAGTCTAGTGCCAGCTTGTGAGTAGCACTGCAGTCTGGACCCCAGGGTGTGACCCAGCTGGGCAGATGTGGCCCTCACTCTGCAGGGCTCTAGCTAGACTTGGCTGAACAATAGCATTCTGGGAGCATCACTCTGAATTTCAGGTTTCCTGATGTGCCACGCTGGCATTCTGTTCCCTGAGGTATCCATCCTCCAAGTTGGCCACCAGTAGTCTCTCCACTGATGTTTTTTGTAGTCCCCTTCCACTTTGTACTAGGCTTGGTCAGTGTGGCCAACAGAATATGGCAGGAGTGAAGGGCTTCACTTCTGAGACTGAGGTGAAAATATAATAGCTCACACTATCTTTTCTGTCTTCTAGACCATCCACAGTGACAGAAACTTCACTGAGAACAGCTCTGTGGACAGCTGACAAGGTGAGGAGCTGAAGTCCATGTTATAGACAGGAGAGAGCACAGGGAAGCACGGCCTACAATGCCAGGCATGTTCCTTGCATTGCAACATAGGATAGCTCAACTGAAACTGTCTGAGAGACTCTGAGCCAGAATAAACCATAATAATCCAGTTTAGCTACTCCCAGATGCCTGATCTTCAGAAGTATTGAGATTGCTTGTTTTAATCTGCTCAGTCTTGGGATAATTTGTTATATGTCCATAGGGAACCAATACATTCTTACAGCAGCAGAGACTTAAATATCTCAATTTTGCTGGCACTTGAGGGTAGATATTGAAGTCAGTTTAATGCTAAACTGGATGGCTTAGTCACAGAACATCTATTTGTTATAGATCTGGAGGCTGGGAAATGCAAGGTTAAGGTACTGGCAGATTTTGTATCTAGTGAGGACCCGTTTCCTGCTTCAAAGAGACCACCAGCCTTATGGAAGTTCCTCATAAAGCAGTAAGGAGGCAAGCTCTGTTGGGACTATTACAAGGATACTAATCTGACTCACAAAGGCTTAACTCTTGCTACAGTTTGTATGTGGTTTATCCTCAGGATTCGTATTGAAGTTTGCTTGTCCATGTAATAGCATTGGGAGTTAGAGTCTAAGTGAAAGTCAGTGTCTTTGCCATAGGACTGGATTAGTTTTCATAGACAGGGATTAGTTCTCACGAGAGTGGGTTGTTAACAATGCAGGTAAGCTCATTGTCCCCTTTCCCTCCACTTTTTTGGACAATGGCATCCTACTATGCTTTTTTTTTCCTTGTGTGAGGCAGCATGGAATCCCATCGGAAGCTGGACTGTGCTTGATATATCCATGTCTGTGAGTGAAAGTAAAGTCCTTTCTATCACAGTGTCTCAGATGTTCTGTTACAGCAACACACCCAGGCAGCACTCACGACCCCACCTAAATCTAGTTAGAAACCAAATGCCCTTGGCATCATCACGCTGGAAGACAGAGGTCAGTGACGTCATGAGGGATATACAAGCATTAGGTCCATGACAAGCATTCTTCAGAAAAATTCAAAGTCCTGGCAAAGCATCATAAATGTTTTACTTTCTATAACTAAAATGTGATAACTGAAAAGCAAGAATTAACCTGTTATTTGCCAAGCACACACATTATTGGATTTTTTTTGCCTTTCTTAAAAGAAACTATATAAAACCAAAGATAGTATTTTTTAAAATTGAGATGTAACTCACACAGCAGGAAACTCACCATCCTGAAGTGTTCAATTTAGTGGTTTGTAGTGTATTTACTATGTTGCACAATCATTACCACTAACTCTAGAATATTTTTATCCTTCCAAAGAGAAACGCCATACTTTCCCCTCCCTCCTCTCATTCTCTGTCAACTGTGAATTAGCCTTCTGTCTCTATGAATGTGTTTATTCTAGAAATTTCAGTTGGTGTAATCATACAGTTTGTGGTCTTCTGCGTCTACTTTCTTTCACTCAGCATATTTACAGCATCTCTCTATGACTTAGCATGATCGGAACGCCACTGCTTTTTCTGCTGAGTCACATTTTGTTGTGTGGCTATACCACAGTCTTCTTTTCCATTCATGAGTGGGTGGGCATTGGTAGCGTCTCCACCTCAGAACTGTTGTGAATGCAGCTGTAAGCATTTGTGGACATATCTTCACATGCATGTGTGGTTTCTTTCATTCCCTTTGATAAATACCTAGGAGTGGAACAGTGGCATCATACCATAATTCTAGGTTCAACTTCCCGAGGAATTGCCAAACCATTTCCTACAGTGGCTCAGCATTTTGCATTCAAGATGGATATTTTTACTTTATTAAAAATTCTAGCAACTGGACCAAAATGAAATATCAAAGTATGTAGAAAACTGAGGCTTGGAGATTTTTCCCTTATTATATTCAAGTCTCTGCCTTTAGTCCTTGTCCACTGTTACCTTTGCCCTTGTAAGCTCTGGTCTAGTGAGTTGTTGAGCCCAGCAGATGTACTCTGACATCCATTCTTTCTTAGAGCTGAACCCTGTCTCTAAGCTGAGCACTTCACTGCCCAAAACAAAGATGGTATTTCTCCTCCCCCCGCTAAGCTATTATGGCCATTGGCTAAGCTGTGGTAGATGAAGTGGGAGTAGAAATCTTGACTATGACTTTCAAGAAAGGTTCTCAAAGGGAAGAACCCAGATCCTTTCTTCTCCTTCTCCTGCTGGCTGGGATGCAAGAGTAATGACTAAACTCAAGCTGCCATGTTGGCTGTGATTGTAGGCTACACAATAGGAAAGGCAGAGCAAGAAAATAGAAGCTATTTGGAAATTCTTAACACTACATAACCCTACACTAATTTCAGATTAGGTGATTGAAATAAATTTGTATCTCAATTTAATTAGGTCTATATAGTTATATCAGTTGAACTTAACTTTGAATGACTAAATGCTTTAAGCATAGTAGTAAAAGATTGAGCTATCACTATGTTTCTTCTGAAATTGTAACATCACTGACTATGTGGTCACCCATCTACATCTTGTGTCTCACTAACCTAACATGGTACTCAGTATGATCTTTTTAACCTGATTCTGTCATGTCATTTATAACTGACAGTGTTGTTCCATTCATCTTGTAATAAAGTGTAGGGCTCTCAAAGGCCATGCAGCATCTTCTGAGCTCATCCTGTTCTATTGTCCTTGGTCTGCTTCAGGTTCATTGAGATTTAGTTCCTTTAATAGGTCACATAGTGTCCTATGACAAGTTTTGTGCATACTTCAGCTGAAGAAAATTCTCTCCTGCACCACATACCATCTTTACTCTTGGATATACCTAAGTTCTACCTGAAGCCTTCTCTGGTCATGCTCATTTGAGTCTCTTTCCCCACTACATGGGCTGTGTCCTAGATTCTGCCCACTATAGTACAGGCTCTGGCATATGACAAATGTTCATGTTAGAATGCCTCTGAGTGATAAGAAGTGTTGGTGCCATGTTATCTGAATCTGTTACTATGGCAAAATACTTGAGACTGGCACTTAGAAGAACAGAAGTTTATTAAAACTCATTATTCTGGAAGCTAGGAAGAGCAAAATCAGCGGCTTGGGCTGGGTGAGGGCTTTGTGTCTATCAACTTGTGGTTGAAGCAGGTAAGGGTCGGCAAGGAAAAGGGAGGATGAACTCTGGAGACAGCAAGCTTATGTCTCTAACAAGGGTGTTGATCCACTCTGAAGGCTCTGGCCCCATAACCCAAATGCCTTCTCCTAGGCTCTGCCTTTCCACTGTGCTTCAATGGCAGTCAAAATTCAGCATGAGTTCAGGGGGAAACAAGCTATACCTAAAGCACAGCACATGCACATACTAAATATGAATCCTCACCACTCTCTGTTTTTAGCTATCTGTTGGCAAGATAGGTGATCAAAGAGTAAAGGGTTATATATTCTCTTTGAATATCCATTTATTCATTCATAAAATAGGGGCACACACACATACACACACAAACACACACACACACATACACACACACAAACACACACACACACATACACACACACAAACACACACACACAGAGAGCCCATGTCCACTTCTCCCTACAGTAGCCAGGCCATTTGGGCACTGAGCTGGACTGGAGGCAGGATAGCTTAACTGGGAACAGGTGAATACAGTGTAGGACTTTAGTCAGCCATGAGTGCGCAGGCAAAGAACACACTCAGGAACACCTTCAGAGAACTGACTCATTTATTGTGGGGGAGAAAGGGGCAGGGCTGTTAGAAGATACTTCATCTTCATACTCAGGGTCTGTAGGGTCTAGGGAGGAAAAACCTTAAGGTCAAACAAGGAGTGAAGCCTGATAACTGTCAGGGTAATAAATTCCTGTTAGGGTTGATGATGAGGGGAAAAGGCTTTATAACATGAGACTGGGGAGTGCAGGCACCAACTCCACCTGTCCTCATATTAGAGGTATCCAGGGTTGAAGCTTCCTTGACCCTTTCTCTGTAACCCTGGGCCATTATGGTCATACATGTGTGCTCATGCATGTTTGAACAGGCACGTGCATACACACAAATACACATAATCTCTCTCTCTCTCTCTCTCTCTCTCTCTCTCTCACACACACACACACACACACACACACACTACATTAAATGTCAGCAAACTGTTGGGTTAAATAGAAAGATGTCTTACATCTAACAAATGCTCAAAAAACAGAAGCCAGTACTAGTTACTAGTTATTAGCAAAAATGAACATTCTCTTGTTTGCACTTTTATGGGGTATTGAGGCCAAAGCAGCACGCCAGTGTATGGCGAGCTAGCCAGTGGGACCTGTTGTTAGGGGCCTAAGGTAGAAGAGAATGAGCCTCAAGAAGCCTTGGAATTTCTGGAACTGTTACTCTTGTGCCTCTCGTCCCCATCCCACCATTGAAGTTTGGAATCAATGACTTGTTTTGAGTTTGCAGGCTAAAGAACCACAGAAATCCCACTAAGACAAACCACACCTTGACCCCAATGCAGATATGGAATTTGGATTTTTGAGTTGGTGCTAAAATGACTCAGACTTTTGGGTCTGATGGGGAGGAATGAATATGTTTTCCACTGTGAGAAGGGCTTGGGCTTGGGGGTATTGAGAGGAATACTATGATTTAAATATGATTAACATCCTCCAAAACTCCTAAGGAAACATGGACACTGCTGAGACCATCAGAGGAGTCATCACTAGGGCTGCATCCTCATGAAGGGACCCATGCTGTTCTTGGAGGGGGTCATTAGCTTGGGAGGCATTGATGGTAAGAGCAGCTTGAACCGAGGGAGCTCAGCTTCCTTTGGCCCTTCTTGCTGCTGTCACCATGGGACCTTCCTCTCTTCCACTGTGGTACCAGGAAGCAGGAGGCCTTCAGCCGAAGCTGAGTAGTCACCAGCACCTTGCTCTTAGACTTCCCAGCCTCCGGGGCTGTGAAATAAATACATTTTGTTTTTTTAATTCTTTATGTATTATTCAGTCTCAGGTAATCTGGGATTGTCACTGAAAACTGATTACAACACCATTCATCTAAACATTGCCTGCTGTCAGAGTTTTGTTAACCGACGTGGCATAACCATACCTTGGAAGAGGAGATCTCAACTGAGGAATTGTCTCCGTTAGTGGGCCTATAGGCAGGTCTGTGGGGTATTTTCTTGATTAATGATTGATCCATATTAGAAGGCTCAGCCCACCGTGGGTAGTACAATTCCTAGGTGGGTAACTAAGAAAGTAGATGAACAATCCAATAGGCATCTCACCTCTGTGCTGTCTGCTTCAGTTTCTGCCTCTAGGTTCCAGGTTTCTGCCTTGAGTTCCTACCCTGACTTCTTTGAATGATTGACTATGGCATAGAAGCATAAGCCAAATAAAACTTTTCCTCCCCACGTTGCTTTTGGTTAAATGTTAAATCAAGGGAGTAGAAAATAAACATAAGACACATTGCTTGCTGCCTAATTGATGTAGATGGATTTCCTCCCTCCAGACACTTATAAAATATTGCCATTGCTTCCCAGGGAAAACTAGAAAATGAAACAAACCCAACATCTGGGCAAGCCCTCCTCCCTGCTCATGGGTAGCTAAAATTGTTGCAAAGGGGTCGTCATTTAGCTCCTTGATTTGGAGTGGAGCTTAAGTTGGTACTTACATTTGAATTAAGAGATGGGAATCCTTCAAACACTATGAGAGTCCTGAGTATGGTCCTATGGGTCCATGTAGACTCTTGGCAGGACATCACTCTGTGTGGTTTACAACCATCTTTATGTTCCAAGAAAATTCAAATAATCCCAGTACAATAGCAAAGAAAATAGAACGCCTGCTTGCTGTCCAGATTAAAAAATCGTTTTCAGCTTTCTGATGACACATGTTGAAATCTCCACTCTCTTGTAAGGTTTGAAATTGCTTCAGCACAACATGGGGCCAGGTTTGCTTCCCCTGGAGACTTAGATAAACACTCAAGTTCCTTAGATGAACAAATGGCCAGATTTGCTTCCTATTAGATGATTTCCAGCTGTCTGCATGCCCTGCCTCTCACCTCCTGGCCTGCAGCTGGAGTGTCCACTCTGTAAGCCTCACCCTTGGCAGCTCTCCCAAGAAGACTAACACTGACAATGGAATTTAAGTGAAAAAAAAAATCACAAGAGATGAGCCAGGCATGTTAGCTCATGCTTATAATCATGGCACTTGGAAGAATGAGGTCGGGAGAGATCACTGTGAGTTTGAGACCAGTCAGTTATCTGTGAGACTCTGTCTCAAAAAGGAAAAAAAAATCATGAAAAATGGAAAATAAGACCAGAAGGCACATGATAAGAGTTTGATAGGTACTTGAATAATAGACTGAAGCAGTGTACCCCATGAACTACCCATTCCACTAATAGTTTACTATCCTCTATGGAAGGTTTTGCAGTGGAGAGTTGGCAGATGAACATTACCGCTCTGGCTCTGGCTCTACTCCAGATCACTGTATCAGGATCTCTGGGGCTAACAAGCTTTTCAGGCAGTTTCTTAGTCTCGATGCAGATACCTGTGCCTGAGGAATGCTTGACACAAGCCCTTCAGTCAAGGAGCTTCGCCACCAAGATTAAATCCAAGTAACTCCATTTGGGGACAGGTGCCTGGCGGAGATATTACCAGATGCTCACTTTGGTTTGTGGGCTGGATTAAAACCAGGAGAGCCTGGGAGAGTCTAAGAGCTCAGGCAAGCAAGGGCCTAAACTATGCTCCCTGCTATCTGCTGACAAAGATCCAGTGGCCAGGTGACCATTGTTACGCAGAGGAAGGTGTGCAGCCATGCATCAATCACTGCTGGGTTAGCAGTAATTTCCCACACAAGCCCAGACATTCTTTCATGCAGACTGTAGGCAGCAGGAAGTAGCAGTACAGATGGGAAGTAGGAAGAGAAGGGTCAGATGCCCTGGAATCACCCGCCTCAGAAATAAAACAAAACACCGAAGAGAATAAACAGGAGTCTTTTCCTCAATGACTGTTCCCCCTTTGAAAAAAACCAAGCGTGTGTTACAGACCACACAGAGAGGCCCACCACTGTACTGGATGCAGTTGGAAAGGCTGAAGGGTGCTTTTATAAGGAATAGTCCATGTCTGCCAATAAAAGCGCTAATGTTACTCAGTGAAACTGTCAGAAAGGGTCCGTAAGTACCTCAGTCAATACAGTGCTTGTCTAGACTGTACAAAGCCCTGGTTTCTATGTGGTTCTGTGATACAGTCCTATTATCCCAGCATGGGAAGTGGAGGCAAGAGTATATGTTCCTGCTTGAGTGCATGCATGGGTTTGCACGTGTGTGTATATGTGTGTGTCTGTCTGTCTGTCTGTGAAGGTGTGAAGCTCAAGGTGATCCCTTGTCACATAGAGACTTGGAAAGAAGTCTAAGTTGCATGATTTTGAGATGTCTCGGAACAACAACAAAACAAAACCCAAACCAACCAACCAAACAAACAAACAAAAAAGTGCAACAGGTAAAAAACTTGACTCTAGTAATTCTGTGTGAACCAAACCTCATTACTTCTCCTCCATAAGGAGCTTGCAGGACCATGACCTCACAACTTTTCTTCACTCTCTAGTGTTGTCGCCCCACTCAGGAGCAGTGGTAGCCTAGAGTTCCACACTTGCTAAACAGGAGACAGCCTGGCCTCCTTAGTTCTAGGAGCAGAAAACGGTGCACCTCCAGAGGCCACCATTCTTAAGTAAGCCTTCAGTATCTACTCTTTTCGTGGCCATAAATTTCCCATCATGCCTTCCACTCTCCCACCTGTCTGTCTGGACTGTTCACTTTAGACATAATTGGAGAGTGAGTGAAGTTCATTTGCAGAGTCCCTCTACTCCTCCTGAGGCCCTCTTCCTACAGCTTTGCCCAGGACGGAAGCTGCCACAACCTGCTGTCATCAGTCTGTGAGGACAAGGCTGTGAGTTCCTGTCACCAGGGGTGGCCTTTACAACCCCCTTACAGGGACAACATCCAGTTTTCCAAGGCCCTTATGAAATATCTCCTGTATTCTCCTCTCACATTTGCAGTAACCATGTGTCCCACTCTGCCTAGCGCATGCCTGTGATCCTGGGTAAAATTTTGGCCTCAGAGATAAGTACCAGTCTGAAGGACGAGAATGTTCATCTTGCTTCCCGGTGAATTTGAAACTCTTTGGTTTTAGGGACATTTTGCTCTTCAGTTCTCATGTGGCTCTGAGAGTAGAAGTTAGTTCTTGCTTGAAAAAATATAGATATCAATGGGGAGCTGACACAGCCCTGAGCGAACGTGACTTGTTGCCATAGGCACGGACATTTAAAAGACCTCAGAACCTTGGGAACTGGCAAAGTCTTCCTCCTGGGTCAGGCTCAGAGGAAACTGGCAAAGTCTTCCCCTGGTCTGAGTGCCAACTTGGCAGTTTGAGCAAAAACTAGCCACTGGGGCTTCCTCCTCCTGGATGACTGCAGCCCCAAATAACTCCCCTACTGAGTCTACTGAGACTAGCTAGTTCCACCCCCTGTGCTGTACAGAATAAAGCTCTAGGTTCCAGCCTGCTGTTACTCAGTTGGTTCTGCTCTCTCAGAGCGAGAGTAGAGCACCGTCCCACCATCCCACCGATCTCACTTTTCTATTAGGATGTTTGTGTGTCTGTCCTTTGTTCTCTGATTACTCCAGTCAGGTTTCAAGGCCAAGCTGTGCAGGGCTCCAAGGACACCAATAGGGAAGATAAACAAGCATTTTGATATGCAAAGCATAAGGTTTCTCTGTGGCCTCAGGGCCAGTGAGGGTGGAATGGGCTAATCACTGGGCTTATGAAACCAATCTCTATTCATTTGACAAATAGCTTCTTCTGATAGACCCAAGAGGACCTTACTTTATCTCTACATGACTGCTAGATAAGAAACACTCATTAAGTAGTTTTAACTGAATCAATAAAGTCGTGATAAAAAGAAATAGGGTGGAGAGAAGTTGGGTCCAGCCAGAATGAGACCAGCTTGTATAATGACCTAATGCCTTAAAGTCCATCGGAGGCTTTATGGATGGCTGCCATGAAGTAATAGCTCTCAGAGCTAAGGGCTCACAAGCAGCAAGAATCCTTCCCACATCTTTCAGGTCCTTAAACACAATGTGGTAGTTCTTGCTTTTGCACACTGAATACATGAAATGGCTATTTGGAGAAGGTAGTGTTTTCACTCCATAGAAAAACAAGTTGGCATGTTTTTAAGAATAAAACACAGTCCAAACTATTAGTTGCTTCTACATGGTGATATCTGTGGCTTAGAATGCTGAAGAGAGAACCTTCTGAAGCTGAGCATGGTGAAGCATCCCCTTAATCCCGGGACAGGGACAGGGGCAGGGGCAGGGGCAGGGGCAGGGGCAGGGGCAGGGGCAGGGGCAGGGGCAGGGGCAGGGGCAGGGGCAGGGGCAGGGGCAGGGGCAGGGGCAGGGGCAGGGGCAGGGGCAGGGGCAGGGGCAGGGGCAGGGGCAGGGGCAGGGGCAGGGGCAGGGGCAGGGGCAGGGGCAGGGGCAGGGGCAGGGGCAGGGGCAGGGGCAGGGGCAGGGGCAGGGGCAGGGGCAGACCTCCATGAGTTCAAGGCTATTTGATCTACACAATGAATTACAGGTTAGTGAAGGCTACACAGCATGAGACCTCATTAGAAAATAACATACTTTCTTGCCTCCCACAAATTCTTCTCTCCAGAACAACCATGGGGCAGCCATTGTCCACACTGACAGGTTCAGAAGCTGATAAGTAATCTGAGTCAAGTGGAGCCTACAAGCCCCTTTACAAGTCCACAAAGATAAACAGAAGCAAGCCTAAGATAAAACACCACTGAGTGCACTTCCCTGGGACCATGTTGACAGCCTCAGACCTCTGGGCACACAGATGTGAACTTGCAGGATGGCCACACCACCCACAGGGCCAGAGAGGTGGATGCCAAAGGCAGAGAAACGGAATCACAAATGTCTGTCACCCTTCCTGTGGGTGTGTGGAACCTGTCTCCCAACCCAGCTTGAATGGGATTTGTTATCTGCAACTGGAATAATCCTAAATCATCCATTCTGATGCTTGAGACTCGGCATTTTCAGGTAAGGTCAGCGCTATTCTTGGTATAAACGATGATTTTATCGCATGCATTTGCATGAGTCGCCATTGTCTTCATGCAATCACGAGTATCCAGCTGCCGAGGCAAGCCACTTCCTGTGCAATCAAACAGCTTTTGATACCAAACACAAGCAGCTTGTTTTAGAAATGCAGGTCTATTTGTTTGTTTGCTGGGAAAGATGCGGCTTTATTACTTCTGTGGCTCAGCCTTTTATTTTGTTGGGTCAGAAATTTGCTTTGAAGCCTTCAGATGACCCTTTGCTGTCTGCTTTATCATACTTCTAAAACTGCCAATCAAAGCACAGTCTGGTTTTGTTTTGTTTTTGTTTGTTTGTTTTGTTTTTTGTCTTCATTTTTTGTACATGTTTTGTTCTTCCTCAACTTCTACAGCTGGTTCTGTCTCATGTCAGCCAAAAAGACAAAGAAAAATCCAAAGTGGTAAAATAAATTATATGCAGATGAAGGACATGAAGCTTTTTACCAAATGTTGCAAAGCTGATCTGCACAGTTGACTACTGAAGCTATCTGGAGAGCTAACTCAGTCCTACCCTGGATAACGAAGGAATTCTTTTCATCCCCAGGATGGTGGATGATAGTTCTCAGCTCTTCATTTAACAGCCCAGTGCTGACTACTAGTCACAATTCAGGAGACCGTGCTACATTCGTTTGGCTTTCTGTTGCTGTGACAAATACCATGACCAAAAGCAACCCAAGGAAGAAAAAGATTTATTTTATCTTTTATTGCCAGACTTTCTTGGGCCTGCCAGCCACTGAATAATGACACAGAGACTTATTAATTATATTATAGCTTATGCTGGGCTTAGGCTATGTCCCAGCTAGCTCTTCTAACTTAACCTGACTACATTAGTCCATGTCTGGATACATGGCTTGTTACCTCTTTATCCCTCTCTCCCCAATGTCTGCCCTTCTCTATGTCCCCACTGGCAAATCCTCCCACCTAGATTCTTCCCCCAGAGACCGGCTCTCATCCTGGAAGTCCTGCCTTGCTTTTCCTACCTAGCTATTGGCCTTCAGATCTTTATAAAGTCAACCAAAGAGTGAAGTTGTATGTTTCCAAAATGCTGAAGCAGGTGACAAACCATAAGAATAACAATACCAAAACCTGTCCAATACACAGCTTGCTGATGGTACAGAATTAACAACTGAACCATACAAAGACAACTTTCACACAGTGCACCTCAACAATCTTACATTCCAGAAGGCCAAGGCAGAAGCTCAAGGCAGGAACCCAGGGGAAGCACTGAAGCAGAGACCACAAACACCACAGTGGTAAACATGCTGCACACTGGCTTGCTTCCATGCTCTCACTTGACTACCTTTTTATACGGCCCAAGCCGAGGGAATGATGCCATCCACAGTGGGCTGGACTTTGCTACTCAATCAGCAACCAAGAAAATGCTCCATGGACATGTCCACAGGTCCATAAGATGAAGGCAATTCAATTGAGGTTCCCTCTTCCCAAACCTCTTTTAGGTTTGTGTCATTAGCTGAAGCTAATGATGACATATATCCAAATAAACATGCTCACAAAACCAATCAAGATCAAGATCAGGGAAGCTGAAAAATTTTATTCTATGGCATTCTGAAAAGCATGTGATTTCGGGGCTTAGAAAACTATACCTGAGACTATGCTGCTTTGAGCTTCAAACTTAAAGCCCTGTGTTACCCAAATGTGTCTTCTGAAATATATTCCTTTGGCATAATTCCACATGGCTATGAAGACAAATTGCAGAGCTCTGCAGACACAGCTAACTCTGCATGGGGTGTAGTTTTGTCAAGAAGCTTCTATCTATTCAGGAAAGTGACGTAATGACACAACATGTAGAGATCAGTGGTGGATACTAATGGATCCCTTTCCTCCTGATAACCTGCTTTCTGCCCAGGAAAAACCCTGTTACCCAGAAAACAAGAGAGCCTTTACTTCTTGCTCTGCACCCCTCCTGTGCCTCCATAGCCTGTCCAACCCCTTCCCTCCCTATAAGCTCCTGCCTTTCTTCAGCTCTGTAAGTTTTGCATCTTTCTCTTTCCTTGAGTCTCTTTTCTCCCATAAAGGTGAGATCTTTTAGAAGATATTCTGTTTCTAGAATCTTCTCCCAAATATGTCTTCAAACAGAGAGAGAGAGAGAGAGAGAGAGAGAGAGAGAGAGAGAGAGAGAGAGAGAGAGAGAGTAGACTTGATACCACTTGTAGAGTTCAGGCAAACTCTTAGGCTGTTGTCTACTCTGGGCTCATTCATCTCCCCTAAAATAATGTATTTATTCATTAAAGTGGTTTACAGTCCTTCTAACCATTTCCTTACCAAGAAGGGGGCTGAAGGGGTTTAGTAGAGCTTTGATAAGCTTCCACATCTTTCTTGGTTATTTGGTACCTGTTTTTCTGGGGTGACTTCAAATACATGCTGTCATTGTATTCTTTACCCCGTGCTTGTGCTTTGTTTCCTCATTAGTTTCTAGAGATTGAAAATATGCTAGGCAGACTTTGTACCACTGAGCCACGACTCTGAACATTTTACTTTTATATGAGACACAGTCTCACTAAGTCGCCCATGCTGACCTTGAATTCATTCTGTAGCTAAGTCTAGCCTTGAACTTTCTTCCCCAGCAAAGAAATTTTCTGGTCAATTTGAGATTTATTTCTCTATGCTGTCCCCCTTAAGTATGTGGTGTGTTTAACAATAGAGCCTTACTCTGTGGTTATGTTAGGTAATTGCACTGGTTGTTTTGTCAACATGAACAAACCAAGAGTTATCTATCAGGAATGAGAAAACTCAAGTGAGCAAAAGCCTCCATCAGATCCCCTGTAGCCAAGTCTGTGGGGCATTTTCGGGATTAATGATTGATGTGGAGGGCCCAGCCTGCTGTGGGTGGTGCTTCACTCTCATAAGAAGTCAGACTGAGCAACCTACAAACATCAAGCCAGTACAATTCATTCCTCTAAGGCTTCTGCTTCAGTTCCTGTCTCCAGGCTCCCGCCTTCAATTACTGAACTTCTTTAGTGATGAACTATGATGCAGAAGCTTAAGCCAAATGCACCCTTTCTTTCTCAAGATGCTTTCAGCTATAATGTTTTATCAAAGCGATAAAAACCTAACTAAGACAGAAACCAAGAAAAATGGCATTCTCCTGTGTTGTTTTGGAGCTCTCTTGTGGCCTGCTGACCAATAACTCACAGGGAGATATCCCATGCCTGGCACTGTGATTTTTACTTAATAAAAACCTTCTTTGCTTCATCTTCTGAGAGCTGCATTGTTCTTCAAAGCAGTATACCTCCAACCATACTCTTTATTTACTTTATATTCCTAAATTAGTTTAGCACATAGCAGCATATTCAAGGCTTTTCCACTCTTCTCTCCTCTTCTCCTCCCTCATCCAACTTAAATCTTCAACTTTGATTCTCCTGTCTCAGATTCCTGAGTACCAGAGATTATAAGTCTGTATCACTGATACAGACTTTTCTCTTGTTAATCTGTCTACTAATATTGGTTCTCAGAACCAACTACTGAATCCCCCAAGGGCCCTACAGGAAGAATACTTCGAGTGAGCAAAACTAGAGACATATTTTAGAATATGAACATGAAGGGCTTGTCAACTGTCAGAAGAAAGAGGATATCAGTTTATCAGAGACTTTATAGGGGGCTGAAAGGAGTGGGTAGTGTAGACATGAAGTGAACTCCCCAATAAAGGTTCATGTGTTGAAAGTCTATTGCTGAGCATTGAGTAAATCATGAAGGCCTGACTTGATGACTATGGTTAACCTTCTTAATTCCTGGGTGGAGTTATAACATTATGGCAAGTTGAGCGTTCTTTAGCCTGCTGCCTCTACCAGAAACCACCACCATCACCATCACTACCACCCTGCCCCCACTATCACCCTCTTTCACACAGACACACACGCATACATATGCACAAAGAAATACACACATATGCACACAGACATACTCTACCTTAGCTGGATGAGCAGGAATGGTAGAGTCATTTATTTGATCTCAGGTTCATTCTCATCTTTTATTTTCTCACAATTTTTTTATTGGTGTATACTTACATTTTATAGTATTGGGTTTTATATAGAGAATTTATTTCCAGTATATCATGTTGTTTGACCACATTCTTTCATTCCCTTTGTTTATAAGCTTTTAGGGGAAGATACTTCAGATCTAGACAAAGTAACAATTTTCTGAAAAGGATTCCAGTAGCTCAGGAAACAATGCCCAGGATTGACAAATGGGAATACTTGATGTTAAAAAGCCACTTCACAGCCAATGATGTGCAGAGACAGCCTATGAAAGGGAGAGAGAATTTGCTAAAAATACATTTGTCAGGATTAATACCCACAGTATAAACAAAACTAAATCATACTAAACACTAAGAAGTCAAACAACCCAACCAGCATATGAGCTAATGAAATCAACAGACAATTCTCAAAATATGAAGGAAAGAGGACAAGCAAATAAAATATGTTCTTAGTCACCAGAGAAATGAAAACAAAAGCAAAAAATAAAACACAACAAAAACAAAAAACAAAAAACAAAAACCATAGTAGGATTCCATCTTATCTTAGAATTGCTAGCATCAGGAAAACAGCAGTGGATGTTGATGAGGATATGGGAGAAAGGATACCCTTTGATGGGAATCTAAGTTGGTCCAGCCACTATGGAAACTAGTATGCATGTTCCTCAGAAAACTAAAAATAGAACTACCACATGACCCAGCTGCACCACTTCTAGGTATAGAGCTAGCTGCAGGACACTGTCAAAATACTACAGAGTAACCTACACAGCCACGTTTATTGCTACACTTTTCACAATAGCTGAGTTAGGAACATAACCTAGGTGTTATCTATCAACAGATGAATGAGTGTAGAAAGAAAAGAGGTCTATGTCAGGTCTAGGGAGAGGTGCCATTCAAGAGAGACATGGAGGAATGAGATTATCCTTTAAGCAAAAATTTTGTTCAAGCTGACAGTATAGAAGGATCCAGAGGCTTAGGGAAAGCAAAGGCTGTTCATTTAAGATCCCTTATGGGGAAATAGGGATGGAAAGATGATCTGCCAAAAGAGAGCACATCTGTAGTTGGTTGACATTACCAAATTAGGCTAAGAGGCATTGTGCTCTTTTCAGTTTAGGTTGGGGCAGGTGTTTGTAAATCCCAAGGACATTTAGGGGTGGGGGTAGTATGAAAAAGTCCACAGAACAATGAGCTTAGCAAAATATGACTTATGAAATATGATAGTGGTCAGCCTGTCTCTAGACTAAGACAACCAGAAACCTGTTTGTGTTTTTTTGTTTGTTTTTTTTTCTTTTATACCATTTTAATTACATGTAAGTATTAAGGTCAGTTCTAGGTTGAAGGACTAGCAATATAATAGATGCACATAGTCAAGGAACAAGCAAGACAATAAACACAAATAGACAAAGAACAAGCAAGGTAATAAACAAAGTCCCATGATCACCGTTTCTAAGGGCTTATCAGGATGACCAAAATATCTGAGCCTACTTCCCTGTCCTAGCCCAAAGTCATTTTCATGCCTGAGGCCTACTTCTTTGTTCTAGCCTAGAATTTAGATTCCTGCCTGAAATTACTTCTTTGTTCTAGCCTAATGTCAGATTCCTGCCTGAAGCCCATTTCTTTGTCCTTGACCAATGTCAGATTCCTGCCAAGCAGCCCCAAAAGCTCTCTACATCTTCTCCTTTTTTATCTCATAAACAAGACTAAGCTTGTCTTAGGTCTTTCTGACAAGAATGCCTTCCTTACCTGTCATGGAATATTCATTATCAAAAGTAATGCACTTATGTCTTAGGTTGGTAAGGTTCTATGTAGAATCTTACCTGTCCTTGGCTTGCCAAGCTGTCAAATTAATAACTCTGTCTGGGGGTTCGTTTTCAGTTTCACGTCATATATTTTGGTTGCCAACATGTTGATGTTGTTAAAGGCAAGCTTTCACACAATAGGCAGAAATAAATGTATTCCCGGGACAAAAAGAACTAGCATGATCAAGCTACATAGGCCATTCTGGAAGCTTGACCAAAATGGAAATACTGACATCAAGCCATGGATAATTTTATCAGCAGTATCTACTGATACTGATACAACACTCAGCAAAGCAGCATTCTTTAAAGTCATAATCTGACTATGCAAAATTAAAATATTCAGAGAGGTATTAGGCTTATGCCAGATACCCTGCAAGCGTCTTTAAACTTTTTCCTAATTATAATGACTATAATTATAAATTTTAGAAGTAACACAACTCCATTTGTATTTGTCATGACACTTGAGATGGCTCCTTACTCTTAAACTCTGAACCTCCTTCCAATAATTTGAATAGGATAAAGAGCATCAACCTGTTGTTCCAAATGCCTATCTAAATCCTCTTGTATACTCAACACATTAGTAACATTTTTCTTTTGCTAAATGATTAACAAAAGTAGCTATCTTAACTTTTTGTGTCAAAGCAATTGCAGGAGCAGTGGTATTAGCAGTTAATATAATTAAAGCTGTTATACCAGCAATAATCAAGCCCACTACCCTCTTGCATCTGTTTAAAGCCTAATTCACTTCTTCCAGTATTTGCAAGCTTTTTTCAGAAATCCAAAGTTCTGTAACACTCAGGGCAGTAAAACAAAAGCTGGTAGATAGACTCCTGTAACAGACATGCCAGATTTCAACACACTAACACAATTAGAAAGTGTACAATCAATGCAACTTACATTGAATACTGTAGAAGAAACAAAAGTAATTTTAACTTGACAATTGAAAGAGCCCTAACACATGCACTAACACTTGTTTGAAATCCAGGTCCTGTCCCAACTTTATCTCTTCCTAACATAACATCATAGAGAACTGCAGCTAACTTCCAAATATGTCTCTGAAAATGTACAGATCTATCTTTCCAAATGAAGACTGTTATTTACAGTATTGGGTTGATTTCTATCCATGATTGAATCCAGATAACTGGTCACATTTAAGAAAAATACAAGAGTCATTATAACTTCTCTTTTTGATTCTTTGTCTCACAAGCTAAAAACTTGAGGCAAGGCAGCTTGTCCCATCTGTAAGCAAAGGTGGGTCAGAAACATATGTTCAGCACAGCTTCCCAGTCACCATTATTAGGCCACTCAGCGAGCTCACAGGTCAGCATCATTCTTTGTCTTGGCATCAGCATGTCTCACCAATCACTCTGGCCACCACCATGCTCCTTCTATATCCTGCAGAAAAAAAATGCTCTCTTCCTTATATTAGATACCTGATCAGGATCATGCCATATTCCAGTAAGTGGATCCTTCCTTTTCACCTAGGCATAAGTATGCCTAGTTGTAGGGTGCCGTAGACACTCAGCAGAAAGTTCCATGGCATCCAAAGTTTTAAAAATTTAAAATAAAAAGAACATTGTTTAAATAAATTTGTGGTGTATGGGGATATACTATTCCCCTTTTTATTTTATGAAGATATTGTTTTAAAGTTCCATGGACCCCTTTCACAATACCTTCTCCTTGAGGATTATAAGGAATCCCAGTAATATGGGTAATACTAAATTGTTGACAAAAAGTCTCAAATGTTGGACTGCGATAGCCAGTTCCATTATCTGATTTTTTAATTATTGGATATTTTATTAATTTACATTTCAGATATTATTACCACCCTCCCACAGAAAACCCTTATTCCATCCCCCTTCTCCTACTTCTATGAGGTTGTGTCCCCAACCATCCACCCACTCCTGCCTCCTCACCATCGAATTCCCCCACACTGGGGCATCCATCCTTCACTGGACCAAGGCCTTCCTCTCCCACTGATGACAAGGCCATCCTCCACTACATATACAGCTGGAGCCATGGGTCCCTTCATGTGTGTTCCCAGGCTGGCAGTTTAGACCCTCTGAGCTCTGGTTGGCTGGTATTGTCACTCTCCCCATGGGGCCACAAGCCCCTTCAGCTCCTTCAGTCTTCTAACTCCTCCATTAGGGACCCTGTGATCCCTTCAATGGTTAGCTTCGAGCATCTGCCTCTATATATGTCAGGTTCTGGCAAAGCCTCTCTCAGGAGACAAATATATCAGGCTCCTGTCAGCATGCACTTTCTTGCATCCACAGCAGTGTCTGCATTTGGTGACTGCACATGGAATGGATCCCCAGGTGGGGCAGTCTCCAGATGGTCCCTCCTCCAGTCTCTGCTCCACACTTTGTCTCCATACTTGCTCCCATGAGTATTTTGTTACTTCTTCTAAGAAGTACCTAAGCACCCACACTTTGATCTTCCTTTTTCTTGAACTTCATGTGGTCTGTGTGTTGTATCTTAGATATTATGAGCTTTTGGGCTAATAGTATCCACTTATCAGTGAGTGCATACCATGTGTCTTCTTTTGTGACTGGGTTACCTCACTCAGGATGATAGCTTCTATGAAGTAGTTGGATGTTATTTACTATGAAAGTTGCAACTTTTCGAAGGGCATATAAGTCAATTTTCTCCTGGTGAAACACCAGGCTTTATAAATTTATTTTTAGTTTTTATTTACTCTGTTACAACAACCTGACTTTATTGGGAAGTAGAATCTGATTGGTGGAAGTAGGACACTGAGGATGTATTCTGGACCCATGACCCTGCCCCTCCCTCTTTCTGATTACTGTCTGTCATGAGTAGGTTCCTTACCCCATCACATAGTCTTACAGCACTGAAGTTTGGACTCACCACAGGCCCACGTAATAGAGCCAACTGACCATGGCTTGAAGCCATAATAGATACTTAAAAACGCTTTTATTAAGAAGGGTCATCTCCTTATATGGGTCTACAAAGTAGCTGAATTCAGGAGAAGAGTTTGACATTCGTGCCTTTGTTTTTCATTTCTCTTCTCCTCTTTTGGTCGATGGCTTACAGCTGCATGCCAACACATTCGCTCAAGCAATGTATGTCCAGAAACCAATGATACTTAGTTTATCTCGTCACCTGTCAAGTTTAAAGGCATAAAGGTAAGACCAACGGAGACATTTTATGGTCAGCTTCTTATAATGTCCTATTCAAAATCTCCCAAAGGCAATCAAAGCTCTCCAGGAGCTGTCCAAACCCTGTACTTACCTTGGATTGCAAAGCAGCAACAGTGCTCAGAATAGATTGCCCCTGGATGAAACCAGTTATTCGTAACAATGATGCTGTATTCTAGAACACAAAATCATCTCCCAAGAATTACTTTGCCCCTGAAAGCATTAACTGCTCCTGTGGACAATCTTGCAGAAGCCACACTCAGACCATGATCAACTGGACCACATCTTGACTAGACCTATTTAATTCTGCATACTTCCTGGTCCCAATTCTTCCTGTAACTAACCTAAAAACTCACACCAGTACCCTGGAGATGGACTTGGGGTTACAGGAACCTCTATGTGGTCCTCCTTCCAGTGCACATCAATTAACTCACCCATTTTCTGTTTTTCACCATTGCCTCTCTCTTTAATCAGTGTACTGGGGATAAGTGGCCAAGCATAACCTGAGAGGTTGCCCTAAACTTCTTGTTACAAAAGTTCTAAAACTGTGAGATAAATCTTTCTTTTAAGCTGTCCTCTTTGGTTTTGTCACAGTGAAGGAGATGACTACCACACAGAATGTGAAAGTTTATACTTCAAGACCATCTTCCACCTGTGAGATGACACAGTGAAGATTAGTGTGGATCTCCCCTTCTCTGTGGGCTGTTTCCCATTGGTCCACAAGGATGAGGAGAGCAGAGGTGGTGGGGGCAGGATTCATATGGCTGTGAGTACCAATGTATTACCTTCCAGGAATAGCTTCAGTGAGACAGCTCAAGTATATTGGGGTGAACAAGAGCTATACAGGTCTTGAGGAGTAGGTAGGGATTTCCAGGGTGGCTGTGCATTATTGGCTAGGGTGAAGGTGCTAGGAACACTTCATTTACATGAAGAGGAATTCCAGGAGCTTGCCAGGGGAGTGTTCTTATCAAGAGACAGGAAGTTGAGCCTGTCTGGATCATGGGCTATGTGACTTTCCTCAGGTTGTTTTTGGGGTCCGGTAGAAAGAGCTGATTGGTCATAACACAGTACCTAATTATCATATGGGCCAAATGCCAGAGATGGACTTGTGTGCTCTGTTATGTAGGTCTGCACAAGGCCATTCTTCAGATTAGGCCAGGCACCTGCATTCAGGGACACTCCCCAGACAAAAGTCAAGCAGAGAAGGGGAAGCCCCACTGAGAAAGGGAGTCCTTCTATTTGTGCCAAGCTTGGAGAGACATTCTGTGATGGGGAACTGCCATCTTAATAGCTGGGTTCTCCAACAGGTCAGGGCTAGGGTTGGATTTATAACAGGGCTAGCAGTTAGAAAAACAATCCCAGCTTCCCTCTATCCTCCCAGGTTTTTTTTTTTTTTTAAACTGCTGTACAAATCTAACGATTGACGTTACACAGATTAGCAGAAGGTAATAATTTAGGAGGCAAATGTGGCAAAATTTATGTCAAGTTAAAAGTTCATAGGGAAAAACAATAAACAGAAAAACCAAATGTTGTACTAATGAGTTTCTTGGAAAACTTTAAAGATTAAGCAACAGCTAATGAAATGTGTGAAGTTGTTATCCCCACAGAGTTGTTATCCCCTGTGTATATCTCTCCTCTGTAAGACAGCATGATTGGATGGAAATTGTTTACCTAGTCTGGGCTTTTTTTTTTTTTTTTCAGCCATGTATGGCTTATGGGAAGTCAAGGGTCACACTGCTGGACCAGAACCTGTATGGACTGAGGAGCTGGGTTACATTTCAAGTGCAACAGGCAAGAGGACAGCTCTGCTTCCCCTTGGGCCTGAACGAAACTTGCCAAGAAGGCCGGTGGTGAGAAGAGAGATGTATGACCACTAAGGTGCAAAATACTAAATTTTTATTTATTGATGAATACAACATGTTTTGTCTGTACCATGGAGGAATGAGAGTAGGATCTAGATGAAGGCTGTCCTCCTGTTGGTGGTCTTTTATAGTGATAGAAGACACCATGTGGGGGATGAGGGAAAACTGGTACCAGTAGTCTAGTGTGAATATGAGAACTGTGTGCTGTCAAGATTGGTCTACTGATGCCATCGTAGTAAAACTGTTCAGGGTAAAACCAAATGTATTTCAATTATATTTAGGGCCCACTCTACAAGAAGAACTCACTTCTGTTCCTATAAGCCAGGACAAAAGCTTGTGGCTTTGGGAAGATCATAGACCACACAAAGGGAAACAGTTATTATCATTTTAATAACTAAATATGATATACTTACCAAATTGCCTTCTAAAACATTTGTGTTTATATCCATAAATTATTGTTGCTATCATTTTCAGTCATAAAGGGAAGATTATTATTTTTTGCAATAGCTAATATACTGTAGGTACTGCTAACTACTCCAATTCCTAAGAATAAATGACCGATGCAGTGGCACAGTGGTCCAATGCTTAGCCATAAATGAAAGAAAATAA
Source organism: Arvicanthis niloticus (assembly GCF_011762505.2). NCBI lineage: Eukaryota > Metazoa > Chordata > Mammalia > Rodentia > Muridae > Arvicanthis > Arvicanthis niloticus. The sequence goes on from NC_047661.1 coordinate 81,353,100, forward strand.
TCAGATATCCATGTCATCCATTCCAAAGCTTCAGAAACACCACAGAAGAAGAGGTGGAAGGAAGGTAAGAATGAGAAGGAAGGGTGAAATATTGTGTTGCTGTCTCCTCCACATGGAGGCATTCTTTCCTTGAGAGAGGAAGGAAGCTTAGGACTCTAGAAGTAAACCAACTCACAAGGTTCAGAAAGATCCTGAAACTTGCAAGATGCACATTTAAGGCGCCTCCCTAAAATTATAAAAATAGTGACAGTTGTTGCAGAGAGACTCTCCAGTTGACTAAATGCCTGTAGGTTAGGCAGAATGCCAGGGTACAGCCTTGATGAGTCGCCACCCACACTGGGGTGGGCTCTTGGGTAATAAAGCTGACTTTGAGTCATTAATGCTTCTGTAAGTAACTCTTACATATGCCCCTGTAAATCACCTTAGTAAACATGCTAATTCATCAAGCTAGACATAGGTGGAACCACTTCTTTGGTCTGCCATTAGTGGCCTATCTGTGGTGAATAGATGTTTGCTCATAGCTCTCTAGGGAAAGTCAAGCAACAGGGCAGCGTCATTCATCCTTTTCTGTGGTCAAAGCATCATTTTCAAATGTTAACAGCAGGCCTCTCAGGGGCTGCAGAGATGGCTCACTGGTTATGAACACTTGCTGCTCTTCCAAAGGACCAGCATCCACATTGAGTGGTGCACAATTATCTGTAACTACAGCTCTAAGGGACATAATGCGCTCTTGTGACCTCTATGGGCAGCCACACACACTTGGCATACACACAAGAGCACATGCGCGCACACACACATACACACACACACAAATAAAAATAAAATGTTTTTAAAAGTAAAAAGTAGGTCTTACTTCCAAAGAATGTATACACATCAAAGAGCTGAATATTAATTAGTGAGGAAGGAGCAGAGTGTAACATTTTTTCCAAAGGATCTAGTATGTGCATAGATATTTTATAGCTACAGAAAATAGTAATACTGAACTGATCCAGTATAACCTTAATTAGTGATCCAGTATAACCTTTGAGAAGTATCTTTTCTTGTGAAATATTGTTTCTTTGTATGAAACAAAAATATTTGCATTGTAGTCCAATAAGAATAGGAATTTTTAAAAATCTAATCAGTAGGAAACAGTGATTCTAACACTTATATATGCCTCCAGAACAATGAGCTCATTCTTGGGTGGACCTTAGAGGTACTGTTCCAAACTGACACCCACAAGGCATGTGGTCATTTTATTTCCTACTTCCAAGTTGTTGGTCTTTTCCCCTTAATGCTATAACAAACAAATGGTCTCAAAGACCAGCCCATTGAAATCAATTTCACCTTACTGTTTAGAGGACTCTGAGATTCTTTCTGTCTTCCCCCTAATAACCAGGTTATGTTGGTTAACTTTATGTATCTACCTGACAAATTTCAGGCAAACATGAATCTAGGTGCTTCTGGAAAAGTACTTTGTGAATTGCTTAATCTTTCCAGACAATAGACATCAACTGTCTAAACGACGGAAAAGTCTTGAGGTCCTGAGAGCAGAACTGAAATTCCTTGGAAGAAGTAAATCTGCCCTAAGGCATCGCACCAGCTCCAGCTGGAGTGCTGCAGTCTGCTGGCCTTCCCAGTAGGTTTTAGACTTCCTGGCTCCCTCAGACACATAAGCCAATTCCCAGAAATAAATCTCCAAAGACCCTCACTCCCTTAACTAGCTCTATTTGTCTCTAGAGAACCTTGAGTAAATAAATATATTGTCCTTGGGAATACTATACCCTCCCTCTACCCAGCATGCTGCTTCCTGTGGTACAGTCTTCATGCTGGCTTCCCATTCACTTCAGTAACCCAATGTTAGGAGTGTTTCCAACTTTAATATGTGCTCTGGGTTCAAGAGAATCTAATGCAGCAGAGCAGGGAAGGGGCTACTAGCCATCATTGTTCTTAATGACTGCTGCTTTCAATGCAATCGCTACTAATTCTTTCCTGGATTCTAAGCTGCTACCATGTTAGATTCTTTTTCTCCCCATATCTCTACATCAGCATTTTTCTTGGATCTCAGGCCCTTGAACCTCAATCTCAGTTAACTGCCAAAAGGAAACTTAAAAATTGTCACCACTCTATATAAAAAATATGAATCTCATGGGGAGAAATATTTCAGTCTGTTGTATTTCCTGATATTACCAAGAATGATGGCAGGCAGTGAAATAAGGCTAGGTAACAGTACAGAAGTTTAGTCCATTGTTGTCATGGAGAGAAGCATGGCAGCATGCAGGTAGCCATGGTGCTGGAGAGGTAGCTGAGAGTTTTCCATCTGGATTGGCAGGCAGCAGGAAGCGAATGAGCCACTGGGCCTGGCTTGAGTATCTGAAACCCAAAAGCCCACTGACACATCTCCTCCAGCAAAACCATACCTACTCCAACAAGGCCAGACCTCCTAATAGTCGCTATGGGGCCATTTTTATTCAAACCACCACAGACTGCCTGCTGATAGCCTGCCCTGCCAAGCCTCAACTGCACAAGCTGACTGTTCCTCCTTAAATCTCTCTTTGTATTTCTCTTCCTGACTCTTTCTGCAGTTGAACACTGACTGACAGAATCTCCTCTAGGGTTTGGTGGCTGTACCACTACATGTTAAAGCATTTTTCTTTTCTCTTTGCATGAGCGCATACACGATCTACATAACTATATGAATGAGGTGATCCGTTGTGAGAATAGGATCATGTGACTTCGTTAGACATTCCATTTTATGCTGCCTTTCAATCTGGTGAATGAAAGCTGATAGTGTAGTCTAGTTCACCATTAATGGTCTGAGACTGAGAATTGCTGATCGTGTAAAACCCTGTCTGAGTCTGAAGATGGACAACCAAGAATTCTGATGCTGAAAGCAGGAACAGACAGATACCCCGGCTGGAGAAAGAAAAATAAGATGGACTTGGAAATCTAAGCACTCAGAATGGAGGCAGGAGGATTGCAGGATCAAAGCCAGCCCAAATTAAGATGTGAATTGCAGCCTAGCCTGTGCTAGACAGTAAGACCTTGTGATAGGCTAACTAAGAATGGACCCCATTGCCTCATATGTTTGAAAGCTTGGCCCTCGGGGAGTGGCACTGCTTGAGAAGGATTAGGAGGTGTGGCCTTGTTGGAGGAAGTGTGTCATTGGGAGAGGACTTTGAGGTTTCAAAAGCCCAAGTCAGGCCTAGTGACTCTTTCTTTCTGCTACCTCCAGATCCAGACACAGAGCTTTGAGGTACTTCTCCAGCACCGTGTCTGACTGCACAGCGCCATGCTCCCCACCATGATTATGGACTAAACCTCTGAACCTGTAAGCCAGCCCCAGTTAAATGCTTTCTTTTATAGGAGTTGCCTTTGTCATGGTGTCTTTTCACAGCAATGGAACTCTAATTAAAAGCAACCCTATAAACGAGAGAGAGAGAGAGAGAGAGAGAGAGAGAGAGAGAGAGAGAGAGAGAGAGAGAGAATTTAGGCTCTTAAAAGATTGACTGATGTCACCCATGTTACTGCAAGTGATCTTTACTTAAACTGATGATTCAGCTGAGACCCTCTTTGGGAAACTCCGTTTTAGAAACATTTATAAATGATGTTTTCCCAGCTATCTGAGCATTTTGCTGAGGCCTGTCAGGCTGACCGGTAAAATTAACTGCCACACTTCTTTATACACAGAGATCTTGGCATGGTGCCTAACCTTAAAATGAACATCATACAAATGGTAGCTGTGAGTACTTTCCTAGGACTCAGAACAAATCTATCAAATCCAGAATTTACTTGGGTTTCAGTAGCATTTGAAAGAAATCCTAGCTATTTCTGCCAAACCCCAAATTTTCCCAGACTTAATTGACAGATGATTAACTAAGGGAGTCTAGACCACCGCTATTACATGTTTTCAATTTGACACAAGCCTGATTTAAAAATAAGTTTCTCCCAGATATGTTTAATTGAATAAATCCCAGCAGGGACTTATATGAAGCAGTTATCTGTCATTTACTGCTGCCTAAGCTTTCAAATCTCTTCAGAGTTTGATGGTTTTCACATTTTGCATTTTCTTTTCTCAACGGTGATTTTTTTCATTAGTTTATTTACTCACTTTTCATCTGATATCAGTTCCCCCTTCTCCTAGTCACTCCTTGACAAACACATAGCTCCGATCCACTATCCTTCTCTGAGAGGGTGAGGCCCGCCCTGGGTACATCAAGTCCCTGTAGAACTAGGCACATCCTCTCCCACTGAGGCCAGAGGAGGTGGCTCAGTTAGGGGAACAGGCAGGCAACAGATTTAGGGACAGCCCTTGCTCCAGTTGTCGGGGGATCAGCATGAAGACTGAGCTGCACATCCGCTACATATGTTCAGCCCATGTGTGCACTTGGTGGTTCAGGATCCAGGCTAGTTGACTATGTTGGTCTTCCTATGGAGTTCCTATTCCCCCTGGATCCCTCAGTCCTTCCCCCAACTCTTTCATAAGACTCCCTGAGCTCTGTCCAATGTTTGGCTTTGGGTCTCTAGCTCTGTTTCAGTCAGAGCCGCTCAGAGGACAGTTATGGTAGGCTAAAGGTGAATTTTTTTAAAGTCACTTTTTACTCGCCTCCTTTACTGACAAAGGACAGACACATGCCTTAGATCTTAAAGGCCAGATTGCCCTGAACATGACTGGGTTTGGAATGAGTTCCACAAGGTAGGCAAATAATAGCTGTGTATGTTTATGTGGCATAATGTGATTTTGTTTTATCTATGTACTCATTATAGAACATAGAAGAAGTGTAAGTATCTCAGAACTGTCTTGACCCACCAGCCACGAAGACTTCTTATTAATTCTGAATGCTTAGGTTTCAGTTTAGGCTTGTTCCCAACTAGCTTGTGTAACAAATTAACCCGTTTATACTAATCTACATTCGGCTGGAGAATCTCCCACACCAGCCTTTTTCCCAGAGTTCTGGCCTTTCCCAGAAGTCCCGCCTATCCTGCTTTGCTATAGGCCATTCAGCTCTTTACTAAACCAATCCGAAGGTGCCTTAGACAGGTGAGGAAGGACAGAAACACACCTTCACACAGTGTACAAAACGATTATCCCAACCTGTGTGCTTGAGATGGTAGTGAAAATGGCGTTCTTTCACACGTCTGCAGCCCTACAGTTCTGTGAGTTACCTTGTAGTTTAGCACAAATCCCTTGACATTCAAACTGACAAAATGATTCTACTGTAAGTGGCTAAGTACCCTGTCATTTAATACAAATGTCTTGGGACATTTGCATTACAGATCTTTGTTGAATTAATAATGTCTTAGAAATTGAGTATATGTGCTGCCAAAGTGAGCACAATATCTTAGAAATTTGAATATATTTCAAGTATAAATTATGCCCAGGAGTATAAATATTCTAAGAATGCAGAGTGAACTGGATTTTCCTCTCTAACTCTGTAGTCTCACTCTCTAGAGGTCATATATTTCTAAAAAGATTATTTTATAGTAGAAAAATAAGTTATATGTATTTGTGGAGTATAACATATAATACAGAAAGATTAAATATAGTTTTTTAAAAAAACATATCACTAATTCATCATTTTTTTCTGGTGAAAATTTTGGCAATTTTGACAGATGAAATAGTTCTTAACAGGTTTTGGGGAGGAAAGATTTGGTGTATATATTATAGAAAAATTCAAATTCTAGCTGAGGGCTCAGCGATTTGAATTTATAGAAATAAGCTATCAATAGATGTAAGAAGAAATGTATTTGATTTTTAAAATTAAAATTACATTTATTTATTTATTTATTTATTTATTTATTTATTTATGTGCCATAGCACACATGTAGAAGTCAGAAGACAAATAATGAGAGTCAGTCAGTTCCTTCAACCATCTGAGTCCTACGGACCCAACTAGGTTTGTCAAACTTGGTGGCAACTACCTTTATCCCCTGAGCCATTTCTCCAGCCCTATATATTAAATCAATGTGAGTATGTGCACAGGAGCCACATATAGTACTAAAGTCAAAGAAGGTCCTGTAGTGCCAGGGAAATATGTTAGTGATTCCCCCCAAAACAGACAGAAGCTGATCTGATGTGACTCACAGCAGGGTCTTTATTCTATTGGAGCTAGCTCTGGTGCCCCAATTCACTGCGATCACGCAGGACTGTTTTGGTGGTGGTGGAGCCCTGGACATCTATCGGGGCAACGCTTTATAGTAAGCAGCAACCCGGGGCGGGGGTGGGGTGGGGTGGTTAAGTGTGCAAGCATCTAATTGGAAAGTTACTGTGGCCTTTAACATAATTGGCTGGTGCTGGGAGTTATATAAAAAACTTAACTTCTGTTCCTCTCTGCATTGTCGGTTGTTAGGCAAGGGGTGGGCTTGTAACCTGGGGTGCAGGTTTGTTGGAGGAATAACCTGGAGATGCTGGTCTGGTTGAGGGTGTAACCTGGAGACACTGGTCTTGTTGGGAATTAACTTAGACACTGGAGCTAGGCTCGGGTTTTGTTTGGGGGCAACTTGGAAACTAATGCCTGTTAATTTACTTGAGTTTAAACTTAGGTCAGGTTCTGTAAAATGGAGTCTGAACTTAAAAGATTTGGCCTCTCAGTCCAGGTGGTTGCAGCTTAAATATTCTCCTAACCAGGGAAATGAAGGCTATCAGCAGTTTGAGAAGATCAAAGAATGGTTTAAGAGAGATTAATAGGACCAAGGAGCAGTGGCCTAGGCAGACTTTGGTGGCATCTGGATGTGATGTTAAATTTCCACTCCCTTGCTCTGTGATATGTTTAACCTTCATCGATGAATGGAGCCTGAGAGTGACTGTGTTTTCTCTTTGGTGAAGCACTGTAGAGGAACTTTGAGAGAAGCCTCATCTAACAGCCACTAGTCCCAAATGCCCTGAATTTACGATAATCAACATACCAAAGTGCTACATGTAAACGCATCTCTTTCTAAGCCCCAAGAGTATGCACACCCCTCCTGATTTCTAAGCTCTAAAGGAATACAACTATGCTTCTAATCTTGATTGTGTTTACTCAACATATTTTAGCCCTCTCTCTAGATCCATATGTATCAATCTACCTTATGCTTTTCAATGGTTGTGTGGTAATCTAATATGTAAGTGTGCCTTGTTCTATTTAAGCAGTTCCCCGAGTGATGGGCGATTGTGTTCCCAGCTTCCTGATGTTTTAATGCTGCTATCAACACTTGTAAGTTGATATGAGAATGTGTCTGTATACACACACACACTTGTACTTACAAACACACACACACACACACACACACACACACACACACACACACTGGCAAATTTGAGCAAATTTATCTACAAAATAAATTTGCCGAACTGGAATTGCTACATCAAAGGGTGCACAAATTTTCTACACTGGCAGATAATGCCTGACTCCTTCCTGAGAGTGTAACTGACAAGAATTTGGACTTAGTGGTTTGCCTTGCAAGCTCTCTTTGCTTTCAGGGCGCAGCTGGAGTTTTGTTGGGCTGTTTGTAGAATTTCACCTCTTAAAACATTGCTTTCTGAGTTTATTTGCTTACTCAAACAAAAGAGAAGAGGCAACGGGATGAACATGAGATAGAACAGGGCAGGATAGACAGGCTCAGAGCTGAGGAGAGAGAGAAAGGGAGAGGGAGAGACAGAGAGGGAGAAAGGGAGGGAAGGAGAGAGGGAGGGAGGGAGAGAGGAGGAGGGGAGGAAGGGAGGGGGAGAGACAGAGGGGAGGGAGAGGGAAAGGGAGAGGGGGAGAGGGGGAGGGGGAGGGGGAGGAAGGGAGGGGAAGGGGGAGGGGGAAAAAGATTGACTTCAAGAGGGAGCTCCGATTGGCATTAACCCTGGGACAGAAGGAGCCATCTGCAGTGGCTTCTGATCACAAGATGTCAAGAGATAGATATGGCATATTTAATTCACTAATAAAAGGTCAGAACATATTACATAAGAGTGACATGACAGCAATGACACACATATGTCGTGTTTCAGGATGAGGATGCTGTGTATTATGTATTTTCACAACATTGCTGCAACAGGGGCCGGAGTTACAGAAGTGCTGCAGGCCTTTGTCACACCAGCCACATTTCCAGGCTTGTAAACCTGGGGTAAAACAGCCCAGACCCCAGGCTCTGTCATCTGGTTTTCAGGAAAACGAACACCTCATAGCCTCATCAAGTACTCCTGACTTCCTAGGTTTTGCCTGCATGTGTTCAGGAGATTAATTCTTTGGTCTACACTCTAGAGTCATCTTATAGCGTTGTTCAAGCCTTTCAGTGTGTCTTGCTAGAGTTTCTGTTGTGATAAAACACCACAGCCAAAGCATCCTGAGAAGGAAAGGGTTTATTTCAGCTTACAACTCTCAGCTTACACTCCCATCACTGAGGGAAATCAGGGGAGGAACCTGGAGCAGAAACTGAAGCACAGGCCACTGAAGAACACCACTTTCTGGTTTGCTCCTCATAGCTTCCTCAGCCTGCTTTGTTTGTTTGTCTGTCTGTCTGTCTGTCTGTCTCTCTCTCTCTCTCTCTCTTTCTTTCTTTCTTTCTTTCTTTCTTTCTTTCTTTCTTTCTTTCAGGGGTTGGGATAGGGAGTGTTTATTTGGCTTTTTCTTCCACATCACTGTTTTATCACTGAAGGAAGTCAGGACAGGAATTCAAGCAGGGCAGGAACTTGAAGGTAGGATCTGACACAGAAATCATAGAAGGGTGCTGCTTACTGGCTTGCTTAACCTACATTCTTATAGAAACCAGGACCACAAATGCTGGGGTGTCACCATATACAATGGGCTCTCCCCCATAAATCACTAATTAATAAAATGCCTTTCAGCCAGATCCTAAGAAAGCAATCTAAGCAGGGGTAGCACAGTCAACAATGGTCTGAGCCCCCCAACATCAATCATTCATAAAAAGGAAAATGCCCTACAGACTCGTATACAGACCAATATTTTGGAGGTATTTTCTTAATTAATATGCCTTCTCTCCAGATTTGTCTAGGATTGTATCAACTTGACAAAAGCACAGGATGAGTGTGGAGGTTTCTTCTTTCTGTCTGCTATTGAAGAAGGAATGATGCTATTGGTAGATTCCTTACAGAAGTAGCTTCTTCATCCAGGGATGGCATCTTCTTTCTTAGCTTTTGAGCTTTGTTACTTTCTCTGACTCACAGTATAGTAGAGGTGTCGATGTGCTAGCTCTGAGGCTGTTTTAAGAGTTTTGCTTTTCCCTTTTGCCTTCTTAGATCTGGGCTTCCTCCACAAAAAACAAAGCAGCCCTAAGCTGGAGTTACGATAAGAGACCATGTGGAGCAGAGCTGTCAACCCAGTTGTCCCAGCCAAGCTGCAGACATGTGAGGGGGACTGACCAGAATCAACAAGACAACAGCTGACCCACACCCTATCCCAAGGACTTAACATGGTAAGGATTGGTTATGGTAAGCCATTGAGCCTCAGAGTTGTCCATAACCGTTATTATTATGACAATAGATGATATATTATAGTGTACTACTTAGTTTTTGTCACCTTGACATAGACATGAGTTGTCAGGGAAGAGGAGACCATGAGGTTGGACTGTGGATACACCTGTGCAGCTTTGGACTTGACTGGAGCCAGTAAAGGAAGGAAAGAAGGGCAGATACAGTCACGTGTACAGAAAAGGCTGGATCAGGTAGGCTGTGGCACTCTGATGGAGTGGTGCCAACTGTGGAGCAACCAGGAACCTTGTTTATTATGCACAGTGTGTGGAGAGAAACTAGAGAGTCTTGGTCAGAGGTCACTGCAGTGAGCTGTCTCCCTAGACATGGGAGGAGGAAGCTGCACTTGCTACTTTTTGGACACACTGGTCAATTGTTCAAAAACACTTGTACATACTGCCAACTATCACACTGGAACCAGAAGAAGACTTTGCAAATTCTGAGCCTGACTCATGTGGAGAAGGCTTTACATTCTTATAGGTCTGAGGCCTTTGTCCGTGTCAACAACACACTTTTATTATGGACTTCATCTGTTCTTTACATACCCACTCGAGGCTTCTTCTACTCCCCACACTTGTGAGATATTTTTTTCGTTTCTGACTGATATAGAAGGGCCCAGCCCACTCTAGTGGTTTTATTTCTGAGCAGGTCAGCCTGGGCTGTGTATGAAAAAGCTAAGTAAGCCAGAGAGAGCAAGCCAGAAAACAACACTCCTCCATGGCCTCTGCTTCAGTTTCTGCCTCCAGGTTCCAGCCTTGAGTTCCTGTCCTGACTTACCACCCTGATAGACTGTAGCCACTAAGGTGAAAACGGACCCTTTCCTCCCCAAGTTACTTTTGGTCATGGTGTTTTACCACAGCAACAGAGAAGCAAACTATGACGGTTACCAACACCCCTTGGGGGGAGGGAGGGTCACAGAGTGCCACTGCTCTTACAGCTGATGGGTTTTCTGATGTCTATGCTGAGATGTAGATTACACTGAATGGGACCAGAGAGAAGTGAGGAGTGGAGAAGTGACAGTGGAGCTGCCCTAGGTAACTTCCTCTTTGAAAGTTCCACAAAACTGAGTATGTCAGGTTGATGGTATTCTCAGGAAGCAAAAGAGAGAGCAATCCCCTCCCATGTGGGCCTGATAACACAGCTCCACAGGCTCCACAAAAGCAGAGATTCCTGGACTCTTGCTTTGCTTCTGTATTCTCTTCTAAGAGAGTGTTCCACAAGGCAAAGTCACTGTTGGGGATAATGGCTGTCATTGAAAGCTGGCAAAATTGAGTTTGTGTCTGTACTATGTGTCTGTGACCCAACCTAGGTTGGAAACTCAGGGAGACTTTGAGATGTTACAAGTGACTTTTGATTCTTTGGGGTCTGCCCCTGTGTTCTGGAAAATTTATGTTTTCATTTTTAAAAACTTTTTGTTGATTCCTTGTGAGTTTCATATCCTACACCCCAGTCCTGATCATCTCCCCATCCCCTTATATCTGCCCTTCACTCTGGCAACCTCCCCCCCCCCCCAAATAAAATAGCACAAAAACAGACAACAACAAAGCAAAGCATAAAAAACATCTCATTGTATGACTGTCTGGCCATGTATTTTCACTTGTAAATGTTCATTGCAACAAGTCATTGTTCTGGTTTGAGATCTCTGCTTCTGTGACACCATCAATAATGGATCCTAGTTGAGACTCCCCCTGGTTAACCTGTTGTTCTGTGTCATGGAGATCCTGCAGCTTTGGAACAGCAGGACTGGCCCTTTGATGCATCCCAACTGTTAGCATTCTGTCTAAACTCCACCCCACAGTTTCCTGTCAATAGCTGGGTATGCTCCTCCCCACAGTTACCTGGCAACAGCCAGGCAGACCTAACCCACTATAAAAGGGGCTGCCTGCCCCCTCTGCCCTCTCTTGCTCTCCTGTTCCTCTCTTGCCCTCTTGGGCTCTTCCTTTCCCTTCTTCATTCCCTATTCCCTTCCCCTTCTCTCCATGTATTCATGGCCAGACTCTATTTCTCTACTCTCTCCCTCTCTCTGCCTTTCTCTGCCTCTACTACCCACTTAACTCCCCTCCCTGTGCCCTGAATAAACTCTATTCTATACTATACCGTCGTGTGGCTGGTCCCTCAGGGGGAAGGGATGCCTTGGCATGGGCCCTCTGAGACATCCTCGTCCCCCATACCTCACCACACACTCATAGAACATACTTCTATCTTTTTATAAACACATCACCAACCATTTGCAGATGATATAGATTTTGGGGTAGGCCAATTCAGAGGCCTGGATCTGGGCCTGGGTGGTAGCTGAACTAGTCAGCATGCTGGCTCTCCCTTATCTGCCCCACCATGGCAAGCGCTCCATTACTGATCTGGCTAAGCCACCCAATGCTGCCATCGGCAGGAGGCACAGTCAGCTGTCATGCTCTCATGCCATCGGGTTGACTTAGCCACATCCATGCCTCCAGGGTCAACTCCACTGTACAAGGCATAGTGCTTACTCAGCTATGGAGCCAGCTGTCCAGAGTGCTGCATCCAGTGAGAGTCAACCCGTGTGGTCCTAGGGGCTCTCCCAACCAGGGACACCCCTATGTTCTCTAGTGGTAATATGAATCACGGAACATCAACACCGACCATTGCCACTGTGTAGGCACAGACTCAGACATGGCCTTCAGTGGCAAGCTGAAGCTGGGACCTCATCATGGCCCCAGGTGGTGGGCCTGGTGAGTCACAACATGCTCCTCCTCTCCATCCTTGAATCTCCAGTTCCATTTTCTTCACAATGCTCAAGCTGCTCCATGTCTCTTTCTCTCCCATCTGACCACCACATATTGCATGTTGTGGTATCTTCTGCTGCAGGCTGGCCGCCCAGCTGGCAGGCCCCTAGGTGGCATCCTCCATCTATACGTGGCATGGCAGGAAGCAGGTATCGATGGCCTGCCTATGCCTGGGCTGGAGGGCAGGTCTGTGGATGGTGTGGTGGTCTGCAGAGGTCTCTGTCTTCCTTCTCCTGTGCTGTGCTGCCTGGATTTGATTTGATTTGATTTGATTTGATTTTTGTGAGTTCTAAGGATAAGACAGCTTTGGCCACCAAGACAGGCATCAAGATAGGATAACCAAAGGACTGCCATCTGCTCTGCCCCTGACTAAGAACAACACCACCAACAAGGTGTCTCTTTGTCCGTTGCCAAGAAGATGAGGTTTATGTTTTGACAAATGGTACTCATTATATTAAAATTCCAAGAGGTGGAGAATTGGCTCAGCAGTTAAGAGTGTATACTAATATCACAGAGAACCAATGTTGTTAGCTTTCTCAGTATCCACACTGGGTGTCTCATAACTGTGTATAATTCCAGCTCCCAGGGATTTGACACCCTCTTCTGGAATCCTTAGCCAATTGTACTCATCCTGTATAATCTGCATATAGACACACATGCAAACATATAACTAGAGAAATGAGTCTTTAAAATTCCACATTCAAAGCCTCTGTTCTTTCTTATATTTTTAAGTTTGACCTATGAGTCTTATTTATTAATTTGTTTGCTAACAGCATCAGTTTTCAGCTCTGGTTCAGGAATTGGCAATCTACCAGGATCAAAGGACCAGTACCATCATGCCCTCAATGAAGTCACAGATGAATAAGGAGAGGGCAGAAAATAAGCAAGCAGATAACTTATCTGTCATGTGAGATGATGACATTTCTATGAAAGTGAATGAGGAAAGTGGAATGAATACTTTTTAAAATGTATAAGAACTTCACCTATGAATTTAATATAGCTAATTATATATTTTGTTGTAGGCTCTAAGATCAACCTATTACACTTTATAAACTCATCTCTACTGAAATAATTAATCAGTGCAACAATTTTGCTTTTATTTCGAGGCAGGGTTTCTTTGTATAGCCCTGGATACCCTGGAACTCACTTTGTAAACTAGACTGTCCTTGAACTTAGAGCTCTACCTGCCTCTGCCTCCTGAGTGCCGAGATTAAAGGAGTGCACCACCATACTCGGCTCAGTGCATACAAGTGTATAAATACAAAACACTGCTGATAGAACCGAATTCTCTTGAATTCTATACTTGACATTTCCACAGAGGAAACAATTCTGCCATCCTACAGCATCTGGGTGGTTATTCCCTCATACACAATTTCAGTTTGAGGATTTCTGTCTCCACTTTCTGGGATTTATAAAGACCAGATATAATATTGATAAGTTGCCTCTGGGTCCCTGTCTTCTGTACCTGCTGTGGAACTGGCTTACCTGCAGCCGCCATCCATAATACACACATGATATTTAAGGAAGGGACTAGCTAACAGCTCCATCCCCACATATGTACCACGAGGCTATCTTATTTCAGGTTGGATTAGAATCCAGAAGCAAAGCAACCAAGTTGAATTTTGTATTCCTTTGGCTCTAAAGTTAAAGAAATACACTTTTGTTTCATTTAGACTCACAGAGCTTTGAACCTGGCTGAACTCAACATGATTTCTATTTGCTTTCTCTGTAGCTTTCATCTGCTTTTCTTGGACATCACAGTATGTGACCCAATTACAGTCAGCACTCTTATTGCTAGGGAATAAGGCCCAATGTCCCCAGTGAAGGTCTGAAACCTCGTAGGTATTAACCATGTATAAAGCATGATTTCTTTCTATATATACTTACCTATGGAAGTTTATAAATTGAACACAGTAAGAGATTATAATAGTACCTAATAATAGAATAACCACACACTATGCTGTAATAAAAGGGATACAAACGTAATTTTTGTTTCTCCTCCGAAAGATCTTGTACAGTCCACATCCTTGCTGTGATGCTGTGAGATGATAGTTAGTGGAAGCACTTCCAGGTTTTACTTTGGCTTGCCTAGCTTGCCCAGATCGTTACTGTTGTGCTTGGGGGGGGGGGTCACTGTTAATTCAGATCAAGGTTGCTTGAACACAGCCCTGCAATACCCCATCAGTGGATCTGATAACCAGGATGGCTGCCTAGTGACTAATAGGCGGGTAGCATATAACATAGATAGGCTGAATAAAGAGATGATTCATATCCCAAGCAAGATGGATTGGGGGGTGGTGTTCATACTATACAGAACGGTATACATTTAGGACTCCTGGGTTGTTTATCTCCAAAAATTTTCATTTTCAATTTACAGATTGAGGTTGACCACAGGCAACTGAAAGCATAGAAAGTAAAGTTATGACTAAGGAAGTAAAGTTACGGCTAAGGTCTATGGTTCTGCTTTGCATTCATGACATGATTCTCCAAAGAACATAAACAAGAAGGAAGGCACAAGCGAAGATGCCCGATTCTCACTTAGACAGGGGAATGAAATAGTCATAAGAGGCAGATGGAGGGAGGGAACTGGATGGAAGAGGGGATCAGGAGGAGAATGGGGGTGGGTGTTCAAGGTCAGGTATGGGAAGGGACAGCAGGGATGTCCAGATGGCCATGAGAATGAATGGAAATCTGCAACTGACAGGGGGGAGAGGTGGGGCCACCTTTAGGACAAGACAGAGACCTGGGATAAGGGAGGCACTCAACAATTGATGGGGGTGGCCTTATCTGTGACGCTCAGCATTGGGGATGATATAGGACCTGAAGAAATTACCTTCTGTAGCCAGGAGGAAGCCCAGTGGAGCCATAGGGACTCCAACCCACCCACACAACCTTCGACCCAAAATTTACCCTGTTTACAAGAGATGCAGGGATTGAGGGTGGAGCAGAGACTTAGGGAATAGCCAACCAATAACCAGCCCAACTTGAGACCCATCAAATGGGCAAGCACCAATCCCTGGCACTATTAATGATACTCTGAGTCAGATGCAGACACCCACAGCCAAACAGTGGATGGAGCTTGGGAACTCTTATGGAAGAGTAGGGGGATAGATTGAGGGCCTCAAAGAGGATAGGAACTCCCCCAGAAAGACCAAAAGATTCAACTAACCTGGACCCTTGAGTTCTCAGAGACTAAACCTCCATCCAAAGAACATACACAGGCTGGGCCTAGGCCTCACTGCTCATATGTAGCAGATTGGTTTTCATGTGGGTCCGGAACAACTGCAGGGGGAGTGCTATCCCAAAGCTGTTGCCTGTTTATGGGCTGCCTTGTCTAGCCTCAGTGGGGAAGGATGCATCTAGCCCAGAAGAGACTTGATGTACCAGGGTAGGGGGGATACCTAGTGGGACGCCCATCCTCTCAGAGGAGAAGGGAGAAAGGATACAGGGGATAATAGCAAAAGGAGGTGACCAGGGAGGGCACAGTGAGTATGATGTAAAGTGAATAAATTTTAAAAAAAGAAAAAACAAGACATGATTTTCAGCAAGGGAAAAACGAGAAGAAATGCACACATGGCTCCCTACCTATACTTCAATGGACACAGGGAATTGTGTAATATATAATATATATATGTGTGTGTGTGTGTGTGTGTGTGTGTGTGTGTGTGTGTGTGTGTGTATAAATGCAGCCATTAGAATGGTTGGAATTTAGAATTTAAATATATTTTCTGAGGCTCTTTGATGTGAACTAGATGATTTATAAAATCCAAACAAATTTTGAATTTTGTTTTCCATAATCAGAGCAAACATGTACACCAAATAACATTAGGTGTGGCAAAAGATGAGTAAACAGGAACACAGTAAATTGATATTTATGTTCTTCACCACCTAGATTGGCATTCAATAATTTTCTGGGAAATTTAGGAACACATAGATTATTGAAGTGACATATTCTGATAACACTCCAGGAAGCTTATTATCATGTTGAAGAATTCATGTTGTGGTTTTGAAACACTTTATATTGAACAAACTTGATCTCACTTCAAGGGCAACTTGTTGGGATTTGAAAGCAAATCTTAGCTCTTGAGAAGAATGAGAGAGACTTAAGGAGGTGTGGAGAGAATGCTGAACTGAATCCAACATCTCTTTGTAAATGTGTCTTAAAATAAATACTTCAGCCCTGTATATACATCACAGTTTCTAGAATGAAGGTTGAAATCGGAAAGTCTCATAAAATGTAGACTTGGCCAAAATAACCCTTCACTATTCTCTCTGTTTGTTGTGCTCATGTATATGTGTCTGCATATATGTGTACATATACAAATATGTATATGTGCATGTGTATATATTAATATATGTATATATACACATATATGCATACATATATAGAGAGAAATTTAAAAAATTATTGCAATAAATGCATTGCCTGTGTGTGTGTATGTGTACCATATGTATATACTGTGCCTATTGAAGTCAGAAGAGGCTATTGGATACCCTGGAGTTACACAGAGTTGTGTGCTGCCATATAGGTGCTGAGAACAGAGGCCCAGGTCATCTGCAAAAATAACTAGCACTCTCAACCACCGAGCCAACTCTCCAGCTCGGTTCTCCCATCTAAGTTTAGTCAGAGAACAAGAAAATATTCACAGTGGGATTCCCACTAGGAAAAATAAGCTCCTGGGATATAGATGTGACCTGAGAGTGACCCATCTCATCGCTTTCTCTCTGACCGCAGTGGAAATCCCCAGGCCCTACTGTCCACAGCACCAGACGGTCCCTGTCCCAGCCTGGGGACAATGTAACCATGGCAATCCAGTAGTTCTTGGTGCTATCTAAAAGAAGTCAGTCACAGGGAACATAAGAAGAGGGGCGGAGCTGTTTGGGAATGGATGTTATCTGACTTCCCACAGATTTACATTTTGTTCAAAGCCCTGAGGACTCCAGTGTGAAAAACAGTGCACAGGGAAGAGGAGAAAGAGGAAGAGAAGAAATGAGGATTGGATGGGAAAGGACATGGGATGGGAAAGAGGGAACAGAGGCAAGAGGAGTGGTGGAGACTGGGAAGTCCAAGAGGCAGAGGCATTGTGTGGGGTTAACTTTCCTTGCAGGGACCTTGGTCGGCTCCAAGCGTGCTCCGCCTCTAGGTGGTGCTGTGTAGTCAGCAAGATCAGGAAATAACCATTGTTGGAAGCAAGGAATTTCTCTTTGATGCCTATGTACAGGGGGCTGGCTGGACTCTGTTCTCCCACACTACTCTAGATGAACCCAGGTGTTGGTCCCTGTCGCCCTCCATTCTTTTTGCTCTTATTCCATGGTCTACTCTGGATACTGCATCCTGTATGCTCCCAAGAAATCCACGAAATGCGTAGTGTTTTCTTTCTTTTGTAGATGAAAATAATGTGCCAGAGACTCAGAATGCAAAGCTCAAGGTCTCTCTGCCTGGAGAAGGTTTAAATCAGATCTGGGGACAACAAAGTCTACGAGCCTACAGGGTAATGTCATGATGGACTCCCAAAGGCCACCTCTGGGACTCTGAACCTCACTAGTGTATCTTTCCTGTGGGCTCATGTGGGGCCAGCCTGGCAGCCACCTGGCCCTTTATCAATCACCAGCCTTTATTGAATGGGGACCACATTGTGTACAGAGCCCTGCCCGGCCCCTGGTAGAGGAAGTCACAGGTGGAGGAGGATGTCAGGAGGGAGATGGATTACTGTGAGTCAGCACCTCCCCCAGGAGCCTATGGTAGATTCCTTGTTCATTGGTCACAGGGTGACACAGCTGAGTGTGAGTAACCAGAGGGGGTGGGGCAAAAAGGAAGAAGAGCTGGGACTCTCTAAATCATCGCTACTGCGAGGCACCCTAAAACTAGGAGGAAGGCTTATTTTCCATTTCAATTTAAACCTGTCAAGACGTGTGGAAGTTACAGGCCAGCGATCCAAGAAGTAAATGCAATTTTTGTATAATTTTTATATAAATTTTATATAATTATTAATAAGCACTGAAATTGTACAAACTCCAAATTTCAAATAAAATATCAGTCAATGTTATTAGGGGTTAAGAGTAATCTTTAAAAAGAAAGCATAGCCGTAGAGTGCATTGCTTAATGCATTTCA
Source organism: Arvicanthis niloticus (assembly GCF_011762505.2). Taxonomy (NCBI): domain Eukaryota; kingdom Metazoa; phylum Chordata; class Mammalia; order Rodentia; family Muridae; genus Arvicanthis; species Arvicanthis niloticus. The sequence goes on from NC_047661.1 coordinate 81,371,408, forward strand.
CATTGGGGGTGGCGAAAAGCAGAAAGGAAGAGGAAGCAGAAGCAGAGGAATGACAGAAAAGAGGGAAAAGAAAAGAGAAACAAAATGTCTGCCCTCGGGGTCCCATCGGGCTGTGTGTCTGTCCCTGTGACCTCTGGCCTTTGCTTTCATCTATGTCTCCATTACATTGCCCCATGTTTTCTCTCTCTGCATCCATATTAAGAGACACAGAGAAAGAAAACAGGATTCAAAGGTGCATTATTTTTTTCCCCATGCTCAGTGGCAGCATACATGGTGATTTTCACTGTGCTGGAAAAAAAAAAAAAAAAAAAGAAAGAAAGATTGATCAGTTAATTATCAACTCAGGTTATAACCTGCATCAAGCACTTCTTTAAACAGTTTCTAAGTGGCTGAGTGAGCTTTCTGGAGTTGAGTAGATATGGGATAGAGGCGAGGCAACTGCAAGTTTGATAGCAGTGTTGATAGGCGAATGCCTTTTAGAAGTCTTGTGTGTCAGCCTCTATGATAAGCACCTGGCAAGTTTCAGAAGTAATAAAGAAAGAATTAAGGAGAAAAACAAGATCGAGATGATATATTATTATGCTTCCTTACCTTGAAGCCCTTCAAGGCTCATCAAACAAAGGGCACACTCATCTTGCATGAGGAAAAGAGAGCTGCTTCTGATACATCTGGTGAATTCATCTGTTGTCAGAGAAGGTGCAGCCAAGGGTCCCGAGGAATGACCTTCTCTAGGCCCTTTCCGCAAACTGTCTGGGTTTTATCAATGGTCTTGACTTCATAAAACAAAACAGCATGAGAGGCAGTTATCCAAGCGAGTGAGCTTCCAACTGTCAGGATACGGACAGGCAAGAGTCCTTGAGGCAAGCAGCTGTGACCTCAGACATAGGAGGGCCTCAGATTCATTTGCTTTGGGTGTTGAAATCAAGCAAGAAAGCAGTTACTGCTAAGTGTTAGTGCTATTCCAACCTCAATGAGATTTTATCTATGGAGAGAAAGATTAGGGGAGACCAAATTTATTGTCATTCAGAGGAAGTATTTATAAACTTGGCAGAGCCTCATGTGAGAGTAGAACAAAGGCTGCCAAAGAGATTCATAAATCGAAACGAATGACCTGAAAGTATTTTCTGCTGCATACACGTGGCTCTATACGCACTGTGCCGTCCAGCTCAGCTCTGGATTGCCCTGTGTGGTGCTGATGTTGTTATTTCTGTTGTAGACATGGGATAGGGTGGGGAGGCTTGAATTTCTATGAGCTGAAATCAGGACAGAGAAGAAAGGATGCTGTGAGGACGAGGCTGTTGTCAGTGTAGAAGATTGTTCCTGAGAAAATAGCACGAGTTACACTGGGGGAAAACTGCAAGTGGGCTAGATCTGATTGGGAAAACATGAAAGAAAGAATAACAGCATAAAATAAAAGGATGTGGTAGGATGATGAAGGGAATTGACCAGCCAGGCATATGGGCCTGATTTTGCTAATAAAGTTTTATTGAAAACAATGATGCTCATTTGTTTACTGTTTGTTAAGCTTGTTTTCATGAAATGACAAAGCTGCATTCATCGTAACACAGACCATAAAACCCCAAACCTAAAATATTTACTATCTAGCTCTTTATAGAAAGAATTGATGAGCATTGGCTTCAACTATAGTGCTTGCACCTCTCTCTGCCCCTCGTGGGGAGCAGCTCTCTCCCACGGTTTCTTTGAACTCTTGGCAAAGCCTCATGCTTCTCTACCTGGCAACTATTTGTATTTATTTTGAACGTGCTCTGATGTTTGCCAGATTACTCTTGGAAAAGGAAGTATATAAAGCATACGATTAAAGGAAACACGAAGTTGTATTCACATAGAGAAAATGTGGAGAGGTAATGATGGAGACCAGTGATGGCTGTTCAATCCCAGGGACACTGAGGGTTGCAGGAAAACTAGTGTCACAAGGTAAAGCAGGGGCAGGACACAGTTTTCTTTTCCCTCTTAGCCTTCAGAAGAAATTCATCTACCGTTACCTTGGTCTTATCCTTGGAGCCTGCAAAACTGTGAGGTAATTCCTTCATGTTACTTGAGCAATGTGGTTGCTTATATTTTGTTACAAGGGCCTTAGAAAAGCAGCACATGTGTAGTGTTTTCCAAGGCAGATCTTGGTTGGTGCAGAGGATGAAGTTCAGTCACTAGAGTGCCAACCGTGTGTAGCAAAGGCCCTGGGTTCTATTTCCATCACCCCCAACTCAGGGTGGCCCCCAGGTCTGTAATCCCAGCCATTCCAAAGTTTGAAGGAGGTAGTGAACCAGTTCTGGCTCACCTAGACTGCAGCATGACATGTCTTGAAACAAAAAATCCCTCCCCCAACCCCCAAGAAAACAACCTAACCACAATTGACTTTTGCTCACACTGATCATCAGCCAAGGGTCAACTATGTCTTTCAGAAGGACAATTGTGACACATTCTTTAGTCTGTATGTGCTAATCTCAGAGAGATCTGTGGATATTTTTTTTATCAGATAATTTCAACTGATGGGCAAACTTCCTGGCACCTGAGTTTTAGTACTTGGGTTGCCTGTTTCTGATAATTCTTCTGTCTTCCATCAAGATTCTGGAACAATCTTAGATTTTTATGCCAACATGAGGTGTAGACAAACCTTGAAAATGTTACCATCATTCTGATCTGTGGTGGCTTGCATGAGAATGGCCACCCATAGGCTCCTATACTCGAATGCGTGGCCCCAGTTGGTGAAACTATTTGGGAAGGATTAGGAGGTGTGGCTTTGGTAGAGGAGGTGTGTCACGGGTGGCAGGCTCTGTGTTTTCAAAAGCCCACCCTATTTAAAGTTAGCTCTCTCTGCCCCTTGCTCGTAGCTTAGATGTGAGCTTTTAGCTACTCCTCTATTACCCTGCCTGCCTGCTGCCATGCTCCCCGCCATGATGGTCACCCTGCCTGCCTGCTGCCATGCTCACCGCCATGATGGTCATGAACTCACCCTTTGAAAACCCCAGTAAACTCTTTGTTAACAAGTTTCCTTGGTTTTGGTGTTATGTCATGACAATAGAAAAGTAATTAAGATGTGATCCAAGCTGAGCATCAGTTCAGAAAATGCCATATCTTTTCGAGGTACAGCTGCCAACATGAGGGGCCCAGGTCCCCCATGGGCCTAGAGTTACATAATGACCTACAAAACCATATGAGCATTCGATCTGGTGAAGTGCAGCTCAGTGCCACTCCCAGAAATTAAAACTTCTACTATTGGTCCATATGTGAGTCCATGAAACTGATCAACACTAAGGAGGAGGCCTTTCTATTCAAGTGAACCCTCTGTTTTGGAGCAATGACCGATTGTGTCATTATAAGCTAATTAGTCTCCTAATCATTCCCTTACCTGGTGAACATTTTAAACATCTTCATCAGGTAGTTTATAAAGACAAGAAAGGGACAGATCACACTGTCCTTGCACTCGGAGTCTAGTGGGCAAGGCAAGTGAGAAACCCAAGGATTAACTGGAGAGAAGTCCCAGCAGTGTTAGAAGAACATGACTGGGAGAATGAAGACAGATGCTTAGCAAGATGTGGAGAAGCAAATGCTGGAATTGGAAGAGGTTTGAGTGGTAAGTATCAGTATTGTGATGCTACCGTGAGAAGCTTCTAGAAAGAAAGGCTCATATTTTGTCAGCACCACAGAAAACACACTCTGAGATCATGGCTTCCCTATGGCCTATGACAAATGCTACTTTTTTAGTACAGTAGTAAAACATACATAACAAATTTCATACTTGGAACAATTTGGGTATATGGTTTTGTGGTATTAAACATATTCACATTATAGCCCATCTCTGCCAACTGAAGATCACTTCACCTTCTCAAGAGCAAACTCTACACCTACCTTGCACTAACTTCACACCCTCCTCCCCACGGCCTCTGGCAATCACTACTCAATTTCAGTTTCTGTGAGCTCAAGTACTTTAGGTGTCTCCTAAAAGGAGAATCGTGTCACATTTGTCCCTTTGTAACTGTTTTATTTCATGTTGGGTAATACCTTCAAGGTCCATCTATGAAGTAACTCATGTCAGCATATTCCTTTTTAAGATGAATGGTACCCACCCCTGAGGGAATTTCATACCATTCTGTTTAACCACCATGTACAGTTTAACATCCATGTGCAGTTATCTGAGTTGCCTCTGCCTTGTTGGTCATTGTAACTGGTGTTCCTACGAAATGAAGGTACAAATAACTCATCCTCACTTTCATTTACTTTAGGTTATTGCCAGTACTGCAATTTCTGGATCATTGAGTCCTTTGGGATGACTTGGGGAAAATGTGGGTACCCATTTCTGACTTTCTGAGGATTGCACATCCTGTTCTCCATAGCAATTGATATGTTTGAAATTCCTATCGGAATTGCTAGGAGCTCTGATTTCTCCATAGCCACATAAACACCTGTATATTTCTGCTGTTTGGGGTTTGCTTTTGCTAATGGTAACACTGACATGGGTTACTACATGATGATCCTTGCTGGTATTACCCAACATGAAATAACACAGTCACAAAGGGACAAGGACTACACCTTTAAGGTGTGACATGAGTTTCTTTGTGGTGAGATAGGCACTATTGTTATCTATATATATTTTTAAAGCAAGGGGCAACTTAAGCTTAGAAACATGGCAAGATCATAAGGTCTGTAAGTGACAGAAGCAGAATTCTAACCTCCTCATGCACTTTAATGGAAAACTAAGTATGACACTAGGTTGCCTGACAAAGACCCTGGGAAAGCAGAGGGATAAGGAAAGCCAAGAGTGGAGATGAACTTGTGGAATTACATGAGACCAAATTATAAGGAGCTCTGTGAGTTTTATCCTGGAAACATTTCAGTTCTTATAAATAATCTTAAAGCATAAAATGTACATGGTCATCATATTAATCCAGGGATAAAGGGAATGAAATGTGAGATGAGCCCATAAAATTTAAAAAAGCTTACTGTGCTTCTCAGAAATGGAATAAGAATAGCTATAGGTTAAAGCCCAATGTAAGGAATAACTTAGTTTTCCATTAAAGTACAACTGAAAATAACCAAGAATAATAAGATGTTGGCCTCACATTTTTCCATTCGTATCAAGAAAAGATATTTTGGGGCATCTTATGGAAAATATAACCTCAAGGGTCAAGAGAGCATTTATCAGGCTGCTCAGCAGATGAGAGGCAACCTATGAGGGGGTCCAGACCAAAGTCTCCATCCCTGTTCCCAGATAAGTGGCCCTAATAGAGAAAGGGCCATACAGTGTACTCCTGGGATTCAAGATGTCTGGACATCAGTGCGTCATTCAACACAAAGAAGAATGGTAGAGAGGGGACCACTGGAAGAGGTCAAATAAGTCTTGGAGGAACTAGTCCAGGGAAAGATGTTATAGCCCCACAGCCTGCAGACAAGGAGACAGACACAAGGTCACCTCTAAGGACAGCAAGGATGTGTTTTTCTCTGATCTCCAGCCTTCCACCTTTTTGGTCTCTTTCCATTCCTCAGGGACATGAGGAGAGCCTGAAGAAATGGCCACAAGGAAACCATGTTTCATGGCCTGGTAACAAAGAACAGCTTTGTCAGGGCTGGGCAGCTGTGTTCAGTATGCTGGGATTTATCAGTTATGGGTCAGGATCATACCCTCAGAGGGGTAGGAAACACAGCCAGCACAGCCTTGTAGATTTAGCAGAAATTCATTCAGTAGATGTAAAATAGACTGTGCCAGGTACTGCTCGAGTTTCAGCTAGGTGCAATGGGCTCACTTCTTAGCTGTCTCGTAAACAGATGAGCACGGTTTACTCTAGAAGTCCATCTTACTTGTGGATCTTTTACAAGTTAAAATTTCATCCTATGTAACTTGTTCTTTAAAAGCACATAGGTAAATTTTTACTAATTCAGGTTAATTGCAGGACTGTGGTGCCTAGCTTGAGATGAACCCACGGTAAATAGTTCTGTTAGCTATTTTGTTAACTTAGTTAAACTTCTGCTTAATTTACTGCTTGGTTTTTTAAAACCAAGCATCCTGTGAGGCTGCAGGACAGAAAGGCATTTGTTGTGAAGATCTAAAGGACATTCTCCCCAGGGAGGACATTTGCATGTATAAGTTTACTTAAAAAATTAACAAGAGAGCCTAAAGAGATGGCTCAGAGGTTAAGAGCACTGGCTGCTCTTCCAGAGGTCCTGAGTTCAATTCCCAGCAACCACATGGTGGCTCACAACCATCTATAATGAGATCTGGTCCCCTCTTCTGGCCTGCAGGCATATGTTCAGGCAGAATGCTGTATACATAATAAATAAAATTTTAAAAAATTGACAAGAAGGCTAGGATCAAAGCTGGTGTTTATGGGGTTAAAAGCCAATGTAATCATTTTCTGTGCTTGTCTTAGAAATTAAGCTACATTATATATTATTTGGTGTGTTCCTTAATACAGAGTGGTGGACAAGAGTATATATATGTAATGGGGTCAAGTTTTTTGTCACTTATAAAGAAACAAAATAATTTCTAGTCCATTCTGCTTAAAATTTCTTGGTTTAAATAGAGGAGTTGACCTGTATTGACTAAAATCTCTTATTTCATTAATATATTATACCATATTGTTTTGAGGGTTTGGCAAGAATTAAACCTATGTAATGATCTGGTAATTGTTTGATTAGATTAGTAAAAGAGAGAATTGGGATTTACCTCAACAATTGTAGGTGTGCAGTATATATACTTATGTTTGATATATAGGTGTATGTGCATATTAGTGTGCATATGTGCACATATAAAAGTACAGTTCAGTAGTAATTGTCAAGGACCTATCAGAAGTGTCCTGAGAATCCATACATAGGCAAGCTGAGGCCTACAGAGCTCTGCCATACTGGGTTGTGAGCATGGAAATAGGTGGACACTACTGCCTTGTCGGGTAGAAAGATGGTGCACAGAGAAGCATTAGGGGTGAGAGAGAGTGGTGTGGGCACAGCTCTTGCCCTCCTGGACTACGAGCGTTGAGAGAGCTAAAGTAGAGAGTACCAGTCACTGCCATTATTATGAACTCATCACTAATCTCTAAGGGGTGACCTCGTGGAGATCATGGGTCAGAAGTGACAACTTTTTTTGTACTGGGAACTGAAGAGCTTTGTCTTTCAGCTGCCACCAGACTTTGTGTCTTTCCCTTGCTTGGTTCTGAGTGGTCTACTTTTGCTATAATAATGGTTTCACTGTTGATAGGAGTTTTGTGAGTCTTCATATCAAATAATCTAACTTGTAGTCTGTTTGTAGTCAAATTGTAACTTGACTTTGAAGACAACTGCTCCCTCAGGACTCCAGAGGCCTTGGATGGTAAGCTGGGAGATAACCATTTGCTGGCCAAAAGTCACATCCAGCATTCTAGTCCAGCACAGTGGTCAAATCCATCTCCTTAGAGATGTAGAAATGTTTGGATTTCAAAAGTAAGAAAAGGCAGTGGAGAGTGATGGGTGACTGGCTCTTAAGGGAAAGCCAATATTTTGTTCCTACCCTGGAGGAGGCTGCATCAAGAGGTGATCACATCTTTCAACTCAGTTGTTCCAAGGGAGAGGTCATACAAGGCTGGGATCACCCTGCTTTTTGGAACTCAATACAGTCTTGTGAAGGCCTACAAACTTGAGCATCCTTGCTCTGTGAGTCTTTCTGGTCTCATGAAATCATGACAGGTTGGACTCATCATCAATGAATGTCCAATGATGTGCCCATATTTTTGACTCTTACTCTCCAGTTACTTTACCATCTTGCTATATGGTTTTATACCGGTACTGATGGGAGGATTTTGATGGCTAATATTGATCTGATATATTAGGGAATTCAGATAACTATCCTCTCTGTAATCTACAGTGTCTCGTTCACATGCCCAGAAGATACAAAGAACCATGGCCCAGAGACTGGTGTAGCCTATGTAGAGCAGAATTAACTTTTATCAAACAAGAGGTGTGACCTTGGCCCTCGACTCTTGGGAAGTAAACTCTATAGGTACAGAATTTCCTCTGTGTTAAAGTGATTATCCCATTGAGTCCTTTGTCATGAGGCCTCATGTATCTCTAGCTTTCCTGTATCTAGAGTTTTGTTGGAGGGGATGCAGGCTCACAGTGAACACTCCTATGATTCAAACACATAGGACCACTGACTGGGAGATTAAGTCATTGGCATGTTGTTTGGGGGTAGAGAGGGGCCCAGTGCTTGTACCACTGAGGGGTTAGAGAGGAGGGAAAAGGAGAGGCTTGGCACCATTCCATCATTATATGAAAGCAATGCTCTTGAGTTCCCCGTTTCTTTAGAGGTCAGGTACCTCTGTCTCTTCCTGGACATTGGAAAATGAGATATTCCAGGGACTCCAAAGCATCAAAAGCCAGGAGACTGAGGATGTAACCATAAATCAATGAAATATGAGCCCTTCCCCTTAAGGTTTTTTGTCTCTTGCAAAAGCCATAGTGAGATGAGGTGAAGAAGAGAGGCAAAAGTACAAGGGGCCTAGGGGATGGAAAACATCCCTAACAAAGAAGTCCAGAGCTGAGTGTAATGTCAGTGGTCACTCCAGGAGGGCAACTGCTATGTCTTACAGCTGGTCAAAGTCCTTCATCTCTATGGTCCTGCAACAGGATCACCCAAGCAGGGCCCAGGAACTTGATGTCTGTGTGACTCAGTTTCTCCATTAAGAACTTGAATGTTGTTGAACTATGTTGGCTCTAGACATGTTTGACTTGACCTCATACAGTCCTAACCAATCTGCCTGAAGGATACTACTCCATTGGGCTGAAGTTGGCAAGGGCATTACATGGCCACAGAAAAGACCAAAAGACATTGGATTATGGGGAGAGGACTTGACACTCCAATAACTCACATATACTGTAGGCTACAGAACATTTTTTTTGGAAACCAGGGAGAAAGAAAGTCATGGCTACTGACATTAAAACCTCATGAGAAACCACAAACATCCTTGGAGAAGCCAATGGCTTGCTTTATAGGAAAGGAGGTAAATAATATGTGAGATTTTTTGGTCTCTGGGAAGAAAAAAGACTCAGGGAGGATTACAATAGGGTCATTGACAGAACAAGATGGAAAATGTGTGTCTGACTCAGAAGGAAATGAAGGAGCTGCACCTCTGCCGGGTGTTGGGTCACTCATACATACATGCGGGAGGCAGTCCAGGCATGGAGGCTGGGTGTGGGAAACAAACTCAGATAGCACCATCTCTCTAATAAGACTGGCAACAGCCATGGCCATTCTGTATCCCGGGCATGTCTTGTGCTGTGTCACTATGAGCACCTACTGTGCTCCAGGAGATATGCTAGACACCATGGCTACAACGATGAGTAAAGCAGGCGTTTTCAAAGCTCTCTGGGTGGGTGGGGTGGGTTCTCAGGCTCCTGGGTGACTCAGAAATAAATTAAGCATGTAAATGGATCATTACAGTGTGCGAATGTGCAAATGCCGTGAGAATGCACAGCACGCATATCTGAAAGGCGTCCCCCACTCCATAAGTTAAGGTTCCCTTTCCTTTCACAGAGGAGGAAACTAGGGCTCAGAATGCTTATTTCTTTTGGCCAATGTTACCCAGCAACTAATGGGCCACTCTGAGGTTCGTAGGTCTGCCTGATCCCTCTGGCTTACCCTTCAGTCACCTGCACCTCGGGACGTCTGCATCTGAGGTTGGGCAGAGAATGAGATGTCTTTAGCCCTGGTATGATATGTAGGTCTTCTGAGTTCTGTTACCTGTCTATTCATGCCTTGTCTTGGAGTGGGGACCTATAAGCCACCTTTGCTCTTCTCTATGTCACCTCTTTCTGTCTCTCTCATACCTATACCGTTCTGACAGGACCCATGGCCCTTTCTCTAGGCTCTCTGTAGTTAGAGAAGAAGTTGGGATGAGAACACCAAGCAGTTCTCAAAGTTCTGGGATAGCCGGTAAACCTGACATTTCAGGACTTCGAGGAGCAGACTGCCTTCAATGAGGCATGGGCAGCCTTGCTGTGTGCACGGAGAGTACACCGAGTGTACACATATGAAGGAAGTACTTCCCTGTGTTACAGACAGACCTGGCCAACAGCTGTGCATGCATGTAAGAGTGCACATCTGGTGAGCACATGGCCCCAGGACTTGTATTGGTGTCATATGTCTGTGTTCAGCAACAGTGGCATATTTGTGTCATAAAGAATGTGACACAGAGGAGACAGGGGCCATCTAAAGCCATTCAAAGAAGAAAAATGGGTCCTGAGGGAAGAGCCAACTTCACAGTTCTCCCACAGGGCCTCTGGTTGTGCTTTGGGGCAGGGGGTGAAGGGATAATGAAGGAGCACAGTCATAGATAGGAAGCCATCTTGAGAATGCAAGCTGCTGTGGTATGGGGAAGGCCTTGGGAAGACCCAGGAGAAGTAAATTTTAAATGTTGCATTCAAGTCTAGGACGTGGGTTATGGGAACTACGGGGTGATGCAGCAGGTAAACGTGCTTGCCCCATAAGGCTGATGATCTGAGTTCAGTCCTCAGATCCAAAAAGAAAGAAGAGATCTCCACATACATTTCATAGTAACATGGCACCCTCTACATACTACAGACATGCACTTGCATGTGTACACACACATACAATTTTTTTTTTAAGCTTAAAAAGCCTAAGTATCTTCAAAGCATTTGCTGCTTATTCAGGCTGCCCTGATCTGTTCTATAATTTCTGTGGTTCACAGAACTATCTAAAAGATGCCATGATGATTAGTCTTCATTGTCAATTTGATTGGCTTTAAGATCTCCTAGGAGACAACCTCTGGATGTGACTGTGAGGGCATTTTTCAGGGTTTCTTGTTCCAGTCATTCTTTGCCTTTTATTTTCCTGCAGTCTGGATATGATATACTTGGGTGTAGGTATTTGCATTTGTACTGGTTGGGGTTCTCTGAGCTTCCTGTGTCTGTGGTTTGCTGGTTGAGGAGTTCACAGTTGTTCTCAGTGGTACTGTTTCTTCTGTTCTTTCTTTCTGTCTTCTAGTTCTAGGATTATCACTGCACGTTTATTATACCTTCTCTAAGTGTGTTAAGGTTCGGAATGCTTTCTTCTCTCTTTTCTTTAATTCCTTTTTTTTTGTTTCATTGCTGACATTTTAAAAAAGTTTCACTGAGTCATTATTTAGACATGTTCACTCTACTGCTAATCCCATCAAAGATATTCTTCATTTCAGTTACAGTCGCTTTTGCTTCTGACTCCTAGTTTGGATTCTTTCTTAGAATATCTTTCTCTGCCTATCTGTTCTTGCATGTTGTCTGCTTTTCCCACCAGATTCCCTAATATTAATCACCATGATGATTAACCTTAGCATTTAATTTTTTATTTATTATTAGTGTGTGTTTTGCATATGTGTGCATATAGCCATGAGACATGCATGCATGCCACATGCATGGAGGGCTGAGTACATTACTGTGGAGTCTGTTCTCTCCTTCTGCCTTTACATGGTTTGTAGGAAGCAAACTTGTGTCACCAGTCTTGCATCATTGGAGAGCTGGTCCCTTACATTTAATCTTTATTGCCAACTTGAGGGGATTTAAAGTTACCCAAGAGGCAAACCTTTGAGCCTGTGAGAGAGTTTCTGGATTGAGTTAATTGAGGTGGTAAGCCCATCCCATGAGCTGGGGTCACAGACTGAATAAAAATAAGAAAGAAGCCGAGCACCAGTATTTATATCTCTACGTTCTTACTGTGAACTCATGTGAACACGCAACTCATCACGCTCCTGTTACCACGACTTCTCCACTATCATGGTCTGTACCCTTAACCCATGAGTCAAATAAGGTCTTTCTTCCCTAAGTGACTCTGTCCAGGTTTTGTCACAGCAAGGGAAAAAGTAGCTGCTACAGATATCATTTTCTAATTTTCTAGTCTAATTTCAACAGCCTTGGCATTTATGTGGATATGATTCCCTCCCTCTATCTCTGATGTCTTGCCAAATAATAGTTTATTTACTTTTATTTTACTTTATTTTTTACCTTGGTATACACTCCACCCCCAAGTTGGATATGACATATTAGGAAAAGAAGCTGAGGACACTTGGCTTCAGTGATATAGTGAGATGTGGGAGAGGGGAGGCCGTTGATTGGTCTCAGTGAACCTATTGTCTCCAAAGAGCTTCCCAGTTCTTCCTTTATTCAAGCGAATTATTTGGGTGAGATAAGAGGGCAGAGTGGCTTGGCCTGGAATACCTTCCTTTCCCCTCGTTCATCAAGTTTTGGTCTGTTGCCAGTTAACCGGACTCTAGTAAAGTGGCATCTTGGGAGGACAGGTCATAGGGCAAGGACATTCCTGGTATGTCCCAGAATCCCTCAACCACACAAGCACAGGGGACTGTTCTGTGAGCTGCACTGTGACAATCTGGTAGGACTCTTGCTTTAAAAAAAGAAAAATCACAAATATGTGCACGACTCCCATCCAAACTGTACATTACCAGAGTTCTTTATATATAAATTTGTCTACACTGAGTCTCTGGGAATTTGTCAATTACAGTTTTGATCTTCCTATCCCAATTTTAGTTCCCACGAAAGTCTCTACTCTAACAAGTTGTGATTCTTTCTGTCTATCTTTCTAATTTGGGGTCAGGGGTTTGCCCTGTGACCTCAGTTCTCTGGCAAATTTAAGAGAAGTTGTTGTTTTTTTTAGTTTATTTAACTTTTTCTCTTGTGTGAATGAGAGTCAGGATTGTTGGACTAGGAAACAGAAGTTTCAGCATTTTCTTTCCAAGCAAGTTTTCTCATGGACATTATTCAAGATCCTTTCCAGTCTGAAGAGGAGCAGAAACTAAGGAGGTTAAAAAGATATATTCCTTGATTTTTTTTCCAAGATAGAAAGTTCTCTGTCTGAAGTAAAGATGAGTCTCTAAAGGTATCTGGTTTCTCTTGGAATTGATCTCCTGGTGTCCTACACACTACTACCAACCTCCACTGGCTGAGAATGTGCAGGGTAAAACACTATTCCAGACATCAGGAAATGTACAACCACTGTTCTCTACAGAAACTTCAAAAACCAAGAAGGTACATCGAATTATATATTCTAGGTAGAGGTGGACATTCCAAGTGATTCCCCTTTGGCCAGACACGATAAGTACCAAGGGTTCTAGGCAAAGCACTGTACTGCTGTCCCTCTTCACAAGACCAACTTCAACTAGATTTGAGTCTCTATAGATGTTTTCCATGTGGGTGTGGCATGGAGGGAGGAAGAATCCATCCTGACATCCCTACCCTGGCACACTCAAAAGGAGGGGAACTATGTTAGGGTTTCTGTCTACTGGACACAGCTTGGGAAGAGTTTCAGTTGAGGACTTATCTAGCGCAGGCTGACCTGAGGGCAGGTGTGTAGGAGACTATCTTGATTGTTAATTGTTATAGGCAGATCTGTCTCACTACAGGTGGCACCATTCCCTACACAACGATCCTGAACAAACAAGAGAGGAGCAAGAGAAAGTAAGCTGAGAATAGCCAGCAGGCAGCAAGGATCCATGAGCTTATTCTCTCTCTCTACTCTAAGTTGTGAATATGATGCTCCAAGCTCCTACGTTGACTTTATGAAATGATGGATTATAATCTAGATAGAGTTCTAAGCTCAATGTACCCTATTTTCCTCTGTGTTGCTTTTGGTTAGGATATTTTAGGTTGGTGACAAGACCTTTGGTTCCCAGTTCCCAGGATTCTCACTGGTCTTCTGCACGTACTCTAACACTCTCCACTGAGAATCTATGGAAATCAAGTTTCTCTCTGTAGAGGAACACACGTGACCACAAATACATATTCCATACAATTCTAAGGAACACAGAGATCTTGTGACTTTAGTCCATGCATCAAACTGTATTCAGTGGAAGCTACTCAAGGACTTAAGAGCCCAAGCTCTGAAAACTGATAGGACTGAAGAGGCCCTGGTATCTTTCTCACCTGAAGAACCAGAACTCGTGGATATACTCAAAGCCCCAAAGCCATGTCCTGCAGGTACTTCTACCACAGATCATTCTGGAAGGTGCAGTAAAGTTTGGGAATGCAGTTAAGTACTTATAGCTGCAAAATCCTGATTTCATTCTTTTTATCTCTAAGCAACCTGTTCTGCACACTGTCCCGTTTCTCCACAGAGAGCGGGTCACCTGGATATTGTTGTTGTCATCCATCAATAAAACAAAAACATGGAATGGAGCTTGGGTAGATGGAGAAGGGTCTTTCAGAGCTTACTTTGTGGCTCCTAACTCCAGCAGTGGGTATTCATTTTGATGTTCAGCATAGACTTTCACCGAATAAAAAACTCAGCTCAAGCCCTGTTCCCAATATTCTATGGATTGCTCAGCCTCAGCACATTCGCTTCTCCTGGGTTTGCATCCCATGCAGGGGATTTTACAGTGTGAGAATTTTCATGCTTCTTGGTAGATAGCAGCTCCTTCCTGTTCTTTAACTCTTATGTCACAACCATAAAAGAAGAACCAGAAAGTGGCAGACAAGGGTGAGGAGTTGCCTGGAATAGCTCATCCTGATGTGTTGCTTTCCCCTGCCTGTCAGCCACTGGGCCCTCTGTTGTATCTTTTGCCATAACCAGTCTTAAGGATGTAAATGCTGGATTGCGGCTGACACCTGTCCCAAAATTTCCTGCGTTAGAGGTGCTTAGAGACAACTGGGCGGGACTAAAGGCTCTTATCACAGGGAGATGAGGAGGAAGGAACTATGGACTTTGTTCTTTTTTTCTTTTTCTTTTTTAAAATGAACATTAGTTATTTTACTTTGTAACATCTGCAACATTATGTTTACATTATTTACAAAATTGTTAAATAGTTAAAAAGTAGTTAACAAACAAAATAATGGGCTTATTGTGACATTTCATATGTAAACATCACTGTATTTTGCTAGTATTGATCCCCACTTCCTCTACTCACTACCCTGCCAACCCGCCAACTTGTTCTCCTTTTTTTCTGAGATAGTCACCCAATGGCTTTCATGTCATTTGTAATCACTCAAACACTCACACATACATAAATGTATATATGTGTATGCATATATAGGAGTCTATGCATACACATATATGTATATATGTGTATGCATATATAGGAGTCTATGCATATATAAATAAACACTTATTTAAATCTGGATTCTGCATATGATATAAAACATGAAGTATTTATCTCCCCCTGCCCCATCTTAGCCTCTCTCATCCCTTCAGTCCTGCGTAGACTTTCCTCCAGCCACATTTTGCCTTTTCTATTTTAATGTTTATGCATATACATATATGTAAACTCTAGATTCTTCATATGAGACAAAATATGGTATTTGTCTTTCTGAATCTGTCACATTTTGTTCAACATCATTTCTTCTGAAGACAATGTGAATTCATTCCTCTTTGTGTGAGATTAACATTTCTATATGTGCCTATGCTACATTTTCCTATGCACTCATCTGTTGATGGGCATCCAGCTGATTCTGTATGTCCAGATGTGAACAGTAACCCTGTGGACATGATGTGAAAGTGTCTCTGTTGTGGCTGATTTGCAGTCCTTGGCCCAGGAGTGGTACAGCTGGGCAGCAGGGCAGCTCTGGTTTTAGTTTTTTGAGGAATCTTCACAGTCATTTCCACAGTAGCTGCTCTGGTTCACTTGTCTGTCAGCAGTAAGAATTCCCTTTTGCTAATTTTTACCTGAGTTTGTTGTCATTTGTTTCCTAAAGACAGCCATTCTACCTGGTGCTAGATGAAATCTCAGTGAGTTTTAACCTTTTGTCCCTAAAGGTTAGGGATGTTGAACAATTTCCATACATGTATTGGTTATTTCTATTTGTTCTCTTGAGGAACGTCTACTCAGTTCATTTGCCCATTTGTCAACTGGATGAGATTCTGTGATTAATATTCTGAATTCTTTAAAGATTTTAGATATTAATTCCATTTTCAGATAAATCTGATGAAGATTTTCCCCCATTCTGTAGGCTGCCTCTTCATTTTGCTATTCTGGGCAGAAACTCTTAATTTAATGAAAGCCCATCTGTTATTCATGTCATTGTTTCCTGGGCTAGTAGAGTGTTTCAGGTCCTTGCTAACACCTGTATTTTGAAGTATTTCCCATATATACTTACATTCATTCATTAATCCATTCATTTACTCATTTATGAGGCACATAAATTAGAGTGGCTGGCTGTACAAGCCACCACACGTGTATTGTAGACTCAGGGACAACTTGAGGGATTTGGTTTTCTCCTTCCATGAATGGTGTGTTCCAGGGATTAAACTCAGATTATCAGGGTTGGTGGGAAGTGCCGCCATCTTATGAGACCAGCCTGTCTATATTTTCTTCTAGCCATTTTAGAGTTGTAAATCTTATGTTATGATCTTAGATCTATTTTGAATAAGCTTGTTACAGGGTGAGAGAATGACATGCAGCTTCATTCTCAATTACCTGGTTTTCCCAGACCCTTTTGATGAGAGAGTCTCTTCTCTAAAGTATATTTTTGATGTCTTTATTAAATAGCATGTGACTATAGGTTCCTCTACTCCATTGGTCTACATGATGTTTTTGTGCTGGTATCGTACTACAGTGGCTGGTAATGTAGATTTTGTGATGCCTCCAGCATTACTCTGTCTACTTAGGATTGTTTTGACTATTCATGTTCTTTTGTGTTTCCACAATTTGGAAATTGCTTTTTCTAGTTCTATGAAGAATAGCATTAAAACTCAACTGCACTGAATCAGCAGACCACTCAGTAATACAACCATTTCACAGTATTAATTAAACAAATCCAGGTTCTGAGGAGATCTTTTCTACTTTCTAGTGTCTTCTTCAATGTCTTTCTTTGGTGTTTCAGTTTTCATTGAGAAGTCTTCAGCCAACTTGGTTAGCTTTATTCATAGGTATCTTATATATTTTAGAAGCTACTGTGAATGGGATTTTTTTTTTTTTAAATTTCTTTCTCAGCAAGTGCTTGCTGGTTAAATGGAAAGACTACTGGGTTTTGCATGTTGGTTTTATGTGTAGAACTTTGTTGAAAACTTATCATATCCAAGAGTATTATTGTGAAGTCTTTAGGATCTTTTAAATACAGGACTATACCTTTTGCAAATAGAGATGATTTGATTTTTTTCTTTTTTATTTGCATCCCTTTTATTCTTTCTTTTGTTTTATTTCTCTAAGACTCAACATTTTCTTCATTTAGCACACTGTTAACACTGGAACTTTTATTACATTCAAGCCTGCTCCTTCTCTTCTGAGTTTCTTCAGTCTTTTGATCATGATGGGGCTGTTGAACTGTGTCAAAGCTTTCTTTCATCCATGGAGATGATCATGGGATTTCTATCCTTACATCTATTCATGTACTAGATTAAATTAATTATGCATTATTCCTGAAGTAAAACCAGGTTGACCATGGTGTACAATCTCTAGTGTGTTCCTTTACTTTGTTTTCAACTATTTTTGAAGCTCTTTTTTCTTTCTTTCTTTTCTTTTTTCTTTCTTTCTTTTTTTTACATCTCTGTCCATCTTGGGACCCAGTGTATGGTTTTTCATGCTTACTGTGTCCATTGGTATCAGACTGCTACTGATTTTATTTCAGGAGTCTGGTACGGTCCCTTCCAGTTCTGTTCCATGAGACAGTTTGAGAGAGGTCTGGTCTAGCTCTTCTTTAATGGCCTGGTAGAATTTGGCTGTAAACAGTCCAGCTCTGCACTGTCTTCCCTTGAGATTCTTTGTCACCACTTCAACTCCACTGTCACAGATCTTGAGTTACTGTAGCCTCTTGAGTTGATTTTGATCACTTATATGCTTCTTGACTTTCCAGTTTACTAGAATATACTTTCAAAATACCCACTAGTGAACCTCTGAATTTCACTGCTTATCTATCATAGTGCCCCATTCTCTTTAATTTTATTACTTTAGGTCTCTGCTCTCTTTATTTTAGGTATTTTAGCAAGAAGTATTTCAACCGAACTCTTTATTTTATTGTTCTTTCAATATCTGCTTCATTAATTTCGACCCCAGTTTTTACTATTTTATATGTATGAGTGTTTTGCCTATGTGTAGGTCTGTGTACTACAGGCATGCCTGAGTCCAAAGGACTCTAGTAAAGGGCATCTGATCCCCTGGGCCAAGTGACACACATGGTTTTGAACTCCCATGTTGATTCTGGGATTCAAATCCAGGTCCTCTGCAAGAACAGCCAGTGCACTTAGCAGTTGAGCCATCTCTTTGGCCTCTCTACTGTTTCTTTCCATCTACTCTACTCATTTTCACTCAATGTAAGACCTTGAAGTAAACCTATAAGTTATTTATCTGAGTGGTTTGTTTTGAAATGACAGCATTCATAGCTACAAACTTACCTCTTAGAAAAACTTTCACTGTTTTCCAAAGGTTCTCCTAAATGATGCTTTATTTTTATTTAATTCTAGAAGTCTTTAAATCCTTTATTTCTTTAATGACCATTATGACTAAAAGTTGCATTATTCAGTCTCTACATGTTTGTAATTTCTGTAGTTTTTCTTGCAATTGATTTCCAATTTTGTTCCACCATGATCTGATAACATACAAAAAAATGATTTGGCAATTTTGTATTTGTTAAGAATTGCGTTGTGGCCTAAAATGTGACCTCTTTTGGAAAACATTCCATGGGCTATTGAGAAGTATGTACATGCTATAACTATTGAGTGCACTGTTATATGGCTGGCTGTTAAGTCCATTTGATCTATGATGCAGCCAAACTCTGAAATGTCTTTTCCAATAATATGATTCTTTTCTATGAATAAGAGTGGTGCATCAAAACCAGCAAATATAACTGTGTTTGGATCCTTCTATTCCTCTATGTCCAGTAATGCCTATTTCATGTAGTTGGGCATACCACTATTTGTGCCCAAGTATCTGTAATTCTTATATTTTTATGGGTTGTTCCTTTTATTGATACAGTGGTTTTCTTCATGTCCCTGACTAACCTGAAGTCCACTTGGTTGGATACTTATATAGCTATTCATGTTTGGTTTGACCTTCTATATACTTTGTGTGTTTTAGTCCAAACTTTTCTTTTTCAGTCTGGATGAGACTGAACTTATAGGATACAATGTGGTAGATCTGTAAGGCGTTGTAGAAGATGTCTGAACCAATTCCAGGCAGAGAACCTGAGACCCAGAAAAGTTAAAGGACTGGCATATTAGGATGGTGGTAGAATCAGCCTGTTTTGCTGAGGCCTTGATAAAGCTATAGCAAATGTTTAATTTGGGGATAGTTCCCGTTTTAGGAATGGAAGGGACCCTGTTGGCCCTGTGGCAGGTATGTTCCATCTTTTCACATTGTGACATGATGTTTGTTATCTGCAAAGTTCATACTGTGTAATTGGCTTTGTACAAATAAATGATCAAACACAGAAATCCGTATTGCTTCAAATATGTTTACAATTTTGTATTGGACCTCACTCATAGCTCTCTCAGGGTGCATGTGACCCTCAGACTTCAGTTTGGACATACTTGGGGTCTAGCTCCAGTTTCAGGAGGAACAGTAATCAGCTACTGGGCCAGAGAGTCAGTGGACCTGAGCTACAGGATTATTTCATGGGGCTTCCAATGCCATTGCATTCCTGGCTGAGGAACATGGCATCTGGAGGGCTGTTGTTCTGTGGAAGCACCAGGTGGACAGTTCCTTTTCCTCCACACCTCAGAAGGACAGCCCCATCACATTGAGAGGTTAGCACATGGGAGTGGCTTAGTGGGTTTCCCATAATCACCAACCCAACTTCTCATAGCCAAGCACTAGCCCCTGAGAAGAGAGAAGAGAAAGATTAGGAAGGGCAACAGGAGAGGGAGAAGAGATGAAAAAGATAGCTCGAGGACTTAAGAATTAGCTGTCACCTTTTGTTGCATGTTTGCAGGCTGGTACCAGAAACTCAGGCAATGTCTGGACCCATAAGATACGGTTCAGCTATGGTTACTGCCACTTGAAACAGTGAGTGGTGGTGATGATCAGTGAGTCAGTTACCCTGGTTACTGTGTCCCAGCAAAGGTATCCCAGTGTTCTTGCTCCCTTCCTAAGCAGCTGGACCCAAGCTTTCTGTCGTGGTAGTCTCTGGCAGAGGCATGAAATGACTCTTGGTGAGCTCTGTCACAGTCTGCCATGTGGAGATCCTGCTACCCCAAAGACATGACCCCTGTTCCTCGTTCCAGTTGTAGACTCTTGGAAAAGACTCTTCAAGAGTTACTCCTGCTTCAGAGTGCCACCCTACCCCATCTGTCCCTGTACCCACTCCTTCCCAATTCTCCATCCAAAGGGAACGTTGGATGATTGTGATGGTAGTGGGGTTGTTGATTGGACCATCCCAGGAGGAAAATAGCAGGCATCCAGGTCATATGCTAGCAGGCACCAGGAAGTAGGTAGGTGAGCAGGCATCCTGAGCCAAGGGCCTTTGGATAAGGGTTTGTTGGTAGATAGTCTCCTTCTTGGAGAGCATGGCAGGGACAAAGCAGGGTTTGTGGGCTGGGAAGTGTGATACAGAGGGAAGAGATAATGAAATGTCTAGAATAGAGTTGTGGGTAGGAGGAGGCTACCCTAGGAAAGCTCCCTTGCTGCCAAGACTCCTTTCGATCATTCCCGTTGGCTCCTGAGCAGTTTAGTTACAGCCTTCTTTCCCTATCAAGACCCAGGGTCACCCACTGTTCTGTTTTGTTTCAGCGTCTCAACTAGTCATTTTGTCCCATTGGTTGACACAGGAAAGTGACTACAAACAAGGAGCAACTTTCATTCCTCTAAATTGAGCCTCTGGTCTGTTTAAGGAGCCTCTCAACCACAAGGGCTCTGTGGTTACTGCTGCCCAGATGCAACTTCATCTGGCAGAGCTCCTGTGATGATGGAAATGTTCCTCAGCTGCAGTGTCCAATGCAGGGGCTACACACCACATGTGGATGGCCAGCGCTTGTACTGTGGCCAGAGTGGCATCTTATTTATTTATCATTGGAAAGAACATTGCCTCTGACTTTCTTGCAGTGAGGAAATAAAGTCATACAGATAAAGAATTGTTGATAGTCGGTGAGGCTAACTAATCCTGCCTTCTAGTCTCATGCTCTTGGCTGTGTCTTCATGGGGACCTTATGGAGGAACCCAGCTATGGGAATGTAGCTCCAGAGAAGCCCTGGGGTCCCCCAGTCTCAGAAATTGTGGGGTATAGAGCATCAGACTGAGCTACTTAATGCCTTGCTCAGGTCAAAGTGGATGAGCAGGCAGTTGACAGGGCAGCTTCCGTGGCTGCAGATGCATCTGTTTTCTTTCCACCCAGCATCCCAAGGGTAAAAGCAGGGGGAGAGACTTCAGCCTAAGGAGTTCCAGTCCATGAGATGGAAAACAACAGCTTGTGTCCACGTGACCACTGCCAGAACGTGTGAAGCTTTGCACCTGCAACAGATACAAAAGCACGCGATTTGCTGGAAAGCCGGAGAAAGACAAGCTGGGTTCTGGGCTTAATATTTACACATTTCTAAGTAATCCTGAGTCTTCGTTTTTCCACATGTAAAATGGGTATATTGATGAGGTCTCTATTGTTCTACATTTTAGGTTGTGGTGCCTTAGATGGCTTGTGTAAATGGCCATATGGGTGTGGGGCAGGGGTCTGAAGATGAGAAGGAGAGCCTGGGGAGCACTGGAGGCTATGCAAGCCAGGGATGGCTACCTGTGTATTGCAATGCTGCTGTTCAAAGTGGGCTTCTGGGAGCTGGGAGCATTTTTTTTTTAATTACACTGCTTCAACATCAGCCTAGGTTCCCCAGGGGCAGGGGGCTATAGGAGGCACAGGGGTTGTCTGTCTGCAAATTTCCCACCCAAGGTTGTGTAAACAAGCAAGGTCTCTGGAGCTCTGCTGACAGAGGATGGATGGCATCCTAGCTGCAGGCAGGGACCTGTGAGTGGGGTTTCTCAGTGTGTGTCACATTCCTGTCTGCACATGATCAGCAAGCTACACTTTTGCTGTGTTCCAAACCCCAGTGAAGCCAGATGCACTGGATTGTGAATGTAAAGCCTTTAATCACTTGTCCTCAAAGCAGGGAAGAACTGTAGCACAGTGCGGGTCAGGGCAGAGCAAGCAACTCACAGGATATCCGTGCCTTATGTGCCTGGGTAACAGTACTAGGTTATGCGGGGGAGAAAGACTGTTCTAGTTCAGATAGCTCTAGTTCTGGCCTTGAGCAGGGCAGGGATTGTCCAGGTAGCAGACCCTAGAGGGCCAGAGTGAAGTAAACACAATGAACCAGTGCAGAACTTGTGAATGAAGCTGGTGTCCAGGTTCCAGAAGGGTCCATATATGATTGGATGGTCCAACTGTGAAGGGAGAGAGGTCATTATTGCAGTAAGGCTCCCAGCAGGAATGTTACACCATTGCCCCGCTTAAGATCATCTCCTCTTCACTTTGCCTACTCCCATTGACTGTCTCAGACAACCTTCCCTATTTTGCCCAACAATGTCATTCTGACCTCACGTGGTTTACACCTGCCTTGGGCACCCACAGGCACTGTACTAGACACCAGGCAAACAATATCTCAGGCACCATGGGAACTTCAAGGAGCCTAGAGACTGCTTTGCTTTCAACCTCACACAGGTTATCAGATTTCCCTAAGCCTACTGGATATGAAGCTCATGACTGTAGGAGCATGGGGTTGCTGGGACCATGCTGAGCCAGTGAGTACAGAGGGACACGCATAGTGACTTGCAAATGGCTGCATACTGGAGTCCCTTGGAGAGTTTTGAAACCATTACTACCATGCTGGCACTCTTAGAAGTTCTGGTTTAACAGGTGAGGGATGTGGCCTGGGATTTTAAAAGTTCTGAGGCTGGCATGTGCAACCAAGTTGGAGAACCACTGGCCTAATGTGAAATCTGGGTTATGACTTGCCCCTTTGGAGGGCTCTTGCCTACCCATCCTCAGTGTTACCAAGGGGAATGACTGGCCCCTCACCATCCCTCACCACCCATCTCCCCATCTCACCTCACCTCACCTATAATATACACTATACACTGCTGAACATACAGGTTCTGCCTCCCACATATGAGCAGATGTAGGAGAGTGAGCATGCCCAGTTCATAATATCTTGGGGAGACAATGATGAGAGCTCTGTCAGATGTGAAAGACATCTCGCTCCACAGGTCCTGGCATTGTATGCAGTGCTGGTAAAAAAAAAAAAATTAGGGAAAAATCCAAAATGCCCTTATTTATGACCTAATGTTTCTGGGGTAGTTTGAGGCTGGAACCCAGCAGTGTTGCCTGCTTCCACCGTTCTACAGCTCAGCTTCTTCATGGTAGTTTTGTTCCAAGACCCTTTATGCATAGACTCAGGGAGCTGGTGTCTGTCAGTGCCTTTCAGCCTCTGTACACAGGAAAGTCGGGGCCATAGATATCCTGTGGGAGGTCTCAGATAGCCAGAAGGCTTATAGAACTCTTCCAGGCTGTACATCTTGAGTTCTGGGGAGCCACAATGATGGCTCGGGCATTGGAGGAGGGTAAGGCAGAGTGGAGAAGGGAGAGTGTTGTCCACTCCCCAGCAGTGGACCTCTCTCATGCTCCCTATCCCGCTGCTCTTTAAATCCATGTTTCTCACCCTAGGAAGACATAGATAGATGCTCCTTAAGAAGTACTTTCATCTGGAAAGAAGATGGAATGCTAATCTGGCCCATAGTGGCAGCAACACTTTGGGTTATGGGGAATGCTGACTTCTTCCTTGTGGTCTGCCAGGAGCCCATCATGCAAGTTGGCATTCAGAGTGGAACTGAGACTGAGAGATGCTATTTGTTGTTGCCTCCCAGTATTATCTTTCCTCACAGCAGATGTAAACCCTTAAAGGAAAGGCCAGGAGCTCATGGGGACCCACCACCCCGAAGAAGCTTTACATTCATCCATCCATCCATTCATTAATTCTACAGTCATGTATTGGGCAAGAAGCTTTACATTCATCCATCCATCCATTCATTAATTCTACAGTCATGTATTGGGCTTCTACTTCATTATGAGTATATAAAGACCATAGGTGTTTAAAATGAGTTATTTATTTATTTTATATGCTTGTATGTATAACATATGAATGAAACCTGTGGGGATCAGAAGAGAATTAGTGGCATTTGCTTCTTGCTTTCCACCATGTGAGCCCAGGAATCAAACTCAGGTGATCAGTCTTGGTGGCAGGTGTCTTAACACACTGGACTGTTTCACTAGCTGCATCACTGTCTTTAATGAACCCAAGCAGTCAGTAGACAGACCAGAAATGCACAATGGTGTTTCCTCTGACCAGATAAATACATGGCAATACCCACTCAGTGTAGGACAGAAGAGGCAGTGGCATATGGAGCCTGTAGGTGGCAGTAGATGCCTACAGCAGTCTGTGGGGGTTTCAGGACACCTGGGGTCACACACCACTCTGGCTTGAACTGGGCAGAGAACTCTTCAGAGTGTCTCTGTGTACTGTATTCTTAGAAAAATGTATGTTGGGCTCAATCTTGGGCCCTGGACATGTTTCCTAGATATTTTCTCATCACCATAGGTAGAAGGATGAAAAGAAACTTGGGAATTCACAATATAGTAAGCACTATATGTTGTGAATATAACTATTCACACATATTAAGCACTATATGTGTGGTATATAACTAGCATTTATATACCAACCAGTGTCCATAATTCAAATCTGAGGAAGTCATCTCTAAGTTAACAATGTAATCTCAGGGTCAAGTTCAAACTCACTTTGGAATGGACTTTCTGGGCACAGAGAGCCCCCGGTCTCAGCTCTAGGTATTCCCACTAAGCCTCTACTGAACTTCCTTAGACTGTTTTAAAACAGAGGCTCTCTTCCTGCTCACAGGCCTTTGCTTATGCACTGGTGATGACCCTCCCTGGATCACCCATAGGAGCTGGGTTCTTTGATGTCCCCAAATGATGTCATAGTTTACACACATTCTTTCACTAACCAATAGGAAGAGGGCTGTGTTACTATCTATGTGGTAGTAATGGTAAACTGAGGCTTAGGGAGGTTAAATAACTTGACCATGCTTCCAGGGCTATTTTGTTCTGCTCACTGTACAAAACTCAAGCCCAGCCAATTCAACCATGTGAACCTGTGTTTACCTACTCGGCCATGATGCTTTCCTAGTGGTGGTAACTGAGTCCTCCACTCCCAGTGATCAGGATAAGCTTCTTGGGGATTCAAAATTTCTGGGAAAGAAGCAAAAGTCATAGCTTCTGAGCTGACTAGTACCATGCATTTCTTGGCTGTGAGACATTGTGAAAGTCAATTTACTTCTCTAAAAAGGAGCATAACCCTGATAGCTGGATGTGAGGACTGGATGATACTGTATACGTGAAGGCATAGACTATTAGGAGTTAGGAACCCCTGCACCTGTCTACCCCTTCTCTATACAAGCTCGCTTCTGAAAGTGTAGATGTCTGAAGGGAAACTGAAGATACTGGAGCCTCAGAATACAGCAGGAGGCCCCAGTGAAACCTTTTGCTCCACTGAGCATTCCAAGGTTCTCTTTGCACCCACCGACATCCCGAAGCTGACTCCTTTTCTTTTATAACCAGCACACATAGCCTAGTTGTGTTTCTGCTCTATCCCAATTTGTTATCATGGATTAGAAGGCAGGACTGGACATAATAAATCTCATCCATGTGACTAAGTGAAGCCGGTGAAACCATCCCAGGTTCCCGGATGCAGAAACTGAACATTAGCAAGCCATTAGTCAGCATTCCAGAGATGCTATCAAATAAGTGTTGATCTGGGTGAAGATGTGTGTCTTCTTTGGCCATTGTTAACTAAAGCCACAGGCATGACTGAAATTAGCCAGGGAGAAAGTAACCAGAAAGAAGGTCATAAGCCAAAGCTTTAGCAGAAGATGAGTTTAAAGAAAAGACTGCAGAAGAAATGCCCAGCAAGGCTAGAGAAAATCAGGCATTGTCTTCATGTTGAGATGAGATGGCGAGTGACTGCAGATGCTGCTGCAAGGTCAGTTGAGACCGAGGCAAAATCAAACATTCAGGCTCTCCAGGATGTTAGTGGGAGCTGTGGACATACAGGGCATACCAGACAGGGATGCAGCGAAGGATGGTGGGAGGTTCTAGGAAGTGGAAACTTCTGGTTTCTTTGGAAAGTCAGTGATATAAAAAACCGTTTTGCTGAAGCAGACACAGGTAAAAGGATGTTTTAGTAAAGCAAGCATGTGAAAGGATGCATGAAGAAAGATTCTTTCCTAAGGACATACATTTATTGGTTCATCTTACTTTGCGTTGCTGAGCTCTGTTTGTGGTGACGCCATAGAGAGAAACTCGAAAAAGAACTTCTTGTGAGGTTCTTGCAGTGTCTTGCTGCTCAAGCCTATTGGCAGAGTGAAGTCAGCTGATACAGACTCACATGGGGTTTTTGTTAAGACACACTCATGTGCTGAGGCAAAACCTGTGGGAGGCAAGACCTGTGTGAGGACGCGTGATGTTTGGAGGGAGTATAAACAGGACTCAACACATAGTAACATAGGCTTACCTGGGAGGCAAAGACAGAAGGATCCCTGCTGCATGTTCAAGGCCAGGCTGATCTAAACAATAAATTCTGGAAAATCTGGCTTACATTATAAATGTAAAACAACAAAAGAAAATAAATAAACAAAAATAAGACCAGGAGGTGAAGACGGTAGAGAGCATAGGGAGGTAGTTTCAAATGTCTGAGGGAAATGGAGACAATGAGAAGATAAAGAAGCCTCCATGGAGGCTTTGCCCTTATTTCCTACTTTCTCCCTCCAATGGTCTCCCCCTTTTCTCTTCCTCTTCCTCTCTCCCCTGCTCTGCCCCCTTCCTTCTCTTCCCCTCCCCAGAGCAGGAACAGCTAGAAAGGAAGGAAGCCAGAGTGTGAGTGGGGGTTAGTTCATTTGTTTGGCACTAGAAGCTTACAGACTTCATTTCTGGTCCTTCCTACTCTGAAGGAGGAAGCAATGGACTCCATTGGTATCTGGGAATGAGACTGAAGGCACAAAGATAACACTCAGTTCAGATAACTGTGGAAAGTGGGAAGAAGCAGACCGGAGGAGACAACATTTCTGGAAGGAGTTGAGGTCCCAAGGATGGGCTGGAGAGCAGGACAGTGTACACAGCCAGTGGGTGTGATCTCAGACTCTTCACCTCCCTGACTGTTATGGTTTGCATGTAAAATGTTCCCCACAGGGGCCTCCCCTTCTCTGAGAACGGGGAGCAGCATGGGAGGGTGGGACTGGGAGAGAGGAGGGAAGGGACCATGATCAAGTTGTAAAGTGAATAAATAAATTAATGAAAAAAATGTCCCCCACAGGTTTGTGTGTTTGAACACTCGGTTCCCAGCAGTGGTATTGTTTGAGGAAGTCATGGAACCTTTAGGAGGCAGGTCTAGCTGGAGATCGTTGCTTCGGGGTGGACCTTGAGGATTTTGCCCAGTTGATTCCTGTCTTCTCTCTGCTCCCTGGGATACAGCCTTCTCTGGCATGCTGGAGGTTATTTCTCCAACTATAAGCCAAAATAAATCCTTCTACATTTAGTGCTACACCCGGAGATTTCTTTCTTCTCCCCACCCTTAGATTTGTTTTTGAGAAGTTTGGGGACCGAGCCCCCTACACGTTCTAGGCATGTACTCTACCACTGAGTAGCATCCTGGTCCTCCTTAACTTTTTTGCCAGTGATTTGGTCACCATGACATCACCCAGAACCCTAGTGCTCATCTGCACTACTACACAGGTAGTATTTACTTAGGTACTAAGGTAGGCCTAGCTTCCTTAGGACTGGGTGCATGAGTGGGACTGGATGGAGCAAAAAGGTAGAAGGAAGGGGGGTGGAATAGCTGGAGTGGGTGTTGGGGACAGTCTTTTTGGAGCAGGGACAGTTATGAGTAATGATCCTCAGAGCAGGAAATGGACATGGACCACTGAAGCCTGTAAACAGTGTTGCCATCCAGAAAGATCTCAGGTGGATGGAAGGGAAAAGATACAGAAGGAAGAATCTTCCTCCAAAGTACATGTCAGCCCTTGGAGCTGATGGGATCAGCATCCCTACAATTTCAGAGGAAGCTGAGAGCTAATAAGATGAGTCATAAAACCTAATCCCAGCTGGGAAAGCTGGGGTGGGGTAGCGGTCTGAAGCCTGCCCCTCCCCCATGCTGTGTCCTGTGTTTTGCCTGACAGTAACTGCCAAGGTGGAGTGTGATCATCCTGCCATGATCTCGCACCTCATGAGTTAGTGCTTTCTTCTTTACACTTCATTTTCTTGTTATTGAAGCCACACACACACACACACACACACACACACACACACACACACACACTTGCTTGTGCATTCTCCTAACTACCTACCCTGAAGGCTCTGAGGAAGAGAAAGATGTTTTGTAAAACTAAGGTAAGAGTGGAGTTCTGAGCGCTTCGGCTTCTTCACCCTCACAGCCCTCACCAGAGAGAAGACTGGCTCATGGAAAAGGATGTCTCACTTGCAGAAGAGATGTTGAGTCTGTGGCTTTTCACCCCAAGGTACAGACAGACAGATCCTTCAGGAGATAAAACGCTTTCTCTAAACACCTCCCCGTTATCATGTCATACCGTGTGCCATGTGTTCACGTGACTACTCAGCAGTGTAGAGTGGCTTCACAACCTACCTCTTGTTACAGTGACCCAATTCTGTCCCCATCCCACGGAACCTGTATGTGAGGGGATTCAGTATAGAAACTGCTGACATGACCAGTCCATGATATGGGTACAGTTTTAATTGTAGATATAAGAGAAAAAAAACAGGCATCTGGAAGGATCCAGAGCACAGAGAAAGAAGCAGACTGGATATGATTTTCATGGATAGAAAACCACGAGAATGGAAGACAATAGTGAAGATGGGGAGATGGAAAAAGAGAGAGAGAGAGAGAGTAGCCGGGCAGTGGTGGCGCACGCCTTTAATCCCAGCACTTGGGAGGCAGAGGCAGGCAGATTTCTGAGTTCGAGGCCAGCCTGGTCTACAGAGTGAGTTCCAGGACAGCCAGGGCTACACAGAGAAACCCTGTCTCGAAAAACAAAAAAAAAAACAAAACAAAAAAAAAAACAAAAAAAAAAAAGAGAGAGAGAGAGAGAGTAGAGCAGGGGGTAGAGGAGGGAGAGAGGGAGAGAGGGAGAGACAGAGACAAACAGACCAAGAGAGAGGAAGGGAAGGAGAGAAAGAAAGAGAGGGGGAAGAAAGGAGGGAGGGAGAAAGGGAGGGAGGGAGAAAGAGATAGAATAGTAAGAATAAGAGAGAGTAAGTGTAGAGAAGAAAGGTTTCTAAGGAAGGTATGTAGCTGCAGCCAGGGAAAGGCAAGGAGGCTGGTGCATGGACTACCTTTTATTTAACTGTAAATCCTCTTATAGTTCAGATAGAGCTGGGCCAATACTCAAGTTTGGACAAGTCAGTGGGCCTGCCCTTTTGTGGAGGTGTAGAACATCCATCCTAGCTTCTGTTACAAGTTGACTGCTGTGAAGCTTCTTGGTGTGGTAGTGGGTCTCAGAATTCCTCAGCAAAAGAAAATGCCCCCAATAGGGATGATGGGTTTCGGTGTCTATGTGCGCACTCACACACACACACACACACACACACACACACACACACACACGAGAATGGATTTCCTAAGAGATAATGAATTTTCTTACTCCTGTAGTGCCTGACTGAAGAGTGTAAAGAGAGCTGGATGGAAACTGACACCAGACAGCTGAGTCAGGAGGTGAATGGAAGTGTGGGTGTCAGTGCACTGGGGGTCAGGGAGCAGCTGATGCTGTGTGTGCACTGGAGTAAGCTCCACGCACACAAAGCTCATGAACATCTCTCCAGGAGTCCTCTCTGTCCCCTCGCTCTGTAAGGCTTTTGATCACCAGCCACAGCTAGATTTCAACTGGAATAACCCCTGGCATGAGTAAGCTAAAGCCTCTCATCCAAATCTACGCCACTTTCATTTCTGTCCTCTGATCTCATCTGTCACTAATGCGTGCAGGATGAGCTGTCAAGGCACTCACCTCCTTAAGTGTGAGAACTCGGAGAAACGTGAATGAGAGGTATAGAATAATAAATGCCTGTCCTGGGCCAAGTGCCGGGGCTAGGCCCTGAGCGTGTGGGAATGAGTCACCCCCTCCCTGCCCTGCATGCTTCACTGTCCAACTCAAGAGCAGAAGCAGCCAGCTGATGCATGGTGACGTGGGGGAGAAGGTAGAATTTTGCCAGGAGCAGCAGGAAAGCAGGCCCCGGTAGGGAGAGCACGGGCTTGATAAAAGATGCTGAATTTCTCAATGGGTAGCACACTACTGACAGCCACCTTTCAAGCGGGCTGAGACCTGTCCACCTACAGTGTTGTTCACTTTGGCTGAGAAATCCATCATACCAGAATCACTTAGAGAAATGTTAGAAAATCAGACTCTAGAGAGGTTGATACCATGGCCGAAGGCTTTGCCCAGCCTCCCTCAGACTGTCTGAAGTGAGGCAACAGAATTTACTGTGGGGATGGGAAATGCCTGGGCTATACAAAATGGGCTCACAGAAACCATGTTACTCCCTAACTATGCTAGCAAAAGCCAGATGGGATGTGTGCTCACCCACAGGTGCTGGAGATATGGCTTCGAGACTCCTGCCTCAGCAAGGATAGGCACGGTGAGAATTAGAAGAGATCTGGTTATCAGCAAGCCTATGGGGAGCAGGGTACCAGAGGTCATTTTCTTCTTGGGAAACATGACAGGCCGCCATAGAACTGAGCGCTGTGTCGTCACTATAGTAGCCACAGCTAGCATGGAGTTATTTGAAAAGAACATTTCAGACAGGCAAGAGGCCCTGGTGGAGGTAAGAATGCCTCAATCCCACTTGGGAGGGAGAAGAAAGCAATCATGTGGGGTAGAGGGAGGGAACCTGGGTGGGAGAGGGGGCAGGAAGGGTAAAAGGGGAACATGATCAGGTATTGGGGGTGGGGGGTGGGAACAGGACTGAAGCCCTGAGAGCCAGCAGAAAGAATGGAAACAGGCAACCTCGAGAGGCAGAAGGTGGGGAGACCCTCTAGAATGTACCAGAGTCTTGGGAGATGAGACATTGTCAAGACTCAAAGAGAAGGACCTTAGATGAAATGCCCAACAGTGGGGAGAGGGAACTTGTAGAGTCCATCTCCAATAGACAGTCAGGACATCAAGTGGAGCCATGGGCTTGTTTCTGTCTGAAAAACTACAGGGACAAAAATGGAGAAGAGCCTGAGGAAAAGAAGGTCCAGTGACAGGTCCAAATTGGGATCCAGCTCAAGGGAAGGCCCCAAGGCCTGACACCATTGCTGATGCTACAGTTTGCTTACAGATAAGAGCCTACCATGGCTGTCCTCTGAGAGGCCCAACAAGCAGCTGAAAGAGTCAGATGCAGATACTTACACCCAACAATGGACAGAAGCCAGGGGACTCCTGTGGTTGAATTAGGGAAAAGCTGAAAGAAGCTGAGGAGGAGGGTGACCCTATAGGAAGACCAGCAGTCTCAAGTAACCTGGACCCCCGAGATCTCTCAGACACTGAGCCACCAACCAGGCAGCATATACCAGGTGGTATGAGGCCCCCAACACATATACAGCAGAGAACTGCCTGCTCTGGCCTCAATGAGAAAAGAGTCACCTAACCTTCAAGAGACTTGAGGCCCCAGGGAGTGGGAAGGTCTGGAGAAGGGTGGGGACATCCTCTTGGAGAAGGGGGGGCAGTGTGTGGGATGAGGAACTGTCTGGCCAGGAATGGGATAACAACTGGACTGTAAAAAAGATTAAATAAATAAATAAATAAATAAATAAATAAATAAAGGCCCTGGTGGGTAAAGATGCTGCCAAGCTTATGTCACAGGTTTGATCCCTAGAATCCACACTGGAAGGAGAGAATGGAGTTCTGAAAGTTGTCCTCTGACCTAAACACAGACACAGACACAGACATACACACACACACACACACACACACACACACACACACACACTACCACCACTAACAACAACCCCACAGCAAATAAATTTTTTAAAAAGAGAAGAGAACAGTCCTTTAGTTACAGAAATACCCACAGTAATGCTTGGAAGAAAACAAACTATTCTTAGTAACACTCAGAAAGTCGACACGGAGTCTTTTGTATATGCTAGGAAAGATGGGACAGATGCCAGCCCTAGTGACAAAGCTCAGGTTTGGGTCAGATACCTGGGCAGTCAGGCCCTCTGATTAGTCACTTTGGTGGGGTAGAGAAAGGAAACTGGCTAGAGAACTGTGTACCCACGGTGATATTGCTGGCTCATGGAAAGACTCCCTTACCGCTTCTCAGTCACTTTGCAAACATGTGTGGGGTACCTGTTATGTCTTAGTACCACGTCTAGACACTGGCTACCACAGTGACAAAGCAGACAAGTGTGTACAGCTGAGGACCTTCTAGCTCCATCGGGTCAAATTAGAGCATCAACAAACATCATTCAGCATTTCCAGAATGTCTTCAGATTTCTACCCCGGAATCTAGTCAAACCAACAGTCCCTGTTTCCAATAAAAACCTATAGCACAGTTCTAAAGACTACAACTCACAGTGGGCAATGTACAATGTACCCCTAAATGTCCCAGGGTTTCTCAACAGGGCTCTGAAACTCGGAGGGCAGGCTGGAGCCATCTGGACACAGTTAAAACAATGGAGGTGAGAGAGGTGGTCCAGGGGCAGCCTGGGAGGCCCTGGGGAACTGCCTGGGCAGCCGTGTAAACAGATGCGAGTGACTGCTGAGATGGTTTGGCTGGAGATACACTAAGGTTCAAAGCTTTAAAGAGTCTTCGGGGCAATCTAACAAATGACTTTGATTTAATTATGTACCGCAGATTTTCTAACTGGCTTTGGAAGGAGACAGCACTTCTGAGATCCAAGTCTGGCAGGAATTTGCCATAGGTGATTTTTCAGGGTATTTTACGGAGTGACATATTTGAGAGGCTCAGGAAATAAATAAACCCTTTGAAATGAAGTAAGTGTGTGTGTGTGTGTGTGTGTGTGTGTGTGTGTGTGTGTGTGTGTTTGTCTGTCTATGGACAACTTAATTTTCTAATTTCAAAATAGCAGTGCTTATGCCCAATCAAAACGTGTGTCTCAGATTTGAACTGAAAGCCTTTTTGAGTGCCATTTTCAGGAACACATACACCCAGGCATATTGTGAAGCGTTTGATGGAAACCATAGGGGCTTCTGGGGAACGGGTTGAGTTTGATTTTGTCTGGATTCTCTTTCAGTTCACTTGAGGCCTAAGGGAAGCTAAGACTGTTTGCTAACTAAGGATGAAAAAGACTATGCTAGAAGAAACAGTATTTCTTTAAGCAGCCAAACAGGCAAACCACAGGGAGCTGTGAGGCTGTGTGTCAGCTCCATCCAACCTATTGCCCTGGCACATCAAGAGTCGATATTTTTGTGACTAAAACCTTGATATATTCTCTAATCTTGTGAAAACAATTCATCCTATCCTCTCCTCAAATGCTAGATCTTCAATAGGAAAGACAGCAGAATGTGTGGGAAAGGTCAGTTCAGGATATGTGCAGGGCCAGAGACTCATTAATTGATGATTCTTCAGAGGAAGAAATGGCTTTTACATTTTTACATGAGCCCACCTCAACACTTCCTCTGTGTCATAGCTGGTCACTCACTGATTTACCCTATGTAGTTAACATCATTCACTCTCTCATTCATTCAACAAACATGAAGGGATATCTATATGCATTATATGGGAAGGTCTATTAGGGAACACGAAGTACGTTGCCTACTCTAAACCTATACTCAGAAAGCTTATTACCCATAAGGTAGTTTATTTGATAAACACATAATAGGTAAAATAAAAGGCAAGAAATAGAAGTTAAAAATAATCACAAGACCATGGGAGACCCAGAGAGAAGATCATAGCTATGGGAAGGCAGTCAATCAAAGAGATTGGGGGGCTTTAGAAGTACTCTAAAACACCGGAGTTACCATATGTTAACTCTACAACTTGTCTTTCACTTCTTCATTTAGTAGATTATAGGGCCAAAATAAGGAAAAATCGCTAGATTAAGGAACCAAAATAAGAATACTATGCACAGAACTCTTAACCCAGAACCTGACACACAGCCTCCAGTGCTTTTCAGCTCAGGGTCACAGTCTGGCGTATGTGCTGAGCTCTTGAGAGCCACGAGTGTCTAGGTAGGGCAGTCAGGGCTATGAAGCTGTGAACATGAAATTCACTGTGGTTCAGAGGGGGGCAGTGACTCAGTATGTAATTGATGGATACTCTGTTTGGGGACCACTTCAGGATGATCAGTCCAGTGTATGGTCATTCTTGTTTTCTCCACCCAGGAGGCTCGGGAAGCTGTCACTCACTGAATATTTATGCCCCATCCCTAAAATTAGTTGTTTGAAATCTAACAACTAATAACCCAGTGTGATAGAAAGCATTTAGGTCATGAGTTTTACACATGGCTCTTCCATTGTCAGACAAAGATATAAGAGATCAGTAGTCTGCAGCCTGGCAGAAAGTCCTCTCCAGGGCTGAACTGAGCTGGCCCCCTGATCTTACGCTTCCAGCCTTTATAACTGATAAATAAGCTTCCGTGGATATGCTGTTCAGCCTGTGGTTGGTTGCTATACCATCCTAAACTAAGACAGTGGCCTCAGTTGGCCTTACATTGATGCTTTGGTTAGAGGAGAGAGAACATTTTCACCACCCCCCCTCCACATGGTGTGGTATAGTTTCCCATGGGTAAATGAAGCTATTCCATTTGAACTGCTAAGCAGTGCTAGGCAGGCTACAGTCAATAGCTACTCACAGCACAGTACCCATTGTAGAACTATGTAGTGGCCGTCTATATTTGGGACATGGGTAAGCATGGTTTTTGAAAGCTTGACAGAAATTTCAGAGATGCACCAAAAGCTGAGAATTATTAGGAAAGCATGAAAAAGAGAAATATTGTTAGCTCTAAGATGAAGAGAGGAGGTGGGTATAGCAAAACAACACTTCTTTTGAGAGCTGAAGGCCATGATGGTAACTACATGGGGCTGTGCCACTTTGGCATCTATCCTGGAGAGGGAGGTCCACAGTACCCACAAAGTTTCTGGGACATGGACAAGGTTCCAAGATGACCTTAAGCTTTTCCCCTGATGACTACTTTGGTCTTTGTGACACCTACTGCATCAAGGTCAGTTCAAGGTCCAAAGTAAGAGAGTGGCTGCAGAGAAGAGGTCCCCAGGAGAAGTGGCATCTCTTCATTAGAGAACATCTAGTTGGTAGCTACTTGGATTGTGAAGAGAAGTTCTATGAGTCCCCAGAGGAATGTTCCAGTCCCTGACTTTGGGGTCAACCTCTTCTGAAGGAGGATTGGGTATCTGCCAGGTAACCCGTGGGAGCAACCTGCACTTTCTGAACTTTTCTGTAGAGTTGAGGAGTGGGGGTGGGAAAGTGAGCAGTGGTCTGGCAGCCTGCCAAGCAATATGGGACCATGGGATGTGCCTAACCAGCTCTGGAGTGCTCAGCTTCACCAAGGGTCTTTGGAGGACTAAACGTTGCCCAAGACATTTTTCTTCAGGCTCATTAATCCTAATGACAAGCTTCAAAATCGACGAAAAAAAAATTGCTGTTTGCCAGATCACAAGTATCTACAGTCTGACATTAACAAACTGAATTTAGCTTTTCTGTATGTGATTGGCACCCAAATATAGCTAAAGTGAGCAGGAGAGAGAGAGAGAGAGAGAGAGAGAGAGAGAGAGAGAGAGAGAGAGAGAGAGAGAGAGAGAGAGAGAGAGAATTCTTGGCTTCCTCTACAGTTTAGAAATTGTACCATGACATCTATTGCTTGTATTATCCTAGAGTGTCGGCTTGCAAAGGGTTTCTCTTTAGCCAGCCCATCCCCAACAAAATCTGCTCTACTTACAGAGCAGACCAACAGTGATCTCTTCTGTCCAACTGAACCCACCATCCTGGAAAGGATGCATTCAGGAAGGGTGTTGGGGGTTTCTTTTCTTGTGGCCTCTCTGTAGCCCTCCACCAGAACTTTTATACCTAATTTTCCACTCAGAGTTGAAGCAATTTGTGTGTGTACATATATGTATATATATACATATATGTATATATATGTATGTATATATATACATATATGTATATATACATATATACATGTATGTACACACACACATATACATACATATATGTGTGTGTATATATACATATATGTGTGTGTATATACATATACATATGTATATATATGTGCATATATACATATATACACACATATACATATACACTACATCATATATATCATAGACATAGACATTGTACATATACATAGACATTGTACATATACATTATATATCATATACACATATACATCATATACATATACACATATACATTGTACATAGACATTGCACATATACATTGTACAAATACATTGTACATATACACATACACATTGCACATTGTACATATATATTATACACATACACATATATATCATATACATATATATTTAGATCACCATTTCTGGGACCTTTACATCTTAATTATGTTAGCTGCTGAGGTATGCTCCTTGGAGCCCTAGTTTCCAGCTAATGATAGTAAAAAGTCAAGGCAGGCATTGGCTTCTTCCTTACGTAAACTGTAAGTATGGGCAGCTAAGGCTAAGATGGGGGTTATGGCACCAAGGTCAGCACCTGTATTTTGGTGCTCAAACCATTGTCAAAATGTGGCCTCTGGTGGGTTGGGAAGGTCTACCTCAGATTCCATGAAAGGGAGGAAAGTGCTGATCTTGCCTCTTCTGTGACAGGGTGGAAGTATGACACACTGAAAGAGGCCTCTTACCATATTCCAGAACTTTGTCAAAGGACCACATCAACTTGTAAGAGTCCGGAAATGGAGGCTTGAGTTAGGAAGTATGTGCCCAGACAACACTGTTATCGTAGTACAGGGTGACAACCTGTGGCTGCGCTGCAATGAAACAGCCCACCACTACCACCCCCAACCCTGATTCATACTCTGATTATTTCTCTTGAGTGTGGCTATTCTTGCATCTTTCCATAAGTATGTGTCTCTTTCCTCTAGACAGATAATCCATGAACACCCCTTTCCTGTTCTCATCTGTCATTTTAGGGGCCAGGGACTTTGTGGTGTTTCTTCCATCTTTCCCCACACCCTCCTTGGCTCCCCAAATCTCTTTCTTCTGCTTCAGATCTCCCACCCCTGGTCTCTCTTTTTCTGCTGTGCCACCCTCGTCTAAGATCAGGTTTTCTACATTTTATCCCTCCCCCTCATTTATTCATTTATGCAAAAAACCCATATCGAGTGGTTATTCTACAGTAAATAATAATGTAATACTGGAAACAAAGGAGAAAAATCCAGTCCTTTCAGCACCCCAATAACAGGGAACAGAAAACCAAACCATTCTAAAACATTCCTATAACACTATAGTCTGAATATAAATTGTCTCTCAGGAAGGGCTCATGTTTGGAAGGCTTGGTCTACATTTGGGGTGCTATTGACGATGGGTAATTGGGTTATGAGGACACTAAGCCAACAAATTATGCTATTGATGACTTTATACTGAATAGTCTATTAGAGAGTAAGACTTGATTAGAGAAAGTAGATCATTGTGTGTATGGTGTTGATGGTTCATCTTGTGCCTCCTGTCTATCTGCTTCCTGATCACCATGATCAACTATGGTCTGCTATGCTCTCTGCTCCTGTGATGTTCCGCCTTGCCAGACCAATAGCAATGGAGCTAGCCACCCCCAGGCTAAGACTTCCCAAACTGTGAGTCCCAGCAAATCTAACCTCATTTAGTAACTAGAAATTAACTAACAATTTTTGGAGTTTATATACAGGCAGCTGAGACAAGCTGATTCTTCACCAGATGGTCAACCCATCTAGTTCTTATGTATTTTCTTCACTCCCTCTCTCTTTGTCTATCTCTGTCTGTCTGTCTATTTGTCTGTCTGTCTGTGTATCTGTCTGTCTTTGGTCTCTGACTCTCTGTATGTGATCTTACTAGTATTTCCTATTTAACAGCAACAAACACCGGTTCCTTCCATCTTTGAAACCCAAACCCAGTATAAAGAAGGCATGGTTGTGGACTGAGCACCAACAAATTAACATATGCATAGCTTGATCTGCTCACTATAAAGTTGTTCTTTTCTCTTTTAGGGTGGAAAACAAATGAGTGGAGTAATACCTTAGCATCCTGCAAAATAGCCAGGTAACTCCTCAATCTCCCTCCTAGTGATGAGGTGATGTTGAGCATCACTTAAATAAAATCTCTCCTTGGTGACTATAAAATGTCAATGACTATTATTTTGTTTATATCCATGAGTCCAAATTTGATGGATCCTCTCCTTCTTCCCATGTTAATAAGATGCCTTCTATGAAGAAGAGCCTTCCTATGTTGAACTTTGTAGTGACCCTATGATCTAGGTAATATGGCAGTATATGAAACTACCCCAGACTTGCTGGTGTAGACTAAGAATTTTGTTACATTTGTGGATATTGTGGGTGAAAATTTCAGACAGCACAGTGGGGATGCCATGTTTCTGTTCTGTGACATCTGGTCCTCAGCTAGAAATAATTGAAGGTTATAATGACTTAGCAACTGCATGCTTGGAAGATCTGCAGGCTTCTTCACTTATAGGTCTGTTGGCCAAAGTGACTTGTACACTGGGCTGCTGGATTGATGAGCTGACTTCTTACCTATGGTCTATCCACATGGCATGGGCCTCCGCACAGCATCATGGCCTCATGAGGACTGAAATTTGTTACTTAGAAAACTTAGGGCTATAGAGTCGATGTTCCAGCTGAACTGGCAGGGTTGAATTGCCTTTAATGATCTATTCTCATAAATTGTGGAAGAATAACTTTTGACTATTGGTTGAAAGAGTCACACTCTGCTTAGATGGAGTAAGGTGGCATAGAAGCACCTTCGATGGAAGGTTGAACAGCTACAGTGTAGAACAGCACTTGCTACAGGAGGAACTGCATCCATCTTTGGAAACTACTGCCTTCCAAATCCTGAAACACAGTTTCTATAGAAAAGGAGTAGAAACGCCCAATTCTTTCAATCTAATTATCACTATTAGAAGAATCAAAGAAGCAGATACCTCAACTTGTTAGAAAGTAAGGCACTCCTCTGAATGGTGAGTGTGAAACTTTTCCATGTCTGACTCCCATATTGACACACCAACTTAAAACCATTCAGTGTACTAATAGATCTTCTTGATGGGGCTCACACAGGAATCCCTGCCAGCTGGCTGCTGTGTTTCTGATAGAGTCCTTTGCTGGCCTTTGGTAGTCTCCTGGTTCTACAGTGTAAGATGTATTAGGTGGCACATTCTTCTACAGTTCTTGGAATTACACATTTCTCCTAGGAAATTCCATTCGTTTCAGTGTTTAGAAATAAATATTTAATAATTAGAAAATAATATTTAGAACCCACACTGAAACACTGAGAACATTCATTAATACAAAGCTGGCATTGCTTCAAGGGGTTTTAATGAAAAGAGATAAGAACTCTTCTTTAAAATAATGTATATATATGTGTGTGTTTAAAATTTTCAGCTCATGCTTCCCTCTGTAATTAATTTAAATATTGTAAAACATTTATATATCTTTTATTGCATTTTTTCATTACATTAATTATAATACAAATATTACACCAGAAAACTCACTTAAGCAACAAACATTCATTCAAAATTATGTTTCCAACAACCCTAACAAATCAAAATAATATAAATAAATTTTAATATGCTTTTACTGTTTTTTGATAACGCTTGTTTTTTTTTACATTTTATCTTTAAGTTACACTATACTAAGCTATGGACAATGTTCAAAACATACTCAGATGAATCCTGTTACCTCTTTATCTCTTGCCCCATTTCTTCCTATCCACAGAATCTATTTTTATTCTGTTTTGACTTCGGGCTCCAGAGCTTCCTCGTGCAAATATCAGCAACTATGTGTGGCTATCAATGTGTGTATTTATGTTCATATTCCTGTCTCTCTATAAAAAAAGTAACACAGCATTTGACTTTCTTCTGCATCTTTACTTTTTTCAGGTATGAATATATTCTGATGATCACTGCACAGAATGGAGAACCCACTCTCCTGTTTTACATGGCTGCAGTACACCACTGTGCAGTCCCCGGACAACAGAGATGCTAGTTGGTTCCAGTCTCTTTATGACAAGTACTGTCTTGTGTGTGTGCCACTGTGTCTCTGGAACGGGTTTCTAGAAGTAGACTTGCCAGAGCCCAGGGTCAGTGGGTTCACAGTTTGTGTGCTACTATTCCTCCTGAGGGGTTCTGCTGCTTGCATCTTTACAGGGAATGAGGAAAAAGCTGGCCTCCATAGTCTCAGCACTAAAGCCCA
The DNA here is from genome assembly GCF_011762505.2 of Arvicanthis niloticus. Taxonomy (NCBI): domain Eukaryota; kingdom Metazoa; phylum Chordata; class Mammalia; order Rodentia; family Muridae; genus Arvicanthis; species Arvicanthis niloticus. Next base: position 81,411,749 of record NC_047661.1, read on the forward strand.
ACAGGGAACTTTTGGACTTTTGCCAGTCTGATGAGTGGGAAAAGTGTACCTTGGGGTACTATTATGTGTTTCTAGTTGGGGGTGTGTTTGAATAACTTTAGTGTGTTTAACACTATTTTCTTTTTCTTTCATGAGCCCTGTCGGTTCATGTTTTTGGTTATACTTTACTAGACTATAGGTATTTTACTTTCCCCAGTGTCTTGAGTGGATTTATTGTTTGTTACATAATATTTTCCTTTTATTTAATGTATTTTTAGTTTGGGTTATAAGCCTAGCCTTTAATGTCTGAGCCATCTCTCCAGCCCTACTTAATGTGTTTTTAAATGTTTGTTTGTATTAGATGTATGTTTGTTTTTTATTTGTACTGTGAGGTGTTAAACTCCATGCATCACATACACTAAGCAAATGCTCAGCCATTAAATCACACCTTTTCCTTTTATTTCATCAATAAATAAATCCCTTTTACTGATTCTGGGTTTAAATGAGCTTTTAGTAAGCTCTTGCTCATTTTCAGATAATAGGAGTTCTTGCATATTTCTTTCAGTATTTGTACTTATGAATTATTTGATTACTCCCAGATAGCTAGAAAATTCTCCATAGCAAGCTCCATGTTTATTAACGTCTCAGGTTTTAAGCTCTTTCTTACCCCATGATCCAGACATTCTACCTAGGGTAGCGGACCACTGGAGATGGAGGGTGAGGAGTTTAAGCATCTTTACAAATTTAAAGACACTTAAGCAGGCTTAATTCACAACAAATTCTGAGCTTCGAATATCGACAATACATTAAACCTGCTTGTCCCTGTTGGTAACTCGGAGCACAGAGACTCCCCGAAGTGAAGACACATGTAAAATAGAACATCACTGCATCTTTCTAGCTGCCATAACCCTTTACTAGCTCATTTCCTCCTCTTTCAGATCAGTTCATTTGAGTGCAGATGGCAGGAATTTGAAGAGTTAGCAGGTCCTGTGGAGGGGCACGGAAGGGTTCCTCCTCTCTGTGTGCCTGGTGTGTGTCCCTTGCCAGGAGCTCTTTGACAGTCACTGGGTTAGAACAAAATGAAGAAGACAGAAAACTCAGAGAAGGGTCAAGGATGGCAGCAGGGGCAAGATCACTGTGGGTCTTGTAGATGAGCACTGTGGGGTTTGTTGCTAAGATGACGGCTTCTCAGAAGGGGTAGCAGAGCGACCATCTGCCTAACCCTGAGGTAAGATTACTGCAGTTGCAACATGCTGAGCTGTCTGAAGAGAGACAGGGGAGACTTTCTTAGGTTCCATGGGCTCGGTTCCCCACACATGCTGCTCTGCTTTCCTCTTCTGCTTCCGGAGTCTACTCATTTATTCACATGTTGGGCTTCAGCTGTGCATTGGGTCCTCTTTGGAAACAGGAGAGAGGAATCTGCTTTCATGGGCTCAGGTTTTGAAACCAAGGAACATGAACTAGCCAACTAACTAACCGACCAATTAACTAACTAATTAACTAACTAAATGCACACCAGGGAAGTGTAAGTACTAAAACAAGAATTCATTAAGAGATTAGGATGTAGGAGAATAATGACTGTTGGAGGGCCACACAAGTTTTATGTGAGATAATCAGGGGATTCTCACTGTTATGTGTCGAGTAAATGCATAAAAAAGGTGAAGGGCCTTCCGGACCATGCAGCCCCATTTCTTATTTAGGACATATGGCCAGTCTGGCCTTTCATGAGCAAATGTAGCAAATTTAAGCCCCTGCTATAGTGGGAGCTGAGGGCACAAATGCAGAGAAGCTATGTTTTCTACCTTTGCAAAGCTTAAGGTTCTGGCAAGGAAAAAATATTATTCAGTAATGACTGAAATGGTGTACTATTATAGTAGCCATCTTTAAAGTGAAAGGCGTAGTTCTATGATAGCATGTAGCAGAGAAGCTGTGCCGCAAGCAAAGCCAGGAAAGACCTCCTTGGCAAAGACTTAGGCACTAATTAAGTAAAAATTACTGGTGGAGAACCATCTTTTTTAGATGGAGCAGATCAGGAAGCCTGTCCGGTGGGATAGAGCCTGCCCTGGGAGATGGAAAGCTTGGTGTTAGAGACATGGTGTCAGGCAGACTTTCTGGGCTTAAAATACAGAGTGAGGAAGTCATTGATGTGCAAGGTGGGTTTTGCTTTGAAAGTGCCCTGTCTGTGTGATCATCATTCAGTATCTGCCAGTCAGGTCATCCCCTGGGCCCAGCCTCCGTTGGGTCAATATCTGAGAGCTCCAAACCGCAGAGAGGCTGGAAGAGGAACAGAAGCAAGTACTGATAGAAAGTTCTGTCAGATACTGGGACAGGAGCAGTAGACTGAGTTCCTCCCTCCTGAGGGAGAAGGCAGGCACTTGCACTCTCCTTAACACCAACCACTTCTAGTTAGTCCTGGGAGTCCCTTGAGACTGGAAGACACACTATTGCCAGCCAGATCCAGAATAATTTTATTTTATTTCCTGCTACCACATAGCAGACTCGTGAATTTTTAAGTTATTATTATGATATAACATTATTATTCTACTACCCACAGATTGGCCTGATCAAGAAATATTTGAGTCCTATTTTTTTAAACCAAAAATACGTTTCTCTTTGTTTTAACCACGCATAGTATGTCAGTTTCCAAATGCTGATTTGTACAAACCAAATTGGCTTCGATGTGAGGTTCTTATACGGTGTTCCTGGATCTCTCCTGACCACTGCCTTATCCCTTATAACTCTCTTTTGTACAAGTTTCTGAGTCAGCATTTTCTTTCTCATAAAGTGGCAGTAGTTCAAGCTGACTTAGCAAAAGTTGGTATGTGCTTAAGTGACTGTAAGCTTGGGGAGCAGAGGTGGAGGAACCCGGCTTTTAATCTTAGCTGAATCAATTAATGGCATCTGATAGCCCTCCCTTCTGTGCCTCAGTTCAGTATTTCTCTGCATTGACTTTCTATGATCTCCTTTATGATGATACAAAAGAAATTCCTTCTAGAATATGTGCATTTTTCTGGACTCTGATTGGTCCTGTAGGAAGACATACCCACTCCCAGCAAGTCAGTATATCTATCTATATATAAAACATATATTTTATGTAAAATCATATACAATTATAATGTATTTATTATTTTAATCATATATAAAACCACATAATTTATATTATAATATTCAATATATCATATATAAACATATATTTATATATAAATATATTTATAATATACAAACATATATTATATAAAAATATGTATGTGTTCAAGTGTCTGTCACATACTGAGTGCTTTGGTCATGTCACCCATATCGTCATAATATCGTCATCAGGGTCAGCAAAACTGATCTAAGAACTTAAACTCTAAAAGAAGGGAAAAACCCCAGCTTATTTCATGCTACTGTACAAGCCCATGAATACGTCTTTCTCAGAGAGCTGTTTCCCTGGAGACTGCTTTTACTAGTGGATTCGCAAAGAATTTACCACTGTTGCATGGTTAAGGATCATTAGATGGACTTTTTTTTTTTATGGTCAGAAACTTGGACTTGGGGATATCAAAAAGGACCTCTTCTTATTTAGAGAAGATGAATGGCATTCTCTGCATTCACACAGTCAGCCTTTTGAAAGACCTTGCATGCAGCCAGCCCTCATCCTGATTAGTCACGGCAGTCAAGACGCAGAGGGAGACAAGCATCCTTTGTGAACTTCCATATTGTCGTTCTTCCTCTCAGAGCTTGGTACAGCTGTATCAGCTTTGAAATGTGTAAATCTAATTAAAGTGTGTCTGGCTTTTGAGAGAGTGGAGGGGAGATGAGGCTTCTGAGCATGGTATCCTCCCTGCATGCTCTTTACACAGACACGTGTCTTCTTAATCACCTTAAGTCTAGAGCTCCAGCCCTGGGTCAAAGGGGTGACTGACCTACACTGTGGCTTAAAACTCCAGCTTGACTTGGAAAACAAATTAATTAGGAAACAAAATCCAGACCTAGGCACAGTTACCTCCTCAGGGCTGATTTTTCCAAAAGACATAGCTTTGCTAGTGAAGTTCTTGATAGAACATGAAGGCGGCCATAAATGTTCCTGTCAACATTTTCTGTGATAAAATAATGACAAATGTTCATATTCAAAATGGGAAATGAGTGGTAGCATCCTGTATAGCTGGCCATCACTCACATTTCACATTCCGACTGTACCACAGACCTGAGTATTCACCAAAAGATGTGGTCACAATAACCTCACAGCATTTTTCTAAAGAGACCTATGGAAACAACTTTCAGAAACAAAAACCTGTGGGCCAATGAGATGGCACAGTGGGTAAAGACTCTTTCCGCCAAGCCTGATGACCTGAGTTTAATCCCCAGGAACCACATGGTCGAAGAAGAAAACCAACTCCCTCAAGATGTCCTCTAATCTCCACTTATGCACTGTAGCATGCTTATGCATGAGCGCGCACACACATGCACATGCACACATGCACACAAATACTTTTTAGAAACTAAAACAGGAAATGGTATTCTTTTCAGATTACTGACTATCCTGAGGGTGAGCAGCCTAGCCAAGGCTCTCTGGGTCTTTCTGGTTGGACAGCAGACACATGAATGAGCAAAACTCAGAGGTGAGTCACAGTGGTCCATGCCCAGTGAAGCAGAGCTGAGGTGTCTCTTCCCAGGCCGGGTGACAGATTTGTGAACATAATGAATTCTGCCATCAGTTTCTCCCTTTGGTTTTGGGGGTGGTTTGTTGGCAGCAATGGCATATGGACAGAAGATGGGAATGAATGTTTTAGTAGGCTATGAAGCAGTGAGAGATTATTGTGAAAATACCTTTGGATGCAAATCTCAAAGCGTTGGACAGATTCAGTTAACAGGGAATTCAAAGATGCTGCATGCGGACTGTGTATGTATCATCCTTTTCCAAACCTGACACTATATCGGCCCTTTCTTATATCTGCTTTCCTTGGTTGTGGTTTCTCATAAGCTCCTGACATGGTTTCAAAAGTTGAGGACAGGCTATACTCATTTCATTTAAAAAAAATATGGCATACTTTGATATTTTGTAATAAAAACTGAATCTCTTCATTTTGAAATTGGGCGACTCATGCATAATGCAAGGATTTATAGGAACTGGATTCCTGGGGATGCCCGGATGACACAATCCAATGATGAGCTGCACACTTAAGGATATGAGTAACTTCCAACTCTATTAGCTTCTCTGTGACTCTAGACATTCATCCTGAGATGACATCAAGTGTCCAAAGGCTGCTGCTGCACATCTGAGTTCTTGACTGCTGAGGCCATTCTGACTGTGGAAGTCAACTTCCTTGGAGTATTTCCCATTACCTTTGGGATTCTGTGTTTCTTCATCTTTCCTACCAAGAGGTCTGTCTTTCTCTGTTATTCATGTCTATGGAGTTAAGAAGCATTTTTTTTCCCTGATATTTGTCCCTTCCCAGTCCTCATCTTGCCAGGTCTCAAGAGTTCTTCTGGGAGCAGTTGTTTTCTCTGGTCAGTGCCTTTTGGGGCGCTCTCTTACTGTAAACAACATCAACCAGAACAACCAGGATTACAGTACAGTAAATTACAATTGGCAGAGAACTTCCACAGATCTGCTCTTATCCAAGCTTCATGCGAAATGTAACATTATTCTAATAGGGTCGTTATTACCATTTCAGATTTACATAAGAGGAACCAGGCTCTTAGGGGGAAGTCACATCTCTGAGATCAAAGAACTCAGAGTGGAGGAGCCTGGGAGCACAGGCAGGTACTCTGAGACAGACCCTGTCCTCTTTCAGTTCTGTCAGGCCCTGTCCTTGTGGGTAGACAGAGTGGCTCCTCTCCTCCATGCACAAGTAATTATCATAATGATTGTTGTCATTGTTCACCAGCAAGGGTTCACTCAATAGCCTTCATTTTCTTTTCCCTGAAAATAATTTACTATTCATAGACTAGGATGATGTAATGGGAACCTGCTGAGAATAATTGTGTTATTTTAAGCCTCAGTTTACCCATTTGTTCTTGGCTTTATGTTTGAAATATAAGAATATAGCTACTGTAATTATAATGATATAATAAATACTTTATTGTTGTGATAAGCAACAATGAACCTTTACAGAGTCTGACATTTAGCAGCTTAATAGGTACTTCAGTGCAAACTAATTCATTTGAGTCTCACAATTGTCCAATAACACTGAGCAGTCATATGCCTATTTTAAGGAATATGTAGCTGACCTTCAGAGATGTCAGGTACCTAGTCTCAACTCCTCAGAAAATGAAAGGTACTCTGAGATTTGTACTCAAGGTTTCAGAATTGTTCTGTTCATTTCCCAGTACCTCTGCACGCTGAGAGATGGAGGGTTGCACATAAAGCCCGGATGCACTGATTCAAGGGATTTGGCCCCAAGGCATTTACAGTCTAACAAGCCCCTGGCTTGTGGAGGCTATTTCTACCTTGTGAGTAACATTTTGAGAAGGATGGGGAGACAGTGGGACATTCCCATAAAGCTCTAGAGTTTCATTATCTCAGAAAGGGTTGGTGGGGGTACCTACCTCACAGGCTAACAATAATGAAGCAATATGCCAAAGTCATTAAGATTCAGCTCAGACTCCTGATGTTATTGCCCACTGTTGATAATGCACAATGTAAAACATGCTTGTAAGATGAAAGAGTTAAGTCACAGAGTTTCTGGCCCAGCTCCTGGGGTAGCCATTCACGTAACATCTCATGACTTTGGTTCACGTACATTTGTGTGACAGGGCAGATTAGGCTGAACACCACTGCCCTGTTAGGAGTTACTAGAATAGGCTTCCATTCAGCCAAGCGTCTCACCTCCTCGACTATAGGGACCACCATTCTTATGGATGAGCTCTGTCTATGGCAGCTTCACCTTCTAGGAGTATGATTGCCCCTCCCCACTGGGAAGTGTTACCAAAGGGTGAGCAGAGAGGGAAGAAAGTTGCTTCATGTCTCACCTTCACCCACTGCTCCGTTGGGCTTGCCTGTTTCCACGTGCCCTTGGATACAAAGCTGGGCTGAAGTATGGGAGTTGCTACTTTTGCTTACTGTAATTCAGAGCTGGCTGGGAAACTTGACATTGCCAGCAACTGGCAGTGAAGGGTGAAGGAGGTTGAACTGAGGGATTACCAAAACCACATGTTTGCTAGTTGGCCTCTGAGGGAGGAGAAATGTACCCCATAGGGATTCGTTTATTCTTGAGCCCTGGGTCAGAGAATGTTGGATTTAAGTCCAGGCAGGCTCTATCATCATCATCATCATCATCATCATCATCATCATCATCATCATCATCATCACCATCATCATCATCATCATCATCTACACTGTATGACTTTCCTTCCTTGAACCACAAGGGTTTTTTGTTTGTTTTTCTGTAAAAATATTGCTGTTCCAGTGCTAGGGGCTGGAGACATGGATCCTAGGTACAGCATGGAAAACCTGAGGTTAGATCCCTAACACCCATGTAAAACAAAACAAAACAAAACAAAACAAAACAAAACAAAAACAAGCAAACAAACAAAACCAATGAACCAACTAACCAACAACAACCACAACAAAAAATGTGTGTAGCTATAATCCCAGCACTAAGGAGATGGATGTAGGTGCATTCCTGGGGTTCACTGGCCAGCTAGCCCAGTGAAATCGGCAAGCTCCAGGTTCAGTGAGAGACTGTTTTAAAAATCAAGGTGGATAATGGTTTAGGAAGACATCCAACATCGGCCTCTGGCCTTCACAGTCACAGATGTCACATGCATCTGCTCACAGAGGTACACAACATTCAGACCCATGCAAACAACACACACATAAATAATGACGTGCAGTGCTCAGAAACCTAGTAAATAGAAGCTCCTCTTGATGTTAAGATCATTCCGTAAGGATTTATTGCACAAGTGATATAAGCCAACCATTATACTAGGCACTGGGTGTGGACCACAACATGAAGGTCGCACTGGAGAAGGCTACAGCCCAGTGTGGGGAACTCCATTACGCACGACACAGATTCCAGGTGCCATCTCAATGCATGTACAAGAGATGGTGTAATTGGGAGAAATTGGCAGAATAGGAAGACTGTATCCTCACAGTCAGCAGCCTCCTGATCCCCCTCCCTGTCCTTTCAGGGACCTTCTTAGTCCTCAGGAGCAAATTCAGAATTCCCCAGTGTAGGTCAACATTCCCTGAGTGTCCCAGTCGGTTGACCGGCTAAGACTGCTAGTTAGCTGAAACAGCCAGCGGTGGTGGCTCTGCTCTCCAGGCAGCACCCTTCATCCCCCCGAGGCAACACTCAGGTTTGGAAAGTTACAGTCTGACATGGCTCTGGAGGTTTGCTTGACTTTTTTTTTCTCTCTCTCTCAAATGTTTCATTTCTTTCCTTTTAGGATCTGTGCCCTAGTTGTTCTGGGAAACTTGTGACCTCTCTGTGTTTTTAATTAGAAGATGTCATTTTTCCATGGCAACCTATCTTGATGTCCTAAATAGAAAAACTGTAAAATCAGTTTCCCTATGAAGGGTGCAGCCATTGGAATAGCACTACCCAAGGATCGTTGGTGCCCCAGCCTGATGTCTCCAGCTCTAGTGACAATTCTCCAAGTTCAGGAAGATGATCAGGTCTCCTGGAAAAACAGATCTGCACTGGGTACAGTGGGTTCATAGAATCCAGTCCTTCATGACTGTGTGGAAGTATCTACATTTCTGACTGGCATGGGAACCAAACTATGTCAGTTATGAACTCTGGTGTCTCCGGGGCCCATGGCCAATAGGTGATAACTTACAGAAGCCACAAAAAACATTGATGGGAAACAGTTGAAACCAGCCCAGACTCCATGGTGACAGGATTTGTACTGACCCTTTCACCCTAAGGCCCTCCCTCCTGAAGGGATAGATGTCTTCAGGGACTGATGGCGGAAACAGAGAAATGATGCCCCACCCTTAGTTAAACGATTTGGCAGAAAGTGATTGACTTAAGAAAGAATGCCCTGAGTTTTGTAATTCTGGTTTTTCTTTCTTCTTTTTTTTTTCTTCAGCATCATTCCCATTCAGTAAGGCAGGCGTGCTGATAAAGGAAAGTCACTCTGACCACAGGGATCATGTTGATGCATTTTAAATTATATGGTAAAATGACATGCTGGGTCCTTCTTCTGCTCATGAACGTGAGAAACTGTGGGGCTCCTGCAGGGGACACATTGTTGAAAACCCATGAGATGTTAGGCACCCGAAACGACAGTTAACAATTACTTACGTCATTTCAGATGCTTTGCGTGTTCTGGTTAAACCCTCACTGTGGTATCAGCCAGAGCTTGCTCCCCTGCCTTCTTTGGCCAAGGATCATACTTCCATGCCTTCTCTTCCCTATTCACTTGTGTCTTCCTGACTTGCAGATTTGGGAACTGGAGTTTAGAAAGGCTAGGTAATTCCCAGGGAGAGTGTGGGCTCCAGAGCCCATCTGTTCGTGCAAGTTTCCTCCTCCTTCTCCAAATAAGAATGTCTTGAGTCAGGGCATTGGATTTTCTATGCTATGTATAGTCCCTTGTGGGGAGCCAATAGAAGGTGGCTATCATTCTTGCAGCCATCTTGAGCCATATACCCTGACAAGAGACTTCTTTGCAACAGCCTACAACAGCTAAGCACACTCTGATAACATCTTGTTTTAGATACCCAGGATTTTCCCTTGGGTGTGTGAGACTTAAAGGTGTGATTTAGAAACAAGACTTAAAGGCATCACTTAAGGGCGTGACTTAAAGGTGTGACTTAGAAATGAGACATATAAAAGGCGAGAGGCAGACAGAAGAGGTACTTGTAACTCAGAGGAAGAACATGGAACTGGGAAAGAGACAAGCAACTTAGAACTGAAATTAGGACCTGAGACTTGGTACTAGGAACTAGGGACTTGGAACTTGGGACTGAGAACAAGAGACTTGGAGAGAAGAAGAGAGACTGAAGAATACATAGAATTGAATCACACTCTGTCTGGTCTCCATTCTTTGCACTCATCCTCACTCTCTCTCTTGCTGAACCCCGACCCTCGGACTGGAGCAGCTTGAGGCAGTGTGGGCTCTAACAATTTAGCCTCCAAGGCTTTTGGCAGTGCAGGTTCCAACACTGACAGAGTGGTCCTCGACATTTTGGCCCCCAAGCGTGGGGCAGAGCAGTTCTCAACATTTTTGACGCCCAATGTGGGGCAGCTAGGGCTGTGACAGTCCCTTCTCTGGCCCTTAGAGGCTTTTTTTTTTTTTTTCACCTAAAGAACCCTTCTGTAGGGCACTTCTTGCCAGGTTTGTCCTCACCATACAGGTCTCAGGTTTTGGTGCTCCTGGAAATGCTGCCCCTGCCTCCTGGCACTCCATTCCATGTCGCCTTTCCATTCCTTCAAAATGCTTTTCACTTCCAGATGTTTCCCTGTTTCTTTATTCTTTGCCTGACTAGGATATCAACTCCATGCTGTACAGATCTTCATCTCCCTCACTCCATGCTTCTTCTACAAAGAAAGACACCTCACTCGAAGTAAGTGCTCAGCTAACCTGTTGAATGAGTTGGAGCGTACACGCACTGAATTTTGTTTTGAGCATCTGTTGTACTGATAACTCTGCAGCAGCCATTTTAGTGCTCCTGGTAATAGCTAGTGTTTCATCATGAAGTCTACATTGGCTCAATGCTTCTTAGCAGACGACTATCTCTTAGCAGATACACATTTCCCTCACCTCCCCATATTTTATAGAGAAGATATGTCGTACTGGTGTCATCAACAGGCTGAGAAACATATAAAAATGCATTTATATTATCTCAAAATGCAAAGTGTGAATTTTTACTGAAAGAAAAGATAGACAGTTGATACCCCAAAGTCCCTAAGCCTCCTGATGTCTGTTTCCTTCTTCACTTGAAAAGAATGTTGAAGCATCACAAGAAGTGTCAATGTAGAAGGACTAGACTCTCGGAATCAGCTTTACTGAGTACAGATGCTACTAAGGACAGAGGCCAGGTACCTGCTTTGCAAATACCTGTGCTTGAATCTTGACTTCTTCTTACCACTTTCATGAGTATGGGCAATCTCCTGGCCTGCTAGAGCCCTGGTGTCCACATCTATGAAGTGGGAAGCTGCACTTTAGCCTCTCATTTTTCTCTGCAGAGATGCTCTGGGAAGCAGTGAGGAGCGGCTTGGGGAAGCAGCTGATATGCCTGACTAACTTGTACTTAGCGCACAGCACAATCAATCGGTCTTTTCCTTCTCCATTGCTCCGCTGAAAACCATCCAGCACTTGTCCTCTCCAAGGATCTGTGATGCCTAAATGTTTAAACTCCATGTCCTCAAATAAAGCCAAAAGCTTCACAGGTCACCCATGGCCAGATGGCTCAGTCTTTGTCCTCATTAGAGAAAGGATATCTGGAAGGCAGGAAAAGCAAAACAAAACACAAAACAGACAGACCAGAAAAAAGGTCTCAACGAAGAAAATAGAACTTCTTTGACAAGGGGAAAAAATAGTGTGTGGGAAGAGAGGATATTGCCAGAAGCACAAGGCCAGAAGAGCCTCAGCAGAGGCAATATTGGGTTCCAGTAAAGAAGCCACCGGGAGCACAGTGTTTCCTTTGGTCCTTTTGGAGGATGCTATGTCTGGGAGGCAGGTTCCTTCCCTAGATGCCAGCAGCACAAACCTCCAGGGATCTTGTTCCCAGGTGGACACACAGGGCCAATGGGGCAGTATCCCAGTGTCACCTGACAGGTCAGCCCTACTTTTTTGAAGCTCAAAGCTCCAAAGTGCTGCCACAGTGTGATTGTCCAACAATGGCTACTGTTGAACGGAGTCATTGTTTGCATGTCTGTCCCCAACACATCTTGCTTACTCAGCCAGGAGCACATCTTACCTTAGTACCTGGTTGGTGAATGATTGTACATCTGGAAAGTGTACTTAGCCATGGATCTTCTAAGGATGTTCACAATTACAAGAGACATGTACTGGCTAACTGGATGAAATGCACTGGTGAAACTGTATGGCATCCTCAGAGTAAAAGGTTTGTTTAAAAAGAAAAACAACCAACCAAACAAAAACACCTGTCATGTGTGACACTCTAGGCCTGTGCATTAGTCAGAATTCTCTAGAGGAGCTGGAGCAAGAGGGAAAGCATGTATGCACACATGTGCATGATTATAAATGGGGTTACTGATTAGCTTGTGTGGTTGGAGGCTGGATAGTTTAACAATGACCATCTGCCCCCCTGCAAAGGCTGAGGACCAGCTAGTTGCTTAGTCTAAGACACTGATGCATCAGAGCCAGCAGAGATGCTGCCCTGGCACAAGGCTGAAGGGCATTCCCTGGAGAGCTGCTGGTGCGAGTCTGTGGAAGAGACCAGTGCCTGTTGGGTGAAGGCAGCAGCAGACACACTCACTCAGGGAAAGGGCAGCTTATGTGTCTGACTGCCTCCTTCCACTTCTCTTCCATGGGAAACCATAGCCTACTGGTTAGTGCCGCCCAAATTCATGGGGCTTCTTGCCCTGTTCATTACTGTCCTATATTCTCACTCTTTTCTGAAAACACTCCAATAGAAACACCCAGAGGTGTGTTTTACTGGGTTTTGTGGTCCTCTCAATCCAGTGAAGTTGACAGTCAAGATGAACCATTACAGCTTCCAAGGGTGAGATGGTCTTGATCTTCAGGCAGGATACATAGGAGTAGAAGAAAGAAAAGAGACTGAAAGAGCTTAAAACGTGCTCACTAATGGAGACTAGCACACTTAAAGGCAAGAAACAGAATTAAGGAAGGCCTCAAGTTAGTATTGAAGAACAGGCAAGAGAGCAAGGTTGGAAAAAATTAGAAGAATGGAAAACTGAGTCTGGGCAGAGGGAAGAAACAGTTATTCTCTCTCTCTCTCTCTCTCTCTCTCTCTCTCTCTCTCTCTCTCTCTCCCTCCCTCCCTCCCTCCCTCCCTCCCTCTGTGTGTGTGTTTGTGTGTGAGAAAGAGAGAAAGAAGAGAGGAGAGAGACAGAGAGACAGAGAGAGACAGAGAGAAATGTGGGTGGATGGTGGAAGAAAGGCCCGAGTTACACCATGAAGGGTTTTAGATTTCCAGTGAATTTCCTCTGTGACCAGTGTATGGATATTCTGAGCGGAAGCAATGGAGTTCGGGCTGAGAGCCAGACTGGAGAGAGTTGTGACAGGGAATGTAGAATAAGAGTGGGAAAATGAGCCAAAGTAAGGTGTAGTTTGGATATTAAAATAAACCTGACTTGGTGATTCTTTGTTATGAAATAGAAAAAGGCCTGGACTGATCTGGTACTGTGGGAAGCAATGAGCAGTTAGGGAAGCTACTGTGGCAGGCGCTGATTCTTGTCTATGTAACAGTTGTTGGGACCTGCATGCCTACGTCTCCCCACGTGCACACATAGGTTCTAACCTCTAAAACGATGGTTTCAAGGGAGAAGACTCTTGGAAAGCAATTAGGTCAGGAGAGCAGAGACTTCAGTAACGGGGCTAATGGCATTATAGAAAAGATTCTAGAGAGCTAGCTACCCCTGCCTGTTGTGTAAGGACAGTGAGCAGATGTCTGTTAATAAGGGAAGCAGACCTCCTCTCCAGACACCACATCTGTAGCTCTTGGATGTTGCTCTTCCCATCTCCAGGAACACAAGGATAAATTCTACTGTTTATAAGCCTCCCAGATTGTACTATTCCGTTACAGGTAAAAGCCACTCCCCATGTGCCTTGTGCCTCCTTCTGGGACCTCATCCTATATCATCATGGATTGAGATCCCATCTGAGTAGGATGAAAAATCCCCTGAATAAATTGTGATTTGTTTTAACCTCTCTTTGATGAGTTGTGATTGGCCATTTCACTTGGTCACCTAGTCAAGTTGTAGGATGGTGGCCTTAATGAGATAGAATGAAAAGCTTCCCCTCGGTAAGTAAAGAGACACTCTAACTTAAGAAACAAGTTTTTCATTTCCCTTTCTTCTTTCCTGGAAGGTGGACACACCACTACCTCTAACATCTCCCACTGAGGTAGCCAGGACCATGGCACAAGGGCACGAGAACAAAGCGAACGCAGTGAGGATGGTGGAGCAGAAACCTGTCCTGATAGAATCACTGAGCATCTGAATTCATGGTTGAACTTCCTAAGGTAGAGGTGCTCTGTTCTTTTCTGTCACTTGCTCTGCATTTGATAGAATATGGGAGTGCAACAAACTCTAAAAGTAATGAGCCACACCCAACAGACACCCATCCCCTGTTCTTCAGATGCTGCGGGTGAGTGTTGGAAAGAGTTAAGGGCAGAGCCTTCTGAGTCAGACAGGTCACTGAACAATAGGAAGGCTCTGCTTCTGCACCTCTTCTCTCTACATCAACTAAATGCTGCTTTCCACTCTGGTGACTTTTTCCATATTAAATAAGGTATGGGAATACAATACAGACCATACTCTTTCAATGCATAGCTCCCATGTCACTCTGGGTCTGGAATCAAATCCAGAATGATTGAAAACAAAGATGGGACTATTCTTTGGGGAGGTTTGATGGGCCAGTTAGCGCTTCCACACCCAGCCCACTGGAGTGAACTGGTCAGAGCCAAGCTCAGGACAACTAGAAGATACAGTTAGGAGGCGCCCCACTCACCTTTTACCGGAGGCCAGTCTCTGCCACATCTGGCAAACTGCTCTATTATTTTTGTTAGTTGGAGCTAAAAGGATTATTCTTTGATCCAATGGCCTAGAGATCAAGGGACACATTTTTATGGATTACAGTGAGGTCTTCTTTGACTATAACATGGAGATTTTCCAAATCTACCCCATTTGATAAGGAGTGAGTGGGTCAAAGAAAAGAAAAGCCTTGTTTGGATCATGCACAGTGAGGAGGGGATTGGGGTGAAGTTTCATGTTGCTCACTGACCTGCCTAACTGAGAAAGCTTCTCCTTACTGTTTGTATAAAGAACAACTCAGTCATCTCAATGGCCTGGAGGGACTTCTTCTAGGATGAGTGGGCTCATGACTCACGAAGGTCAAGTCTACAGAGGTAGTTACCCACATGTTGTTTTTGAGGGAAGGGCCTTCTGGGTGTAAAATGCAAAGAGTTGTCTTTGCCTCTGCTTTCTTTGTATCCACCACTAGCTTTGAAAAACAGCTGAAAAAAGTCTTGAGCAAAAATGTGTTCAACTTCCTTTCCTGGTGAAGATATTTTATGTGGACACCTAGCAACCCAGATCCCAAAATAACTTCATGTGGGAAACACTCCAAACACGGTCCTTTCTCTCCCTTCCTCCTTATCCCCACTCTCAAGCCTTCAGATTTGGAAGCTCTGACTTTGGGGGTTTTAACTGTATAAAGCCACCCTGACAGATAACAATGAAAGGAACCGACTGGAAATTTTCTAACTAATAATTTCGCTGGGACTTGAGTTTTCTTGAAAGGGTGTCTCCATCAGGCTACCGTCCTTTCTGATCACTTCAGCTGTTCTGTGCACTCTATGGAGTATGTGCCAAAGATACCCCATGTGAGGTATGTGAGGTGACACAGCTGTAAGTCTCATAGGTGGTGTACACAGCCATGAGTAGTCTGTCAAGTTCCTGCCATCTGACTGGCTAACAGTGTCCTTCCATATCCTCCCCTTAGAATTCCAATCACAAGGATAAAGTGAAAAGTGAGCCCTCAAGGGTAATTTGGTCAGGAAGCATGGGATACAGGTACCATTCATCTCGATAGAGACCTCTATGTGGTTAAAATTCAATCTGTAAAGACAGGGGCTTTATCACAGATGTCCCACTCCCTAATGTGAAGCATCGCCAGATCCTGTCCTCTTAGCCAGGTGTCATGCTAAACACATGGCCAGGAGTGTCTCAATGAACTCATCAAAGCTTTATCGAATAGGTAAACTAGGTATTACCCCTAGTTTACAGGTAATAAAAGCCAAAGTTAAGTAGTCACCCACATCACAGAGTTCAAAAAATGATCAAGATAGGATCAAAGCCCATAAATATGACCCCAAATCAGTACATACAGCCTCATACAGGTTCTGTTAGATGTATGCTTGGCACCAAAATCAAGCACTTGGCTAAGATCCATTAGCGGTCAGTGAATGGCTGTATGGAAGCATGCCATCATGCCATGATAACAGGCATGTTGTGTCTTGTATCATGCGTGACTATAAGAAACATGGTTCACTTAGGATGCAGGGATTTCATGACTGGGTAACAGCCAAACTCTTGGTGAGTGATAGATAATTTCAGGAGGTCATAGCCCAGGTAAATGAAAGACCCAGTACCAAGTTTTTAGCATGCTAAGCTGTAGGGCTTCACTGGCAGTCCTCTTGGGAGTCCCTTGGATAGCAACATTAAATTATATTAATTAATTACTATTATATATTTTTCTTTAATAAAGATTACTCTTCCAGCATATAAATAATACAAAAAAAAAATGGAAACTGCAGTAAAGTAGTAAGAAAAAAATCAAGACAATTTTACTGTTTGACAGGCAACTTATTGGCATTTTTGGAAATTAAAATTGAGATTTTTTTTTTATTCATTTTTCTTTTTTTGTTTGCTTTGCTGATAGCATGAGCGACCTTCAAATTCCCATGTACCTGAGTCACCAGATTTCTAAATCTGGTCCCTTTGACTAGGGACACAGAGAGGGCCTGTGATTGGCTGATGCTTAGCCCCGAGTCTCAGGGGTACAGTAAGATAGATGCAGGCAGGGCAGTGACCAGCCAGGCTTCTCTGGACAGGATGACAGAGGCCTCGATATCTCAGGAAAAACGCTCAGCACTGAGCCAGTATTCTGCACAAGGGTCGACTCAGTCCAGAAGGAAGTTTTCCTGGGCCCAGTTCCCACTCTTGTGGTCACATTACGGTGACACAGCAGGAAGCTGCGCCTCCCCAGAGCCCAGGTCTCTCACAGGAAAGTGCTGTCAGGGGTTTCCACATGGCCACCAGTCCAGGCACATGGGGTTAGCAGCAGCATTCCAGCCTTCACTGTTTATCCACAGGCTGGGGCCTGAGGACTGGGCTGGGGCACTTCCTCTGTGCCATTCTGATGCGCTGTTGATGCCTACTGTGGAGACAAATACCAGATCTGTGCTGAGCCTTACAGAGAGATTTATTTGTGGTGATGTGAAAACCCACCTTTCAAGATGTTGCTAAAAATGGCAGACATGAAGAAATGTGTAACCGGGCTTTTTCCCATTTTGTGGGTTCTTTCTATTTCCCACCCATCACCATCCCTCTTCTTCCACACTTTCAACCACTTAACATTAGGTAGGAGAGGAAAAAAAAGTTTTAAAAAAGGGGGTGACGACATGGTTAGACAACTCCTTGATACCTAGGGGTGTCGAGTTCCTTGGGACAAGTTTGATCTTTGCTGTCAGGGTATTTAATTTCTTCTTTTCATCTCTTCACACACAACTGCTCAACACAAACCACAACAAACTGCGCTTAACAGCAACCACCTACCAACCTGCCAACCAGCTGCAGCCCCTTCTATGGGGGGGGGGGGGGGGCTAGCATTTATATCCTCTGAAAAGTCCCCTGAATTTCAAATGTCACACATTCACAGAAACTATCTGCAGCTGGCAAAACCACAGCCCTGCTAGAGCATGAGACAAATCATAGTCTGCAGCTGTGAAGCAGCCCATGTTGCCACACCGGGGACTAAAACAAAAACATTCTTATATTTCTGCGTTTTTAAAAGAAACCGAAATTCTCACTGCAGAAGTGGATTTTCCAGCTGGAAGATGTCTTAAAGCCTTGGCATCTTCCTTTTGCTGGATATTGCCCCAGAGCCTGAGTGGAAGGGACTCTCCTGCACTGGTCTTATCTCCAGAAAGAATTCTGCTGTCTGTGGAAGGGTTGAACTGTAATGGCAGGCAAGCGTGTTAGGATCTATTCTGTCATCCTGAGTTGACCTGCATGTTGCTCAAGAGTGGAATCGCAGAGACAGAGGGGAACAGAACACAAAGGAGGGGTCCAGAAGATCGCTCAGCTCCCACATCTAATGCTGGGAATCAGCTGTCAACTTCTTTGAGTTCTTGGCTTCCTCCCAGGTTTCTTTCTTTCAATAGGCCATTTGTTTCATTGATGCTGTCAGTCCAAGGTCAGTGAATAATCATGATAATGACCTTTCTGAACCACAGGATTGGAAGACCTCATTTAAGTCCTCTAAAGTCTCAGGCGACGTTTTATTTTCTCACCATCCATCTTTGGAGCCTGTAGACTCACATGCATTATGTACAGGAACTCAGATAATCAGAATGGTGGCCTACTACAACCAGCTAGTGGGTGTTAGTTGACTGCCTAAAAGCATTCTAACCTGTGCCAGAAGAACTGAAAGGATATATGTGAGAGTTCAGACTATCATCAATAACCCATGGAAGAGGACTCGCTGTTGGTGATGGATAATGGCTTTAGGCTCCAGATTCCTGTCTCTCATTAGATTTTATCCCTTTCCTTACCTGACAGACTTACACAATTCTGTCTACTACTCTCTCTGCTTCTCTGACCTCCCAAATGCCCCCTCCCCTCCCCTCCCCTCCCCTCCCCTCCCCTCCCCTCCCCTCCCCTCCCCTCCCCTCCGCCTTTGGTACATGGTACTCTTTTACATCTAGTTTCCTCCATCCAATTGTGCTTACTTCATTATCCTTCTCCTATCTGGAAGGCTGTGTTGTAGGACACCCACTGTGTAACCCAGAGTGGGCATAAGAAGGTGATTTGTAGCAGTGAGGGATGGCTAATGTTTTTATGATGAAAACCTGAGGATCCGAGTAGCACCCACATGCGTGGCCTTGTGCTTGTAACCCTGGCATTGAATGAGGGTGATGTTGGGTGGAAAAGATTTCTAGGGTTTGTTGGCTTCTGCCCTAACCAAGAATTGGTGAGTTCCAGGTTTTAGTGAAACTGTCTCAAGAGAATAAGGTAGACAGTAATACAGGAGGACGCCCAGTCCTCATCTGCACCCCACACATGTGTGCATTCATGTATGCACCCCCAAACGCACAGAGAAGACATACAGAATGTGATTTTGAGGACTCGCTCACGTCTCAAAACCACGATTCTATTGATTTTGAGGATATTTTTGCAAGCAACATTTCTTTCACATGCTGTCAGAGGATTAAATGGGAATTTATTTCTTTTCCAGGCATTTTACCTGAGGATCTAAAAATAACAAAAACCTCCAGCCTCTAAAAATGCTACCAGCCCATACGTGTAGACTTTGCCTAAATAAACCTCAACACCAGGTCTATGGCTCTTATTTTGCTGCCTGCTTCTATGTCAGAAGACACTGCAGTGTCTATGGTTTCCACTGGAGCAGGTTTCCAAATGATCCCACAGTGGAGAAAAAGAGTGAGCATTCGGATACATGGCAGGCCAAGGTTATGACATCAGATTCCAGACGTTCCATCCTGGGACGCAGTACTTCACCCCATTCCTTTAATTTGCCCTCTTGTGAGCCCTGTCATAGAGGGAAAAGACACAGCAGAAAGCCACAGAGCAGGCAGAGCTCTGCAAAGAGGAAAGCAAGAGCCATCTCTGGGGTTGGTGGGCTGGCTCAGGCCTGATGGTAGAGCCAGAAAAAGAAGTCTTAGAGAAGAGTTTGGTTAATTCTGCTTGGCAGTTTTGTTCCTGAGAAGGAGGACTGGTCACACATGAAGCTGATCTAAAGTTTACATGATTCACTCAGAGTTTACATGCAGATAGATTTGACAACATCAACTGAAGAGAAGTAGCCCAGAAGAGTAAATCTTGCCTCCTGCTGCACTTTGGTAACCTGGCCAAAGTCTACTTCCCAGACTTCTGATTCTGGGAAGATGGGGTAGATGTATTGTTCTTCTTAATTTCTGACACCAGTGAGTACAGACATAAGACCCAACAAAAGCCTGCTGGCTCTAGCCAATGTACTATCAAAGGGGCAGTCACCCAAGACCAAGGTGCTCTAGACAGGCACTGTTCTAGTCCAGTCAAATATCAAATAAAAATCTGTAGTACATAGGCCAACAACCCCAACAAGGACCAAGGTTATGGTACGACAGTATTTCTACCCTCTCTGGGCTGTAACATGGCACCTAACCACACTTGATTTCAGGGCGGTTCCCAAGGAGACCAAAGAAAATTGAGACATCTGCACCTCTGGAAGAGGACAACTCTCCAACACTCTGAGTTCCCACATCAAGAATCTATGAAGGCAAAAGAAAAAATAACCTAAGGAAACTGAAGTAAGAAAACAGTGTAGATAAGTAAGTCAGTGACCTTGAAAACTTAAAAGCAATAGAGAAAATCGGGCTCTTAGAGAGAATAAATAAAGTGGGCAGACATCTAGTAGGACTGATGGAGAAGTCAGAAGATGCCTACCAGCAACATCAAAGATGGAGGAGGCACCGCTGTAGAGTTCAGACACATGAAGAGGACAAGAGGGGTACTACAGTCAACACCCCACACTCACCCAGCATGCACCAGGCACCTAATCAGGAAGCCATTTCTACTACGATGTATTTGAGGCTAGCTCATTGTATGAAAGTCAATCAGTATAATCTACATCAAAAATAAAGAACATCTACATGGTCATTTTATTCTCTCTCTCTCTCTCTCTCTCTCTCTCTCTCTCTCTCTCTCTGTGTGTGTGTGTGTGTGTGTGTGTGTGTGCAGTCAGACAGACACACATGCACATATGCACACATGCACGTGCTCATGTAAGGCAGAAGGCAGCATCAGATCCTTTGGAACTGGAGTTACAGGCTGTTATCAGCTACCTGATTCGGGCACTGGGATCTCAGGTCCTCTGGCAGAGTAATAAGTGCTCTTAACTGTCCATTCAGCTCTCTAGCCCACGTGACCATTTTAATTGTTGGAAGGAAAAATACTTTGACATCTTGATAATGAATATTTACAGAGAAATCTCCATGTCACGTTTTCTTCACAGTGAAAGAAGGAAGGTTTTCATTGTATGATGAAGGAAAGATTCCTTCCATCCTCTTCGTTTTATACAGTGTGTTCCTGGAAGTTCTATCCAGTGCTACAGGAAAGTCACACAGAATGGAAAGAAATAAAACTTCCTTTTGCCATGGCATGACTACCTAGAAAACCTTAAATCAGTGAGTGGAACTTTCTAGAACTAGCTAGTGTGTTCATTATGATAAATGACCATACAAAATATACACTAAAAACAAATCTTATTTCTTCATGCTAACAACCAACATGTATATTCTAAAACATGATGCAATATAATCACTCAAAATTTATATCACTCAAAAGTGGAAAAAATACATGCTAATCTAATAAAATATATAGGACAGAAAGCTACAAAATATCAATGAAAGAAATCTAAGGTAATATATAAATGGAGGGACATAGCATGTTCTTAATTGTACAGTGTGACTTAGTATAGACACGGCTCTAAGTCCCTAACACCAGCTCAGAAAAGCCATGTTTTCTGCCTTCCCATGGCTCCCTCCCCCGAATCTCCTCCCCAGAGATGCTCCCTGGCTTTCTCTGGAGTCTGAGATTTCTCTTTTTCATCTGCTGTATCTAATTACCTGTGCCCCACCACGTCAGGTGTCATGATATCTGAGGTAACAATGTCAGGGGGGTCACTGTATTGTCATCACATCAGAGGTCACCACATCAGGGGTCACCAAGTCATGGGGGCTGCTATGGAAACCATTTCCAAGAACATAACAGAAAAGAGAGAAGCAGGTTTTTTCCCTTAAAACACACGTGTGTGTGTGTGTGTGTGTGTGTGTGTGCACTTCAGACTTACAGTGCTAACTTGGCAAACTTGGCTCCAGATTGGTTTCTCGTTATTTGCATCTCTTTATTTCAGTTCTGGGCAAAGATGGACGAGAGCTGAGGACTTGTTGAACAAGCCAACTTAACCTGGGCCTACGATGGAAAGCCAGAAGATAAAATGATAGAAACTGAGTTGTGTGTGTGTAGACCAGTTCTTCCCTTCCCTTCCCTTCCCTTCCCTTCCCTTCCCTTCCCTTCCCTTCCCTTCCCTTCCCTTCCCTTCCCTTCCCTTCCCTTCCCTTCCCTCTCCCCTCCCCTCCCCTTTCCTCCCCCTCCCCCTCCCCATCTCCCTCCCCCTCCTTCTCTTCCCTCCCCTTCTCTCCCTCTTCCCTTCCCTTTCCTCTCCTCTCCCCTCCCCTTCCCTTCTGTCCCCCTTCCCCTCCCCTCCCCTCTCCTCTCCCCTTTCCCTTTCTCCTTCCCTTCCCTTCCTTTCTCTCACTACTCACCTCCCCTCCCCTCTCCTCCTTTTCTTTCTTTTTACTGGCTGCATGTTTTGTTTTAGATTGCTTGCTCGGGTCCAGATTATTGAACCCTTTAGATGGAGTCAGTTAAGAGTCAGTTTGCCACTGTGCATGTTTCGTACAAAGACTTTTTATCATGAAAAGCAGTGGGCATGCACCTTTCTGTTTAAAAAGGCAGCTGGATGGAAGCTCTGTGATGGAAGATACACACAAGATTGCTTTACCATTATAAATATTAAAATAATTTCTACAAGTTTCACAGTTCTGACAAAATTATATTGAAATTGAAAGAACTTGGATCAAACCATCTTTAAAAGGAACACAATGTGAAGAATTCATCTACCCAGTTTTGTGACTTACTTTATAGCTAGCATAATCAAGATGTGGTGGCATTGGGGTGACACAGATCAATAGGAGGGTAAAGACAACCCAGAATGGACTTCCACAGATATGCCCTGATGATTTCCTAAAGTTGTCATGTAAGGATAGACTTCAAGAATGATTACACAGCACTACAGCCAACTTGGACCAGACTCAGACTTAGAGAAAATACACTCCAAGAGGATCAAGGACCTAAATGGATACAGAACTCTAACACTTTCAGAAAGAAAATAGGGAAGAAGTCTAGCATCTGGCCTGATGTAAAGCCCTCAGACTTGACACCCAGCCATCACACATACAAGGAAACCAGACTGGATCAAAATTTAGGTTTTTGATCCACAAACTATTCTTTTTAAAGACTTAGAGATTTGCTGCAGCCTGAGAGGAGGTATTTGCATAATGTATACCCAGTAAAAGAGCAGTGTCTAGAACACAGGATGATCTTTCAGTGCTCAGTAGTTAAAAAAATAAAATCCAATTAGAAAACAGCAAGAGCTATGGACACACGTTCCAGCAAGGAGGAAACGCTGTTAACAGGTAGGCACATCCAGTTCATTCAGCGGCATTAGTCATTAGGGCAAACATATTAAAATCACAGAGATAGCATCACATACCTAACAGAATGACTAAATGTGGAAATGCTCACACCACCAAGTGGTGGCAAGAAAGTGGTTCTGAGACACTGCTCACGGTCCAGACACACTGGGAAACAGTCTAGCAACTTCTGTAAAAAACTGAACTTAGAGCTAGTAAGTAACTCAGTCATTACAATCTGGGCATTTATTCCAGGGAAAAGAAAAAATGTATTTTCCACATACAAACCTGCATGAAAATCTTCTAAGCTTTATTCATGAGGGCAAAGATAAAATGGAAGCATGTCTATTAACAGCTGAACCAACTCCAGTGTAACCATACCATAGACCATTACTGAGCAACAAAGAAGGAAGAAGTTACTGATACAGATAACAAACTGTCTGAATCCCCAGAGGGCTTTGCTGAGCATGAACATGCCCAAGTAAGGGACTCTACTCACAGAACATTCTTGAAGAGATGATGCAGAAATGGAGAGTGGATGGGTGGGTTTGGGCATTAAGGACATGTAGAGATGGGAGAGACAGACATACATAGCTGAAGGGCACCTGAGGCATCTCTGTGGTGATGGGAGTGTTCTGTTTCTTTATCAGATTGATATCGGTATCTGGCTGTGATCATGGACCATCATCTCACAGAGTTCCATAGTCAGGGAAAACTGGGAACAGATGGCAAAAACTTGCCCTGTTATTTCTTACAACTGTATAATAGCCTCTAAATATCCCAGAATGAAAATTTCTTTTTCCAAATGATTGGACCTTAGTACTTAGGAGGTAGAAACAAGACATGGGTGTCTGAGTACAAGCTGGGCCACACAGTGAAACTCTGTCTTAGCAGCATCCAGCACCTTGAAAAAAATAGTACAATCTCAGAATCAAAAAAAAAAAAAAATGATGTGCATGTGTCTATGTGGGTATTCACACATGAGTACAGTGCCTGTTGAGGCCAGAAGAGGGCATCAGATCCCTGGGATCTGGAGTTACATTGCTGCTTGCTGTGAATGGGGGAAGCCATCACTCCTGGCCCAGAATCCCAGAACTTACCAACTCCTTGGAAGTGCAAGAAATAAATGGTACTATTACTTAGATTAATCTTTCTATCCTAAGACACATAAAGCCCTTTTCTAAATATTTCCACAATATTTTGTACTCATTTGAATATTCACATTGATATTGCTGTATACCAAGATTCTATCTGGGGTCTCTCAATTCCCTTTAATTTGCTTCTTTTTCTTCTTGGGGTCACCATATTACCCCACCAAGCTTCTGCTACAAATAAGCTTTCTAGTTTTGCCATGGCCGTTCAGAATTCTCCACTATGCTGCTCCATTTGAGCAATGCACTACTTGATCCTCCTCCATATTGGTTACAACCACCAGAGTGTGCTGACACTGACATGATTATAAGGGAAAGACTTTTCTGTTGTAGACACTATTAGGCAATTTCTTAGGTACTGCTGAACCATTCCACAATTTTCCATCATTTTTGTGGCTTCTTCCTTATGTCATACATGAAGATATAAATTTTGTCTGACAGATACAAGTTTCCATTACATTTTACTCAGGAACACATTTTATTCTAAAGTGTTAGCCAAGCTCACTTTCTACTTCAAATCTGGTAAGGGTTTAATAAACATTAACCATTATTAGTCAATCTTTGAAACAGAAGCATTTACAAATTTGTTTTGAATTATAACAACATACCATAAAATTTTAAGGTGTGCAATTTAGTGACTTTTTAAAAACCTTCACAAGGTTTTGTAATTGTCTAGTTCCAGAACCCCAAAACAAATTCCAAACGCATGAGCCAGGGATCCTCCTCTCCAGGGCTCGTGGCAACACATGCTTCCTGTCTCTGTGAATTTGCCCATGAAATCTTATAATATTCAGCCTCTTGCTTCCAGCTTTTTCTACATAATTTAATGTTATCAAGGCCCATCTATATCTTGGTATATATCAGCACTTCATTACTTTTAGTGGATGAATGATATCCCATTGTACAATCATAATACTTTGCATACCCACTGCATGAATATGCACTGTTAATCTTTTTATCAAATGATACATGCATGATTTATTTCTGCTCTCAACTATTATGAAAAGTGATGCTTCAAGTTCTATGTCTAAGTCTTTGTGTTGACATGTCTTTGGTTTTCATGGACATCTGCCTAGATGTTGACTTGCTGAAGTGGATGCCATGAGCAATTAATGAAAGTTCTACTTGCTACACACACACACACACACACACACGTGTTGGTACAAGTTGTGTCTGTCTCTTTTGAGTGTAGCTATCCTAGCAGGTGAGAAGTGGTGTCATATCCCTTAGTGACTAACAATGCTTAGTCTATTCTCATCAATGCATTTTCTTTGGAGAAGTTTCTGTTCAAATTTGATTTCTCAATTGGATTACTTAGCTTCTACTGTTGAATAGAAAGAGTCTACATATCTTAGAAACAATCCTCTTATCACATATATAATTAGCAAGAAGTTTTTTGTTGTTTTGTAGATTGCCTTTTACTTTCCTGATTGGATTCTTTCTACCACAAAAAAGTTGAGTATTGTTGGGAAGCATTTGTTCTTGTGCATTGAGTACCAAGGACACCATACAATACAAGATCATAACGATTTATATCTTTGTGGTGGTTTGAGTGAGAGTGACACCCAGAGGCTCTTATATTTGAATTCTTGGTCTGTAGTGAGTGAAACTGTTTAGGAAGGATTCAGAGGTATGGCTTTGTTGGAGGAGGTGCTTCACTGGATGTAGGCTTTAAGTTTTCAAAACCCTAGGTCAGGTTCAGTCTCCCCTTCTCCCCTCTGTCTCTGCTACCTGTGGATCAGGATGTAAAGCTCTCATCTACTGCTTCTGTGCCTGTATGCTTCAAACTATGATGACCATGAACTAATCCTTTAAACCTATAAACAAGCCCTGATTAAATGCATCCTTTTATAAAGCGGCCATGATTGTAGTGTTTCTTCATAGCAATGGAACAGTAACTAAGACACCTGCATTTTCTTCTGTTTTGTGGTTTTAATTCTTACAGTTATATTTTTGATCAATTTAAACTAATTTTGTGTATTGTTTGAGGTAGTTCAACCATTGGCATATAAATATATGCATGTGTCCCAACATCATTAGTTTACGATGAAAACCTTTATATTGAACAGTCTTTGCCCTCGGTTGAAAATCAGTTGATTCTAAATGAATGTGTCTATTTCTGTACCATTGAGTCATTGTCTGTCCTTTAAAAATCATAGTCCTGACAGTGTGTGTGTGTGTGTGTGTGTGTGTGTGTGTGTGTGTGTGTGTGTGTGTAAGTCATAGGACAATTTGTGAGCATCAGTTCTCTCTACCATGTGAGTTCTGGGAATCAAACTCGGGTTGTCAAGCATGGTGTATGTATCTTTACTTGTGAGTTATCATACCAGGACACCATGTTATATGCTTTGAGATTAGAAAATGAATCTTACAACTTTGTTCTTCTTTAATATTGCTTCATCTGTTCTGAGTCCTTTAATTTCACTGTAAATTTTGAGAAGGAAGTAGAAAGAGAAGGAAGCAAAGGAGGGAGGGTGAAGGAAGGAGGCAGGGCCAGGGGTTTGCTGCTGGGATTTTGATGGGGTCAGTTTGGGACTGGTGTCACTTGAACAACACTGTCTTCTAATCCTCTAATGGGAAGTGGCTGTCCACTAATCTAAGTAATCTTTATTTTCTTCCAGTGACATTTTGTAGTGCTCAGTGCACAAGTCATATACTTTTTTGTTTGTCTGTTTCCTTATAAAAGGGACAAGATGCTGCCAGAATTTAATTTATAATTAAGGTAGAATGAGAATGGCAGAGAGACTGGAAAAGGGGCCATTGTGGCAAATTCATACTCAATGCTTGAGTGTCTGGCAGTGTCAAAGTAACATGAGAATATTTGGGGACCACAAAGGCAGAGTGCCAACTGTAGGCTAAGAAACATAGTCTACAACAGAGGGAGGGGAAGCAGGGGAATGGGGTGAGGGACATAAGGTGGGTGGGGAGAATGTGGGAGATTTTTGGCATCCTGGGGAAAGGCCTGGCCTTGCTGCCTGGGGGAACATAATAGCTGTAGGATCTGGTCTGTTCTGGAATCATCAGAATTCACTTGCTCATAATATGAGATGGACATGTTTCTCCCAATTCCTTGAGGCCTGTCAAGTTGCAAAAGACTCCAGACGCCAATAGTTCCCGTTTAAGCAACAAGACAGTTTTCCAGGACTGGTCTGCTCACTCCCAGTGTGTGTGGCAAAGGGGAAGACAACAGCCATGGCTGGGAATAAAAACAATCCCAAGGAATCTCTTGAGTCTGAAATCCAGTTGTGGAAAAAAAAATTCTAAAAAATTCCCTTGAAAAGAATGGGAAAAAGTCCACATAAAAGATTTTATTACTTATGACAAACTCTTGCTGCTCACATAAAATTTTTATGGACTAGAGTAATATCATAAATATGCAACATATATGTGCATACGCCTTAATGTATCGGAGATGCTGCATTTGCAGAATGCTATGCAAAACCAAGTGTTGATTTTAGGCCCCCAATTTTTAAATGCAATAGGAAAAGCAATGCCAGGAATAAAGCTTACACAGACTCCAGTATTCTGTCCCTCCTTGTTCATTCAGAATAATATCTCGACCATCACAAGCTAGAGTTGACAGCCAGTGTGCAACTGTGTGCAGATGTGTGTATATCCTTGGCTCAGCAGAGTTGTTTTGCTCTGGTAATTTTCAAGATGCCTAGGGTATCTGATATTCATTATTTGTCCTGGCAACATTTCTGGAAAAAGATTTTTTAAAAATAGGTACGACCAGGGGTCAGGGAAATAAGCATATTTGTCTACCCATTATATAGGTAGGGAAACTGAGGTGTGAAGGAGAAGTAGACTTGTCCATTTATCAGTGTATTAGTGCCTCATTTAGTTGCTGAAACTGTGCGCATTGTTTCTGACACCAAACATTAAGGTTCCATCACTCTCTTGTCTTTCTTTGCATGGAGTTCCTGGTCTCCAGATTATTTTCAAAATGCAAATCTGATGACATCATATCAGGGCTGAAATTATCTCTGGAGTTATTCCACAGATCTCAGAATGAACACTGAAATTTTTTTCTTATAAAATTTTCAGAATCTGACCCCAACCCTCCTCTCTCATAGGCCATTTTCCTCTCTTCTGCACCCTAACTCTTTTTTGTTGTTGTTGTTCTTCTTCAATATTTTCTTTTACTTTACTTTTCTTTTTTATTTATTTTTTATACCCCTAACTCTTTACATAGTTTTTGCAAATACTTCCTCTTTGATCTCTGAAATGAAACATCTCTCCTGCCTTCTATCCATGCCATTATTCATTTAAAATTGATCTTGTTTTTTTAGTGTATTCTCTCCATTTTAAATTGTAACATATGACCATGGAATGCCCCATTTGGGTTCTACTATACAAGGCTACCACAATGTTTTTTCACACTGTATCAAGTAAACAAGGGGAGAGGGGCGTGCTCATGCATGTGGTGTGTGTGTGTGTGTGTGTGTGTGTGTGTGTGTGTGTGTGTGTTAGGGGGTGTTCTGTTTTTGATTTTTTTTTGAATGGAGATAGAGGATTTTGGAAGAAGACTTTGTATGCTATGGGGAAAAAATTGTATCAAATTAGACATCTTTCACCCAGATTGCTGGGCACATCCATTTAGGAAAAGCAGAGATAACTAAGCCTTTCGATAACTTTGTACCCACTCCTTGCAATAAAATCAGACAAACAAGCTTGCTGGTAAGGGATGAACTGTTACAGCTAGCCTCTCTCCCTCACTACACACTATTCCAGTTCAACTGAAAAATCAGCTGATGTTTAAAATACCATTATATCCTGCTCCTCTTGACGCCACCATTTCTTTAGACCCCTTACACCTTCTCTACTATTTCCAATACTCCATCCCTAATGAAGGGTGAGAAAGAAGTAAAGGGGACTAATGGGAATATTGAGAGGAAAGACAAATGAATTAACGAACTAGACCCAACCCATGGAAGCTCTTCACCAGTCATTTAATAATAGCTATTCAATTTAAGGTGTTAAGAGTTTGGAAAATAATTACTGTTCTCACAATCTTGCAGTTGAAGAAATGGGGTCTCACGGAGGTGAAGTGCTTTGACCACAGTTCTGGAGCTGGTACTATCCGACTGGGTTTAAAGCCAAGGGCTAGCTACTCAACTCCAAACTCAAGTGACTCCCGCCATCCTCCTTTGCCCTAAGGATGATTCAGGGATGCTAGACAAATTACTGCTAATGTGTATTTGCTTTTAACACCACATAAATCTCACACCACAAACCTGAGCACTAGGTGCCCAGCATGCAGACTCCAGGGCTCTCTCAAAGCTCTGCAGAAGCACAATTTGAGGCTCCCCTCTTCTCTCTCCAATCTGAGCTCTGGGAGGCCAGCTTCCTAGTTTATGATGCTGTTGGCAGCTTCAGGTTCTCACTGCCTGTTGGATTTCTTGCCATGTGGCACTTTCCACAGAGCAGCTTTGAGCATGGCAACTAGCTCATCCTCACATGACAAATTAAGAGAGTGAGAGAAGGACCCAAGACAGGAAACACACGACATTTATAACTGAGTCCTGAAGGTCTTTGTATTCTAGTCTCTGAAAGTGAGTCGGTTCATCCGGGCTACACTGGAAGGAGAAGGATGTTAGAGAGACCAGAATGCCAGCATGTGCCGATCAGTCGGGCATTTGACAGAATTATTATTCTGCGTTCATTTCTAAAAGAGTCATTGCTTCACAAAAGCTGTTTGTGTCTAAATTATTGTGAGGACATGAGAATCTTACATGTGTATAGTTCTTCACATTAAAACAATTTCAATGCAGCACATTTGCAGAAGTTTTAAAAAATTTCCACAAAGCTCCAAACTAAACATTTTAAGTGAATTTGAAAGATGAAACTATGTGTGGACACATTTCTATAGCATTGTGTATTTTATGCCTGTAAAATGAACAATATTATGCATAATACTGCATATCACATGTTACAGTGGGTATATGTATACATGATATTTGAAAAATTCTAATACAATAGTGTGTAAGATAAAAATATGTATAAAATAATAATAGAGGTAAGCTGCCTCTGTCACAGTGTATATTACACTCCTATAATTTTTATTTTACAAAGATTTATTTTTATTCTATTTATTATTTTTTATTTTGACTATTTCATGCATGTTTACAGTGTACTGTGACTACATTCATTGTTACCCTCTCTTATCTCTCTTCAGCTCCTACAGGCTCCCTTTCTTCTTCCCAACTGGCCGCTCTTACATTCGACTCCTTTATGCAGGTTTTGTGCAGCTAAACACCCCTGCTGTGTTCATGATGGCAGTACCCATGCGCCACCCAAAAGACAGCCCTCACAGTGCACCTCCCAGTCTGCTGGCTTTTCCATTTGTTCTAGTCCTTCTACGATCTTCCCGAGGTCCCGGAGTAGTTGGCATAGGTATCCTGTTTAGGTTGAAAAGCAATAATCACTTACAAAGATTTCTATAATGTTACAACTTGGACATGAATGAAAAGACTATCCTTCTGGCTACACACACTGTATGTACTTCTCTTTCCTTATTGGTAACATTTTATTAATGCCCCAAGATAGCCAAAGATGTTTACCTAGCAGACACTTGAAACAGAGTCCTTCTGTTTGCTAAATTTCTAATGAACAAGGCTCTCTGCAAACTCAACCATTTATATTCCTCACAGAGTTTAGTGGGAAAGGTAGTGTGGATCAATAGTTGACACTTGAACAAAGTTTACCCTACTGGCTGAGGGTCTCTGACAATTATCCTTACCTCAACATAGATTGCCCAAACCCATCTTGTAGAATAACTCTGAGGATGACAGGAAAGCCACACAGGTAAAGGAGATGGACTGGGGCATCAGACTGCTGGCATTTAGTTCCTGGCTCTGCCTCTTTTAAGTAGAGGCAGTGATGTCACTCTCCTCATGTGTCCATTGAGAAGACTCTGAGTTAGTATGTGCAAAGCACTGAGAACAACACGTGTTGCCTGGTAAGTGCTTAATCCATAAGGATAAAATGAGGACATGTGTGCAAAATTCGTAGCCTAATGCTATTAGGAGAAGTCCTGGCATAGATTAGGATGATTAATCAGTCTTACACAAAGTTTTAACCTTTGGTTTCTTCATTTAAAGAACACTTGCCATACATAGTTCTTATGAAAAGTAAACCAAATTATATACACACATATAAAATTATATATATATAATATATATATATATATATTTATATATATATAATCACCTAGGTTTGAAATCCAAATAAGGACTTGGGATGTGATAAATGACAGCTATTTATATGATGGAGATATTTATCAGCATTTATAGGGCTAGTAATTAGGGAAAGTTGGGTACAACAAATACCAGAGTGTAGAAGCTCTCCCATAAGGGAGTGAACAGCTCTAAGAATATGCCTTGCCTTGAGTCCTTGACAAGGTAATCTGTGCTCCCTAGGTTTGAGAAATGCTTTGCAGAGTTGTGTCTGGGGTAGGATTTCTCAACCTGTGGGCCCCAAACATTATGGGGATTGAACAATCTGCATATCAGATATTTATATTACAGTTCACAACAGTAGCAAGATTACAGTTATGAAGTAGCAGCAAAAATAATTTTATGGCTGAGATCACCACAATATGAGGAGCTGTACTTTAACTGGCTTATTAAATGTATAGTCTTCTTCCCTCTTGTGTTTTTAATCAAGTCTCATTGTCGATGTAAGTCAAGTGGACAAAAAACCAATTGGAACTGGCTAATGGTGTCAAATGCCTTCTGAGGGCATGTGGCTTAGGATCCAATCAAAGAGAATTATAAACCCCAGAAGCTGTCTCCTAAGGGCTGTGCTCATGGTATGATGACAAGACCTCAGGAGCACCTAGAGGAAGACTGAAATTCTCTTGGGTATATCTTTCTCAAAGATACCCATAGTACCTCCTTTGCTCCCTGGGCCTCATTCAGAACTGTAATATTCTGGGCCTCTCTTCAAGAAACAAGTCAGTAGTGACAGTGTAGGTAGAAGAGAATGCATTTTCTAAAACCATTATCCTGTCTTTGGCATTGCTAACAGTAGCCACGAGCCAAGGCAGAAAGAAAAGCATGCTCAAAGTCTGTTCTGGGAAGTAGGCTGTCCCCTGACCCCCTCCCAGGGCCAGAACTCCAGTTATCAGGCTGAAGGCAAACATCCCACAGAACAAGCCATGGGGAGACACTGCTCCATGACTAAGAGCTTTCAGGAACATGGGATAAATGAAATACATAAACAACCATTGCAGCTAGGGTTACTCACGGGGCCTCGTTGTTATTAGAAGTCCCAGTCCCAGCAGCTGTCAATGTCCCACCCTGATGATGACTTTATGCATGGGTGTCCCCATCCACTCTTCCTGGTGACTATCTTCAACAATATACAGAATTTCACTTGGGTTTTGACACTTCCTTTATTTTTCTACCTGTGGTTTTGAAGAAGTCAGGTTACTTAGTAACAAGTTATAACTTAAACCAAGAGTTCACTTTGCAATTATTATATATGCTAAAGTCCAGAAAGGCCCTAACATTCATGTTCTTCCTCCCAGTAGTAGCTTGCCTTCACACTCCCTAGTTAGAGGCTTTCAGTAGCACAGAAGTTTCTAGAATCTAGTACCAGTTCCCTGTCTGGGGATTGGTTCTGTGTCCTCATATGAAACATGAACATATATAGACAACTCTCTGGAGCATCACTTGCTGACATTTGACATCTGTCCTGTTATTTAGTTAATGTCTGAGTTCCCCCAAAATCACTGCTGGACCTTTCTGACAGCTACCTCGCCACCAGTTCACATACAAAGTCCATTCTTGGTTACAACTCTTAACTAAGGAAGTAAAGCTAGAAACAAAATACAAACTTGAAACCCTTCATCTTAAGAGATGGAATAGTCTCGGTGTATCTTGGGGAATCATTCGGTTTGAATTTAAAATGACCTCCTCAGGCTCTTGTTTTGAATGCTGGTGACACTATTTTGGGAGGTTTTGGAAACCTTAGGAGACATACCCTACCAGGACAAAGCACATTAGTGTCTGCTGAAGTCTTATCCTGCCAGGATGCAGTCTTTACCACATGCTCCTGCCACCATGACTGCCTTCTCTGCCAAGCCCACTCTGACATGAAGGAATGAAACCTTCTAAACCCAGGAGCCAAGATAAAAATTCATCCTCTAAGTTATTTGTTTTGTCACAGTTTTATAAATGCTATAACACTGGGCCATGGAAAAGGCAGCAATTCAGATACTGAGTTTTCTAGGTAGACCAAGCAAGGCTTACAACTGCCCGCTCAGCCCTGATCATCTCACAAAGGTTCTACAATAGCTCTTCAACTCAGTTTTTCCCACTTGTTCTCAGAAGCATCTTTTCTAAGAACTGTTTGCTGTCTGCAGTGTTGAAAGCAGAGACGGTTTCTCTCCCACCAAAAAAACTCCAGACTGGAACTTAAACAGAAGCAGAGAACTCTCATTAGTAGGAAAACCATGATGGCTAAAGGGGTTGCTTAAATGAGCTAGCTGCACCTTCAAAGGCAGACACCACCATCCTAGCAATTTAACTGTGGACCGTAGTCTCTTGCATAAACAATGAGGTGGTATCCCGTGATGCCACGGGGAAATACATGAAAATGAGCTGTTTGGGGAAAGAAAGTGTGCTTATTGGTAGCATTCGTTGATTTCCTCAAAATAATACTCTCAGCCTGGTCCGTTTTGAAAGAAACCATATTGAAATCATTACACGAAAGTTAGGAGAAAAAGTAACCAATCCTTTTATCAGCCAGTGCTACCTGGCATCAGCCTGGGGTTGGGCAAGTCCAGGAACAGCTGTTGCTTCTTAGGTTTGCATCTAGGAAGAAAAGTCGGTCTCTTTTAATGTAACAAAGCAGGGAGGAAGGAGGCAGGATGCAAGGATTTGAAGCAAAGGGTGCACTGCAGCACGGTGAGTCCCTTTGAGTGTGGCATGTATGGCGGGGATGCACTGAGGCCAGCATGGATGAAAAGTTTCAATAACCTAAGTCTTCTTTCAAGATGGCTAGTTACAAAACAGGAAGGTTTTTTTTTCTCCAATTGAATTCCATTTTTTAAAAACAGTTGTTACAAATAGTCTGTTGGTTACAACAGTCAGTGTAATAGGTTATGAGCTAGCCACTCTCCTAGGAGCCAAGATCAATAGGCTACTATTACAAAAAATGGCCGCACAACAAAGCCCAGCCAAGCCATGGAAGAGGGAATTTCAGACTGAGAATGCCAAAGGTCATGCGTGTAGAGGAAATGGAGACTGTTGAAAGGCTAAGAATGATGCATTAGTTTACGTCAAGATAAGAGCTCTGTGTAAGGACTATTTATTAAGTCATCTCCCCGAACTCTACATGTCCCTGTGGCATCCAGAGGCAATTCAAAGTACTGCCCCAGGGCAGGAAGTTTGTTATTGCTCATGTGAACGCAGGGAGAGTCCAGCTCTCAATAAATATTTACTGAGAGACATCTTGGCCCAAGATGTGGGTAAATCTTGACTTCACCCACTGTACCCCACAGCTAAGTATCTCCATGGCACCTGATCCCACTGGCTTTCTCCCAAAGTCAGAGTGATGTTGTAGGTACTTTTGGCCCGCTCTGGTTCTGCTTTGTGACCTACAGGGAGAGAAGGCTCTCAAACACCATTTTTCTGTTTTGGTTTTTTCTCTTTCATGGGAGTTTTATTTTGGGGGCTTCTGTAATTCATTTAAGCATATTTGTATGATTTAACTATATTTAGACATATAATTTAACTGTAAGTAAACATAAAAATACTACAAACGTAAGTATAACTAATTTAACTATTGGGTCACATGAACTTGCACTAGAGGCCCCTGGGCAAACAAGTTCTTTTAAAAATGAGCCAGAAAAAAACATTTCAGTAAATCAGAAGCATAAGACGAGTATCTGAGTATCTTCTGTAAGTTCTCACTTTTAAAAAAGAGTTTGGGTCTTTTTTTTTTTAACTATGGGAAAAAATGCTAATTTTCTTGCATTGGAAACTTTAACAATCCTATTACAGCCAGCAGTGAAAATAGTTCTGTAGTGCAAGTACTTTAAGGATATTGAAGTAAAAACCCACTGGTAGCATCAAGTGTCTGCTAAAGTATACAGATAATTAGGACAGAAAAGATCTCAGGATAGGCAGAAATAAGAACATGAAGACCGTTTGTTATGTAAGTCTTCACTTTGCTGCCTGGTCTTAGTGACTAGCCCAGTTCTTTTTGAGTTCTTTAAACAGTGTTGGTTCAAAGTAAAATGCCCCTGCCAAAGGTCAGCTTCCCCAGTCTAAGCAGTTTCTCAGAAAATGTCCAACAGACAAGGCTAGTCAATGAAACACAACAAAACAAAACAAACAAACAAAACAAATGAAACCACTGTCTTCCAAATATTCAGACAAGCATATTTGGAGATTTATTTTAATTTTTAAAATGTGTGTGTCTGTGTGTGCATGCATTCATGCATATGTCTGCCTATGTCTATCTCTATCTCTCTATCTCTGTATATCCATGTGTCTGTCTGTCTGTCTGTATCCATGTGTCTCTGCATCTCTCTTTCTCTGTCTCTCTCTGTGTCTCTGTCTCTCTCTCTCTGTATATCCATGTATCTGTGTGCCTATGTGCCTGTATGTCTGTCTTTCTATGTGAATCTGAGTATGTGTGTGCACACGCACATGCAAGCATGCGTATGTCTATATGAGTGAATGCCATGCAAGTGCAGGAATCCTCAGGATACCTGAAGAGGACATAGATTCCTTGGGGATGGAGTGACAGGAGCCTGTGAGAGGCCTCAAATGGCATCTGGAAACTGAATTCAGGTCCTCTGGAAGAGCAGCAAGTGCTGTTAACCAACTATAGCATAGATATGCTGTTGTAAAAAGGAAAATAGATAGTAAGCAAAATTTAAACATTTAAAGACTGATTAAAGGACTTTTAAGTGAGCAGAAGGCAGCACCCATGACAGCCCTGACAGTCAAGCCCAGTCTCTTCATGAATCCTTCTTATCATCTACCCACTAAGCCGAGGCCCATATCATGAGAAGGAAGGGGGACGGGAATATGCTCACTGTCTAGAGCCTCATGATTTGGATCTGAACATATTCCCAAGCTAACTTGTCCATGGATCACTTGTTCATTCTCAGCTGCCCCGAAGAAAAGAAAAAACCAAACCTTGAGGGAGCATTCCTCCGAACACAGCATTTAGAGGGTGGGGATGGCTTGTGTGCTCCATCATGTCACCTTCTACTGTTTGAATGACTTGGCAACCTCTTTCCCAAACGGAGGGAATCTAGTTAACCTTATAAAGAGGAGTAGAGTGTCTGTGGCAGAGCAGAACCTATCAATGGCTGTTCTGATCGTATCTCACAGCTCCATCAAATCCTCTCCAGAATGAAGTTTTCTCTCTCCATTTCCAGTTCCCTCCTGCTTTCACTTACAAGGAGAAAATAATGACCATTGTTTCCTTTCTTACAATAACTAAGACCATCCAACTTCAAACTATATTTGAGGCTGATGGAGAATATTCTGTACATGGGCATTGGATAGGGAACCTTTTAGACAACTCTAGAGGAGTCAGCTATGGTGAGGTCAAAGGTTATATGGTGAGAGAAGAACAGCTCCCAGGAGAAATGAACTCAGCTCCAGTAACAAGGGGCCAAGTCCTATGTCCCAAGGGGCAAGCATCCCACCTCTTCCAATAAGAGGCTGAAACCTTCTACTACTTGGCTGGCGTGCAGAGTGCTGGAGCTGTCCCAAACTTTCTGTGCTACACACTGTATAGTGTGGTCCATCTGTCCATCTGCCCACTCATGTTTGTTTCCAGTATCAGCTGACAGAATCTGAACTCAAGCTACATGTTGTGTTTGGCGAGTAAAAGTGTTTTAATATCCTCGCTTGACTGGGGCTATCTCAATGTTGGTGAGTTCTGTTATTTTGAATAGGATAAAGTGCTGCCCCAGGTTTCTGCAAAGTCATAGCAGAACATTTCAACTTTAACCTCAAGTTATCTACTGTAGGAAATTCTTGCTAAGATAACCACATCTGGAGCTTCCCTCTGCAAATTCCTGGAACTCTGAACAACTCTTGGACCAACTACACATGTCAAAACACTCTTGGTTATGTTTCTCACCTATTATGGGAAAATCTGAAATCAGAGCAACTTTGCCTCTACCCTTCTTCCTGCATGTGTCTGGAACCCAGTACATC
This sequence comes from Arvicanthis niloticus, assembly GCF_011762505.2. Classification (NCBI taxonomy): domain Eukaryota; kingdom Metazoa; phylum Chordata; class Mammalia; order Rodentia; family Muridae; genus Arvicanthis; species Arvicanthis niloticus. The sequence goes on from NC_047661.1 coordinate 81,449,191, forward strand.
ATCTGGGCAAGGCTAGTGAAGATGTGATAGTTATTTTTCTCCAGATTTTTGTGATTTATATTTAATCCACAAAGGGTGTGTTGATGGACCCAAACAATGCAGAGCAGAACACGTTCACTCCTCTGCAAACATTGTATTGCACTGTTTTGAACACCATGTGTACCAGGTGATGTGAAAGCCCTAGTGATCCAAGGTCGTGCTGCCCAAGCCTTGTCTAAAGGACTGATCATCAGCAGTGTGGAAGGTACAAATGAGAGGAGTCAGTCAATTGGAAAGCAGAGAGAACTTCCAGTCGAACCTTCTTATCTCCATCGTCACAGAACTGACCATGTCCCTCATGAACTTGGGGTCACTTCTCAGCCAACAAGAAGGAATCACATTGATCGGGCTTGAATTATCCATGTCATCGATTATAGGACCCCACATTTCCTGGACAAGTGGACAGTCACAGGGTTTATGATACATATTTATCTTTCAGGTTAGGGGAATTCTGTTTGAAACTTGACAACCTCGGGAAGAAAGGTCTGAAAAGTTGCTCTTCATCTACAAGCCTCCTCTTCTTGATAGTCAGAGTAAAACGCTTGGCTCTTTAAAGTGTAGAGCAGAAAGTAAGGCTCCTGGTGTCATGAGTGAGGAGGAATAGGGGAAGTTTCAGAGCACTGACAATTCATGGTACTTGCATCCAAATATTTGCTCCTGTGCCTTCACTTCCAGAGGTTGACACACAGATGTTCACTGGTATTTTACCACTTCTTTACCATGAAGTGTAACTGGTTTAAAACACTGTTGACCCCATAGGTTCTTATATATTTCAGAAGGAGTAAGTTTTCCAGACTCATTGTGAGATTTCTGACACCAGGGATGATAAAGACAGGGGCCACAATGGTGAGAAGAGAAAAGGAAGAAGAAGTGAGATGAAAGTTAAGATAGCACATGGTCTTCACTTGTGATTTCCTATAGGCTAGCCTTGGCACATATAGAAAGCATGAGGTTTACGATATGAGAAATAATGCCCCAGACCTGAGATCTGAAAGTTCCTTAAGACAGGCAAGTTTGATGTATTAATAAGTAAGACACTTTGCCTTTACCTGTCTCTGTTTATTGGCACATGGGAGTTTCTGATCTACAGCCAGTCAGACTACAGTGGGCACCTAAACCTTGGGCATACAACATCAAATGGCCACCCATGGTTCTTAAGTAGTCATTAGTGACCATCTCCTTTGAGACTATTTCATGTTTTATGCATGTCTTGTCTCTCCAGCACAGTTCCAGCAGTTGAGGAAACAGTGAGAGGCAAATGTCCATAGTAAGAATGTTCAGAGCTATAGTTTACTTTTCTTTTAAACATTCATTCATTCATTCATTCATTCATTTACTAGGGTGTATGTATATGTGTGCAGATTTTTGTACACCGGTGGTAGGGCATGTACTATGCACCATCATACATGGAAGTCTGAGGACAACTTACAGAAGTCAACCTGTCCTTCTACCATGTAGTCACAGGAACCGAACTCAGAACATCACAGTTGGTAGCAAACACTTTAATCCTCCGGGAACTCTCACTGGTTCATGGTTTGCTTTTATTTTTCCCCCGAAAACATTTCATTTTTCAAAGGCCACCTGCAGGCTAGTGATGGTTGTCTAGGAGGCAAAGAGTCCTGATTATCAAAATCTAACACAGTTATAGAGGAGCTTTTTCTTCTGTCCTGGACAAAGGACTGTCCATGTCTACACTCATGCAAAGGTGTGGCCTGTAGTCACTCCAAGACAGATCTCAGAGCACTGTCAGCTGTAGTCTTCTTATGTTTATAACCGTATGGGAGAGTTAAGCACAGTGGTACTCAGCACTTGGGAGGTGGTAAAAGGAGGACCAGGAGTTCCTTGACTACATAGCAAGTTAGAGGGTAGCCTAGGCTACATGAGACCCTGTCTGAAAAATAACAACAACAAAAAAAACTCTAATAGAGAAATAAGTCATGAATGATGATACATGGACATTTTGGTCACAGAAGGAGGCAGTTAAAGACTAATTATCAAATGACGATTATGACAGATTAAGGAAAGAGTTTCCTCATAAACTGAGTGATCAGCTCTGCACAGAAATATGACTGGTTATTCATTGTTGTGTGTCAAAGGGTTAGCACATACGAGTGCTCAGTAAGTTCCCTGAGTACTTGAGCTGATCACTGGATGGTAGATGGGTAAACAAATAATGGAGAAATTTGTGTCATGAAATATTCCCCTAAAGAAAGTTTTCAACATTACCAGGCTTTTGATAGGATTTCTTAGTCAATTCAGACTGCTATAACAAAGTACCACAGACTAAGAAGCTTAAAAACAAGAGAAATGTATCACTAACAATTTTGGGGGCTGAGGAGTTAAAAATCAACACAGCAGCACATTCAGTCTCTGGAAGATTCAGTTCTTTTGTGGGGCAGAAATCTCGCGGGGGGGGGGGGGGGGGAAGGAGTCCGGCGACAGAGTCTCAGGGCGGTCCGACACTAGGGCTTCCCGCGCCCAGCGGAGGATCCCACATTCACGCAGCTGTCGGTGGGCTAGCCGGCGGCTGCATCGGCAAGGTTCCAGGGTTCCAAAAGCTGGGAATCAGGCGGAGAGACCATGGACACGTGGAGTCCGGTTTTCCAAAGCTTTTATTGTTCATGACATGGTGAATGGATGCAGGTGTTGTGCGCTTCCCCCGCCAAAGGCCAGGGGAGACCAGTCTTATAGGGAAGGGAGAAAGGGGAGGGAATAACTTAATTAGCTATGCCCCTGGCCTTTTGATAATTCATTAATATTTAAATCTCTGGAGGTAGAGACTTGTTAATCACGCCCTCTACCTGTCCTACGTGACTGAAAGTAACAGGTTAAATGGAGTTACCTCGTCCAAGGCCCAACATTCTTTGGTTCATATTAATACTTTATCAACATTATCAACATCAATGCTTTCTCATCGTATTCTCTCATGGCATGCTAGTCAGCTCCCTGAGGCCTTCTTGATAAAGACAGTGATCCATCCCCATGACATAGTCACCTCCCCAAAGCTCCAACTCTTCAGAGCATTGCTTAATATGAGTTAGGGTGGGGCATTTACATCATGGCAGACAAAAGAATGGCAAACCAATGAGTATCCTCTAGCTGGCCTTCCCTGGGATATTCAGGAGGATGGGAGGCCACTAAAATATATTAAGAGTTCAGACGCTTGAGGCCAGTGTTCCTGAGCAAGGCCAGGAGAATGGCAGCATGGAATCCAAAAGCTGGCGAGAGACAACAGAGAAGAAGCTTCTTGTTCTAAAGACATTTTTAACATTGTCAAGCTGTGGCCTCTTCTACCAGTGTTTCATCCACCTGTGTGGTAGCTGACAGAGTTCCTGGATCAAGGAGGCATGTGTAGAGAGTGACAGTTATGCAGTAGTTGACTTCTGTCAAGCTCAAGTTGGTCAGTGGGTAAACGGGGTTTCAGCAGCTTCTTGTCCCCATTCCTTTCTGAAGGCTTCTTCAATTTTGCCTGAAGCTAAGCAAGCCCTTTACCAATGAGTTGTAGCTCCTATTTACAGAGACAGGCTCTTAAAACCAATCCATACTCTATCCATGCATTGTCAAGAGTCAGCCTATAGATGGACCCAAGAATCACATACTAGGTTCAGCTTCTTTAACCAATAGCAATCAGTAAGAGGTATCTAAGCCAAAGGATGGAGATTCACACATCCATCAGTGGCTGGCACATAGTAGGTACTAAGTAAATAGTCAGTGAAGGATTAAAGCAGTCCTTGTCTCATAGTAGCTTGCTGCTCATCTTCTCTTGTCCTAAATCTTGTTTCGCTGATTGCTGATTGAATCTCCACTGTTACTGTGTTCTGGTATCCCACTACCAATATTGGGGTGCTCTATTTCCTTTGGCTGTTGATCAAGCCAGTTCAGTCAGTCAACAGGGTCTCCAGGGAGGGTGTGAGGATTAAAAAGAAAAAAACAATTAGACAACATTATATATAGCATGACCCCAGCCAGTGCTGAAGTGGGTTTTTTTTTCTAGTCTGCTTTTATACCATTCTAGGTACATGCAAAGAATAGGGTCAGTTCTAGATCAAGGACAAAGTAATCAAGGAACAAACAAGGCATAAACAATGGTCCCATGATTACTCTATTCATGGACTTAACAAGACAAGCAAGATACAAAGAACACATTTCTCAGCTGTATTCATCTTGAGCCTACTTCCTTATCCTAGCCCAATGTCAAATTCTTGCCTGAGCCTACTAGCCCAATGTAAATATTCTTGCCAATATCCTTGAAGGGGCACCAAGAGCTCTCTACAGGGTGACCAGGAGTGAAATCTTCCCTAGGGCATGAGACTATTATTTATGATCTAGATGGCAAGTTACTATTGGTTTTCTCACATTACTTTGGGCCTCCCCATGTAGGCTCCTCTAGTGACATCTCCTGCCTTAGTCACCTGCCATAAATTCTGTTCTTAACACTTTATGTTCATACCTCAAAGCTCATCCGCACCAGCGTCACTTCCTGGAATCCTATTCTAAATTGTTCTCTTCCTTACACTCAGCTGGGGGTAAGGGAGACCAAGGAACATGTTCACTGTTCTCTCTCTATTCTCTGAAGCAATGCCAAGTGCTTAGTATTCATTGAAATTTGTGTAGAAATGAGTGAAAGGATGTTGTCCAGCAACCCACACAGCCTGAGCTGTGACCCTTGTGTGCCCTCTACTCCTCACACAGAGTGTTCCCTTGCCTCAAGTGGCTCCTTAAGGGGTCTTTGAAATACCCCTGGCTCCCCTCATTGGTCACTGTCCTGCCCCAAGTGTTCTCTCTCTGGTCATGTGAGGAGTTACGTTTAATACCAACTGACCATTGCTTTGTTTACCATTGTATGCAGTCACTTTCATAAATTCAGCTATGTACCCTCACAGCTTGTGACTTTAGGATTTACTAATACACATTTTTTAATACAACTTGGCTCTGAGATACATGCCATTTCTTTCAGCTGGCAAGAAGTGGTGCTCATTTGTTCCAACAGTAAAAGGAGAACTGTTAGGTTTATTTAAGGATGGTAGACTCTGTTCTGTACTTTTCAAACAATTTAAGGGATCACTTAAGAATAGTTTTCATCTATAAAAGAGTTTTACCTTGTATTCCGGGTTGATTGTGTTTAAGGAATTCAAGTATATAGTTCATGATGTATTTCCAAGAGGTCATGGATTCTATTCTAAACCTGATCACCATGTTACCATCACATGAATAAGCTCAATAACAATTCCTTAATATTAACACGTCTTATCCATGTTCTATTTTTTTTTTTGCCTGCCTAATTTTAAGGTTTGAATGTGGATCCAAATAAGGTTAATGCCTTGCAATGAGGTCCTGAATTTATTTTAATTTCTATAGATTCCTTTTCTGTTGCTTTTCTAAAGATTTATTTATTTTAATTTTGTGTATATTAGTGTTTGCTTGTGTGTGTATGTGTGTATGTATGTATCTATGTATGTATCTATGTATGTATGCATGTATATGTATTGTGTGCATGTAGTGTCCTTGAAGGCCAGGAGAGGATGCTGGATCCCTTGGATTGAAGTTACAGATGGTTGTGAGCACCATGTGGGTACTGAGGACTGAACCTGGTTTTCTACAAGAGCAGCAAGTACTTGTCACTGCTGAGCCATCACTCCAGGTCCTCTTTCGCCTTTTTAAAATGTCATTTTTTATTGTTGTAAAAACACACAGTTACAGTACAGTTTCTCACAGACTAGATTTTTCCAAGCTTTCTCAGTTCTCTTTAATGTGCTTCCCTTAGAAGCAGCAGCTCACGAAGCTTGATTGGGTTCATATTTCACTTTGTTTTCTTCAAAACTGGTTTTGTGTTTCTATAAATACAAAAATTTCTAGATTTTTTTTTTTAAAAATTATGATGTGTTCACAGAATTTAATTATTCCATTCTTTCTTGGATTCTGAACAGCCAGCCCCTTATCATGGTATCAAGCCATTATTTCATTCAGCTTTGCAAATTAATGAAATCTGATTCCATTATCCCTAGTCTGTACATTAACTGGGGATGTTTCTAAAAGGTCAACCTTTCCCTCATTTGTCATTAGCTTAGAAATGGCAGAATAAAATCCAATTGCTTCTTTTTAATTCTTAGGCTTTGAAATAAATCATTTATTTGACATTTCCCGACAAATAAAAATGCAAAGTGATGACTATCATTATGCCCTCATGGATTCAAATGCATTTGACTCCATTGTGGTGTGTGCTGCGTTCTTACTGACACTCAAATTGTTCCCTCCTCACTGAATGGGAGATTATTTGGTTTGCTCTTTCTCATCCCTCCAGGACTTGTGTTTGGGTCTGTTCTGGTTTAGACCATATAGTTTGGATGTGCCTACCAAAGGTATGTGCTAAAGGCAAAGTCACAAGTAGGTGGTTCTCTAGTGGAGAATCATGGGAGGAAGTTAAGTCATTGGGAGGTATGCTTAATGGGGATACTGGGGCTCTGGTCCCTTGTCTTTCTCTTTGCTTCCTAATTGCCATGGCATAAGCAGCATTGCTCCACCACACACTCTTGCCATGATGTTCTGTTTCACCACAGGCCCCAAAATCAATGGTTCCAAGTGTCCATGGACTGAAAGCTACAAGGCCATTGATCAAAACAAACTTTTATTCTTTAAAGTTGATTTTCTCAAATAGTTTGTCACAGCAATAGAAATTGGCTAATATGAGGACATCTTGCAGTTTGGTTTATAGAAAAATTTCAGACTCATTTTATAGATTCCCTACCCTAGACCTGGAATTAGACTTTTCTTCTTTAAAAAAAACAACAACAACAAAAAAAACCCTGGTTTGGTGATGGTGGTGGTGGTTCTCCTCCTCCTCCTCCTCCTCCTCCTCCTCCTCCTCCTCCTCCTCCTCCTCTTCCTCCTCCTTCTTCTTCTTCTTCTTCCTCTTTCTCTTCCTCTTCCTCTTCTCATCATCTTCTTCTAGCAGAAATGTCATTCAGGATAATAATCTGGGCACTATGGGTAGTCACTGTTTTCAAGTTGCCTATTGTTTTAAGTCTTTGTGTATGGAGGTAGAAAGATCACAAGTTTATAGAAATATCTCTAGCTCAAATCCAAGACTGCCAGGTTTTTACTTACCAATACCATGCTTACTTCAATATTTCCTACCCCACACCAAAAATCTTTTTTATTAATAACACAACATTATTGTGAATTTGCTTGAATCCACATTGCACATGCAGCAGATTATTATTTTATTAGATTATAGAAAATAATTTAAGGGGTACAGTTGCTTTTATCGGTTTTTCATTTTCTCTTCTTTTTCCTTGTTTTCTTTTCTTCTTGGTGTATAGAATTAGGACATGCAGCCTGCTCACTGAGTTTCAGAGCCACTTGGAATAGCTCCTTACTGTGTGGTTGCCTCATCTTACTTTCTGTTGTGGTGATAAATATTGTAACCAAAAACATCTTAGGGGAAGAAAGGGTTTATTTAAGCTTACCACTCTCAAGTCATCAAAGGGAGTGAAGGCAGGAACTAGAGGCAGGAACTGAAGCAGATCCACAGAGGAACACTTGCTCTCAGGCTCACAGTTAGCTATCTTTCTAATACAGTCCAGGCCCACATGCCTGGGGTTGGCACAACTCACAGTAATCTGGGTTTTCCTATGCCAATTAGCAATCAAAAAAATGACCTTACACATATCCATAGGCCAATATGATGGAAACAATTCCATTCCTCAACTGAGGTTCCCTCTTCCCAAGTACATCATGTTGGCAATAAAAGTCAGTTGTGACAGTGGTGACGCCACCAAGCAGATGTGCTACTACACCTGTTTGTTTCATTTTAATTTGTTTTAGAGATTGCTTTGTTAAAATGTCTTGGATTATTAAAATAGGGTGTCCTTACATAGCCCTGACTGACTCAAAGTTTCCATTATCATAGGTGAGTCTCCACATCATGGTGATCCCCCTGCCTCTACTTCTCAAGTGCTGGGATTATGGGCATGTACCAGCATATCTGAATTTGGGTTAAATTTTTTTCACATATAAGTTTTTGGTGGTTTTTAGGAAGGAACTGTCCACAAAGTTTATTTTGTGTTCATAATGTGTAAAATATTGAGAAGATTTTAAATGCAAACTTATTAAAAATAAACTTTAGAAAGTCTAACTTTGCTACCTGTTTTCTACCCCGCTTAATAATAAAAGTGTAAAATCTGTATGTGTGTGTGTCTGTGTGTGTCACTCCTAGATAAAAAGTAAAATTGATGTGTGTATTTCTCCAAACCTTCCTTGACTTAACAATACCATCCAGAAGTCACTTCTCTGTGCAGATAGCTGTATAGTGCTCCATTTATGGGCACAGTTACCCATTTGTCTTCTAGAAATGGATATCTGGGTTGTTTTCAGTTTTCTGCTAATTCTAAGAGTGCTATAATGAATCGTTCTGTGCATATATCTTTTTATAGTTCTTTTAGGACTATCTTTGGGAAAGATTCCTAGAAGTAAATTGCCAGGGCAAAGGGGAAGTTCATAAATAATTTTTACTAGGTCTTGCCAAATTACCCTCCACTGTGTTCAACCCTTTGCAGCTCCACCAGAAATGAACTAAAAGCACTTACTTCTTCATGGGCTTGCCAACACTGCTTGTTGTCAGACCTGAAATGTTGCCAATCTGATATTGTGGTTTAAATTTCTTTTCAATTATCATTCCTAGAGTTGAGCATCTTTTCTTACACTTAAGAGTTATTTGTATGTTTTTCAGGTCAAGAGTTTGTATCAGTTTTCTATGAGAGTTATTTTTCTATGAGAGTTATTAATTTTTTTCTTTTATGTTACTATACATCCTTACTATGGTAAAAGTTTACACCAAATATTTTTCTAGTTTCTACTATTCTTTATTTTACCTATTACTATAATTTCAATTCATATTCTCCACAAAGTCAGATGTATCTGGGAATTGAGCCTGTGACATCAATATGGTGGTGACAAGATCTTTAGGAGATGGGGCCTAGTGGAAGGAGGTTGTTTTCATAGAGTTGTTACCCTAAAGGGGATACAAAAACCCTGGTCTCTGTTGTAGGTAATATTTAAAAAACAGCACCCAGTCCAGCTTGTTCCCATACAGCCACCATTTTCCCATGGCTCCACCTCTGGACCACAGCTCCAGCTATGTAGAAACACCAGCCCTGGCACCCAAGAGATGCCAGCTTGAGAGATGGCTCTGCCAATCCACCATGATGTCTCCACAAAGCTCAACTGAACCCCAGACAATGCCTGCCATCCTCAAGGTACATGGTAGAAATGAGACTCTTAGAGCTTAAAGGTTGTCCAATTTTATTAATTTGGTTTATAAATTTGGAAATGTTCAATAAACAAGATGCTCACACAATTAAAATTGTAACCCAGTTACCTAATCTTAATAACTACCTTAGATTGCTAGAGACACTTGGACATCAGCAGCCATCTTCTCTCCTCCTTCTCTCCCCCCCCCCCCATTAGTTTCCTCCCCTTCCTCTCCTTCTCTCCTCCCGACTCCTCACTCCACCTACCTCTCATACAGCCCAATCGCCAAGCTTTATACAAATGTAGTGGGAAAATATCCTGCTACAGTCTACCCCGTCCCCACTTTACTTTATAGATACCATGAGTGAACAGCTTTATCTGCCACATGTTTCTACCATGATGTACTTCACTGTAACAAACTCTAATCAACAAGAGCAACCTATAAACTGAGACCACAATCCAAACCAACCCATTCTTCCTTTGAAGTTGTTCATCTCACTTGTCATGTATAGCAATGGAATGCAAATTACGTCACATTATGAATTTCTTTATGTAGAATTTAAAATATTGTATGTATTAGTGAGGGTTCTCTAGAGGAACAGACCCAATAGAATAATGCTTGTTACAAAGAGGATTTATTAGAATGGCTATGTAGTACAACAATGGCCAATGTTGGGGAGGCTAAATGTTGGGGAGCCTGAGGACCAGTAGCTGTTTGGTCCCTGAGGCTGGATGACTCAGCAGTCCTGTTCTGGTAGAGATGGTCTGGAGGAATCCTGGAGAGCTTCAGTCTGTGATTACTTGAGGTCTTTATGTGTTTGATGCATTGAAATTTATTCTGCTGTGCACTGTGAGGCACACACACTTTGTGTGCATTGTGAGACACACAAAGTTCATTGCTTTCATGTGACAATGTAATGATCTTAACACCACTTTAAAAAATATTTCCTCACTGATTTGAGATGCTGCCTTTATTACATATCAAATACCAACCTTATATTCAATATTTTGGGGGGATTTTTCTTTGGTTCTTTTGATCTATGTTTTAGCTTTCCTTCCTGTTGCTGTGATAAAAACTCCCTGATAAAAGCAACTGAAGGGAGACAAATTTCCTTTGGCTCACAATTCCAGGTTCCAATTCACCATTGCAGAGGAGTTAGGGTGCTAGGAACTAGAAGCAGCTCAACTTGTTTTCTCCACTCCCACACAGTTTAGAATGCCCTGATTAGGGGATGGTGTCACCCACAGTGGCTGAGTCTTCCTATCTTTACATAGTCAAGATGATATCCCCACAGACAGACCCAGAGGCCAACCTAACCTAGATAATATCTCATTGAGAATCTCGTTCCAGGTTATCTAGATTATGTTCAGTTGATAACTAAAACTGACCATCACAGCCTATTTATCCTTGTACTAACATTAAAATATTCACAGATTTTTAAAAGCTTTCCAAATATATAATCATGTCTCCTAAAAAAGGGTTTCTAATCCATATGCTTTTAATTACCTTCTCTTGTGTAATTACTTGATTAATTCTTCCAATTCAACATGAAACATAACAATTCAACATGAAACATAACAAGAAACTTCCACACTATATTTATATTTATATTTATTTTTATTTATTTATTTATTTATTTATTTATTTATGTGTTTAGAGAAGTAACATTTTGGTGTACAATTCTAAGTTAAAGTCAACTGTTTCAGGGAAGCAAAGGCAAATCCATGGTCAAAGGCAGAGAGAGAATAAATTCAGCCTTACTCACAAATCTGTGAAAAATAAACTTCTGGCAGCAAGTTGAGCACCTTGCGGTTTCAGATAGATAAGCCAGAAGCAGAGCTCTCAAACCAAAGCAGAAAGATGGCCAGCTGGCTGAACCACAGGCTAGCAAACACCAAAGCCATTTGTGGGTTTCCATTCAGTAGCTACCAGCAACTTGGGAAACAAAAGAAAAATCAAGGAAGTGAACACTTTTAGTTACACCAATTTATATAGGGTCAAATCACCTGACTAAATCATGTCTCACACAGAACATGGGTGATAGTACTTTTCCAATTAAACATTAAGTGACATACATGTTGATTCTGGAACAAAAAAAAAATGTTGTAACAAAATCTAAAGGTACCAAAGTTCTTCACAGGACAACTAGGAGAATAAACAGGCCTCTAGAACACTACCTGAAAATCCGATTGTGCAACTGTAGAGGCCAAGGTACTCATAATACGGTGTTTACACACAGAATAACCAGGATAGATGGTGTGATCTGGTCTGAGTCCTAATGTCTGATAATTAGGAAAGATATTGCTATAGAACAAGAACTGAAGTAGGTATGTGGGTAATGAGTGTGAGTCCCAGAACCCAGGACTCCCATATTGGAGGATGGGAAAATGTAGGCTGAGAAGAGAGACAGCATTTGACTTCCTCACCTTTCCTTTATCCAGAGCCTCAGTAGATTGGCAAAGGACTGCCTGCATCAATGAGCTGTGATCTCTTCTCATTCTATAAGTCGAAATGTTTGTTTCTTCTGGAAACATCTGCACAGAAACACCCAGAAATACTGTTTTACCTGTTATCTGGGTATCCTGTAGTAAAGTCAATCATTGGAAGTCAGCTTTTCTTAGACTGTACCTTCTGTATCTACTTAACTTAGTCTTAATCACAACATGAGACAAGAGGTCATAATTCCACCTTGCAAGATACACTGTCCTTTATACCTCTGGGATAGGCTAATTCCTTTCCCACTATAAGAAGACTTTGAGTATTCTTTCCTTTTTTCCTGATTTCCTGACACCTAAATCCTATGCTATATAATTAACACTTAAATTTTGATATAAAGTTAGTGTATCCTATATCACATGACAAAGAAATAAAGGACAGAAAATAAAGGCATTTGCTTAATATATGTATGTGTACACACAAGCCTGTCATAGCAAACAAGAGAAAATGCAGCACTTAGTTCTGTAAGTGGCCACCATGGCTGTTCTGTTCTGTGTACTTAGCATATCCTGCCACTCATCCCCATTTCCCCTTGCCTTCAGCAAGTACCTCAATTAGATTCTGTTCTCCACTGGACAGGATGGCCCTAACCTTTGGTTCTGAAGAATCTAAGACATTAGTAGTCATACCTGGTAACTGCTTTCTTTTATAAAAGTCATGGTGTCTCTTTACAGCAATAATACACTGACTAAGACAGTCACCAAATATAAAAATGTGCCAGATTGGATGAAAGGAGTAAAATAAAATTGAGAAGTTCAGTATGTTTATGGGCTTCTCTCTCAGGAGAATATAGATGAGGGCCACTGGGAGGGCTCTGCAGATGAAAGCCCTTACTGCTCAGCTTGACAACCTGGGCTCAATCTTCAGACCCAAATGATAGGAGAGAATGGAGTCCTGACAGTTGTCTTCTGATGTTATAAGCACACCACACACACACACACACACACACACACACACACACACACCAAAATAGAAAAAAATAAATTTTAAAATTAGATGATTCAGAGAATAACACCAATTTTCAAATAGGAGACTTCAGTCATCAAGTTTGAGTCCCAACAAGGCAGCATATTCCCAGCTAAATTCAAAACTGTCCCATCTGAATAATCATGTCTATTGCAACTATCCTATAACTGTTACAACATATGTTAGTTGGGAACACAGTATGGGTGCCAATGGTATTTGATCTTAAGCCTCAGTGTCATGATGTAAAAAAAAAAAAAAAAAAAAAGCATCAGAGAGTGACTATTTCACTAGCAAGAAATATGTCAGATGGGGGGACATTTATGTTTTCCAAAGATAGACGCAATGCTCTCTGACATCACACATGCTGTTCTTCCATGTGGCTCTGGCAGTCTTTCAAGAAGTAGAGAGTTTTGGTTGCATCATTCTGGAATTCCTTTCTTTTTTAAACTATCAAAATTTAAACATAAAGACAAAATAAAGCAAACAACAACAACAAAAGTCAAGACTTCTGACTTCACCCATATAGAAATATAATCCAGAATTACACACACTTCTCTCCATGAAAAACAAGTTAAAATACAGGAAGCAAACATTTTCAGATACAGTAAGTAAGAAGATGGACAGGGAGAAAAGGAGACCGCTTAGGTGAGTGAGCTCCTTTTCTGTCTGGAGAGAATTCCAAGCTTGCAGCACTCTGATGGAGACTGTGTACCAGAGCACACTGACTCTGCTCTGTTGCAAAGAGTCCAGGGAAAGCCAAGTCAGCCAGAACTAAAAAGCAAAACTTGACATCAAGAAAAGGCCCTGGAGATTTGCATAAAAACTGAATAATGGTCTGTGGCAAGGAGGGAGAGTCTGACAGGAACAAGCAAGAATGACATCAGAGAGAAGGCCAGTGTGAGCTGTAAGATGACTCCAGCAGCTCCTGCAAAGCCAGGAACTGATCAAGTCCCCTCTGCATAAAATGAAGAAAGCTTTATGTACAATACATGGAACACAAAATGTGTATTCTACAAAGGTCGAACCTGAAATTGGGGCTTAAAATATACAATAAAGGTAACCCCTAAGCTATTATAGAATGTCAGTAAAATTTGAGACTTTTTAAAGTGATACAGCCATTTGACAATAAAAATCAGCACCCTTTGTAATGCCATCATACAAGTAAACAACCAGTAATTCATAACTGGGATAAAAGCCAGACAACAGTAATATAACCAGGGAAAAATACAACATTGATTAAGCAAGAAAGAAATTGAAATAGCTATTATATGCCCCTTGTAGTGGACCAAAGAAATAAAGATTCTGCATTTCAAAGATAATAGATGATTTAAAGCAAAATTAATAATTTATTGCTTAGACAGCATTAAAGTGAAAGTGCAAAAGTAATATAAAACAAAGAGGTGGGAGAGAATAATATAATGGTAAGAGTTTTATAAGTGCTTCAAGAGCTCTAAAGCAACCACTAAAATACTGAAACACAAAGACATGTGTATTACTTTTCTGCCACTGTGATAGAATACCCTGACAAAAAGTAACTTTTAAAAAGGGGAGTTTAATTTGGCTTTCAGTTCTAGAAGGATACAGACCTTCACAGTGGGGAAGACACAGCATCAGGAGCTTGACACTGCCAGATATCAATTCATCCACCTACAGGAAGCAAAGAGAGGACAGTAACAAGAAGTGGGGCAAGGCTATTTCCTCTCAAAGCCCAACCCCAGTGACGCACTTCCTCCAGCAAGGCTCCACCTGCTAAAGGGTCCATAAGCTCCCAAATAGCACCTGATCAATACAGATGCAGATACTCAGCCAACCATCGGACTGAGCCTAGGACCCCAATGGCAGAGCCAGGGGAAGGACTGAAGGAGCTGAAGGGGGATTGCAACCCCATAGTAAGAACAATATCAACTAACTGGACCACCCAGAGCTCCCCGGAACTAAACCACCAATCAAAGAGTATACATGGAAGGATCCATGATTCCAGATACACATGTAGCAGAGGATTGCCTTATCTGGCATCAGTGGGAGGGGAGGCCCTTGATCCCGTGGAGGCTTGATGTCCAGAGTGGGGAATCCTAGGGCAGTGAGGTAGGAGTGGGTGAATGGGTGGAGGAGCACACTCATAGAGGCAAAGGGGAGGAGGGATGGGATGGGGGTTTTGTAGAGGAGTAACTGGGAAGGGGGAATATCATTTGAAATGTAAAAAAATAAAATTATTATTAATAATAAAAAAGTGATAACTTAAAAGAAGCAAAAACTGGTCAAACTGAAGGTAGAAACAGACACCTATACCCACGGTGGGAGGTTTCAGTATTCCTCCCTCAGTAAGTGATAGAGAAAGTGGAACGAAGATCCAATAAGGATATTTTTAAAAGACCCAAACAAAGCTATCAGTCAATCAACTTAATTGTCGTTTCCAGAACAGGGCACCCAACTGGTACAGAATAAACATTTTCAACATATGTTATTTCAAACATAGTCGTCCACTCAGGTCAGATTCCGAGAGCTAAAACAGCAAATGCAAGGGGACGGGAGTCACACGAGCATATTCTTCCACAGCAACTCAGTCAGACAGGAAATAAAAAGACAGAGGGATGGCTGGGAAATCCCCAAATATTGGGAAACTAAACTATTTAAGTAGAAATCAACCATGGGTCAAACGAGAAATCACAGGGGAAGTTAGAAAATATTTTGAACTGAATACAAATGGATACACAGCATACCAAAACTTGTGGGAATCTGCAGAAACAGTGCTTATTTATTTTGGTGGCTCTGGGGATTGAACCTAGGCCCTCACACAGACGAGGCAAGCACCCACTCTGTCACTGAGCTGTGTCTCGAGTCCAAGAATAGTGCTTAGAGAGAAATCTACAACATTGCATAATGATACAAAGAGAGAAAGGGTTTTAAATCAGTTATCTAAACTTTTGTATTCAAAAAATAAGAAAAATAAATGCAAACTAAACTTAAAGTGAGCTTCAGGAACATAATTGTAAAAATATATGTGAAAACCAGTAAAATTGAAAATGGACATGAAATAGAGAAGAACCCAATAGGTAGTTTATTCAAACACATCAATAAAACTGATAAGCCTCTTTTGGATTAACTCATTTATTCTGGTTGTTTAAACTTCCCCAGTGTTAGCAAAGTGTTTCACACATCACAAACCCTCCCAGCAGAGCTGACCCTGGGGTCATGAGAGCAGAGACCTGGCGCTGTCCATCACCTGCTGTAGAACTTGGGAGGGCAGGCCCTGTACCTCACCTGGACATTGTAGTAGAGCTGGCTCTGAGTATAGGGATTGTGGGTGAGCCAACCACAGGGCATGAAAAGAAGAGAGCCAACCCAGCCTCTTGTCTGCTGGCCAGTGGCAGATGAGGGAGAGACATCCTCTTCCTCTCTTGTCCCTAATCATCTATGGCAGGCAGGAGAGCTGGCCCTGGGGTCATGAGAATGGAAGAACTGATCATGTCCCTCACTGGCTACAACACTGGGGAGAGGAGGCCCTGCACCTCGCCTGGGCAGCAGGGTAGAGATGGCCCTGGTTGTGGAGTTGCTGATGAGCTCGCCCCAGGGGCCTGAGAGTGGGAAAGCCCATGGGCCAACCAGCTCAGAGATTCCGCAGGCCCAGATCCATGGCTCTGAGTTGGCCCACCTCAACATGTACTCCATCTGTGAAGTGCTGGAGTGCATGAAGGGGCCAGTTCTACCAATTCAAAACTACAGAATCTCCATAACACATGGCAACAACAGGACATCTGAGAGGACTCCCGGTGAGCCTCCAGTATTGATAAAGTGGCAGAAGCCAGAGGCCTTGCACCAGACCAACAAATCATTAAAACAATTATTAGCAAGTAAAGAAGTATGGACCAAAGGGTGTACTGTGGGACACACTGGGACACACTGGGACACACTCCAGCTTCCACAACGAGTCTTTTTTCTCCATTGTGGAGGAGGCTGCAAAGGAAGAGGGCAGGTATGAGGGGAGGGACTGATGAGTGAAATTGGGGTGCATGATGTGAAATTTACACACACACACACACACACACACACACACACACTAAAAAGTTGAAAAGAAAAGAGCCCTCCCAGCACTGAGTTACTGAGCAAGTTAGTCATACTTTAAAATTATATTTTAATTTATGTTTATATGCATATGGCACAGGCATACACTTTTGTGTAAGTGCTGTGTGTGAGAGAGAGAGAGGGGAGGGGGTACAGGTGCCTGCAGAGACCAGAAGAGGGTGTTAGGTCCCCTGGAGCAGGAATTACAGATGCATGTGAGCTGCCCTGCATGGGTGTTGGGCACTCAACTGATGCTCTGGAAGAGCAGTAAGTGCTCTTAGCTGCTAAGCCATCTCTGCAGCCCTGCTCCATCCCAGTAAATCATTCTCTAGCAAAGTTATAGAATATAGGAAGAGAAGGCAGAGATTACTAATATCTAGAATGAATGAAATCATAGCTATTAATGGGAAGGAAGAAGAGACTATTACGTACAACTTTACATAAGTTTGACGACTTACACGAGACACTTAAATTTACTCAAAGAGCTCCCCACACCAAATATTTAGAAGATTTTAGTGGGAAAACTCTGCCAAATATTTAATTCGATAGATGTAATTCTTGAAAAGAGAAAAAGAGGAAGTATTTCTTCATTTACCTTACAAGGTCAGCACTGTCTTGATACCAAAAGCAGATAATAAGAATAAACCTTTAAAGCCCTTTGAATATAGGTGAAGTTTTTCTTCCATTATTAGTATTAATTATTATGATTATTTTAGCAAAACCAATCTACATGATAAATAAGAAACAATAGCGCAGGAAGTTTTTGTCTGGTCTGATTTCTGTTCAGCACTCTTTAGCACCCTGCACACCACGCAAAGCAGAGAAGCCACGAGTGAATACCTACTGAAAGGCCATCTGATAAAGCTCATCATCATTTTTTTTTTTTTAATTTCTGGAAAATTTTTACCAAGTAAGGATAAAATGAACCTTCCTCTGCTTTATAAATGACACACTGAAAACACCTGGAATCAACAACAGACAACAGTGAAAACAGTGCCCTACCAGGTTTTCTACTGACACCGGTAAAGCACACAGTGTCTGTTTTCACTCCCACGCCACCCAGCACTTCTGTGTAACAGTGACCCTGACATCCTTGCCTCTGCAATAAGGAATGGGAAATGCACACACATAATCACAGAGGCTGATACACTGTATTTGAAGGTAACATGATCATTTGTGGAGGTTGTTTTAGACAAGCTACAGAAATGACAGCAGGACACCCACTCCAAAAGAAAAACTCTCAAGAACAATTTAAGATAAAATGTATAAAAATATCAGCATAAAAGTCAGCCCAAACAACATGAAAGCCACGAAGTGCTTAGAAACCCACAAAATGCTTAGAGAGAAAGCTGGGAGAGGAGTAGGGTCACACAGTCAACACCACAAAGCATCACTGATGAGGGTTAAACATTTTACATGAACGGCACAAAATATATATAAGAGTATTTCACAGTATTAAAAATCTAATTCTTGTACTTTTGCTTGGACTACTATAACAAAATACCATAGACTGGTTGGCTTAAGTAATAAAAAGTTATTTTCTCACAGTTCTGGAAGCTAAAAGTCTGAGGATTGAGGTATTGGTGAGTCCACTGCTTAATCTTCTTGCTACACCAAAAAAGTCATAGGAGCAACTTTGGGGGTGTTGTCTTCTCTGGCTTGTTCAGGAGAGATCCTGGCTCCTAAGAGAAGGCAGAGTGGCTGTGCGGAGTGGGAGCACGTGCCTCTGACCCAGGAAGCAGAGGCTATACTCTGACCTACAAATATCTGCTTCAACAAACAGTGCCATAACAGCCAGCTAACCTTATGAGAAGTGAACCTCTCACTACACTAAAAATCCAGCTTTAAATAAGCACTTACCTCAACACAAAAGCTAAACTTTTATTTTATTTTATCTAGAAGAAACTGCAGAGGGAAAATAATCTTTTGACCTTAGGTTTAAAAAGAAGTTTCCTTAGGTAAAATGGGGACTCTGGTGACTACAGAAAAATGGCCAAATTGGGAATCATCAAAATGGGAGCTTTGCATTTCAAAGGCATTGTTCAGATAACTAAAAGTAAAAATTCTTGTAAAAATGTGTATCCAACAAACAACATATCTAAAATATATAAAGAATTTTTACAATGCAATAAAAGTCAAACCACAAAGAATACAATATGCAAATGTCAAATAAAACCCATTAACAAAAGTTTTCAACTTCCTTAGTCATGAGGGAAATTCAAATCAAAACCAAAGCAAGGTAATTGTTGCTCGCTCATTACAAAACCTGAAAGTATGTTTCCTTAAAAATAAAAATAAAATCTCCAAGTACTAAATTTTAGCAACAGTGTGGAGCAGGTAGACCTCACATAATTACTCATAATTACTGGTTGACATACACAATGGCAGAGCCCTTTGGGTAACACCGGGGAGTTTCTTGAAAATTTAAATATGATTGGCCACACAACCAAGCACTCCCACATCTAGGTTTATTACTTTGTTTTTTTAAAGAAATAGAAATATTTTCATACAGACATTTAGAAGGAATTATGAGTACTAGCTTTATCCATACCCACTAAATAATTAACCAACCCAAATGCTGACTAACTGGCAAAGGAATAAACAATTTGTAGACGGGACTCATACTACATAGCAATATTAAGAAACAGCTGTTGACACACATGATGGCTCAGATGAATCGCAAAGGCATTGTCCTATGAAACCTAACAAGGAGTGAGTACATTTCAGTCTCTTGTGTGAATTCCAGATTCACTGTAGATGCGGGTTATGGGTGAGGAAAGATGGTTTGTGACAGGGAGTGAGGGAACCTTCACGGAGATAGATAGTACTGCTCTTTAAATCTGACTAGAGAATTCTAAATGTGACTGAAGTGGTGCAAGTTCTATAAACAGAGGAGTGAAACATATGGTGATGGGAATGTGGCAGCAACATCGCCATCGTTGTTGTCGTCATCGTCGTCGTCGTCGTCGTCGTCATCATCATCATCATCACCGTCGTCATCATCATCATCATCACCGTCGTCGTCATCATCACCATCATAATCAGCAGCCGCAGTTGCAACCACAATAGTCTTGTGTCAGGCTCTGTACTGAACAATGTGATACATGTAGCCTTCTGGGTCATTTTCCTTTTCCTTCCTTCCTTTCTTCCTTCCTTCTTCCATCCTTCCTCAAACAAAGATTTCTCTAGTCCTAACCTCAAGCCATATCCTCATGTTTGTTGCAGGACCATAGATTTGCTTTCTCTTAATATATTTTTAATTTATGTTTTAGAATGTTATACATATGTTCAATGTATTTTGATCATATTCACTGTCACTCCTCTCCTAACTCCTTCCAGACCCTCTCACCTTGACACCTTCCCAATTTCACATTCCTTTTTAACCCAGAGTCCAATTAATGTGGCCAGTATGTACACTGCTGTAGCATGGAAACTTTCCAGGGGCCATATCCCTGAGGAAAACAGACTTCCTTCCCTAGTAGTCATCAATTGCCTATAGTTTTGTGGCACCCCACCCCCAATGCCATCCATACTGGACCTGTGACTGGCATCCATGCTGGACCTATGACTGGCATCCATGTTGAACCTTTGACTGCCTTCAAATCTATCCTGCTCTATTCTTAGTCATCACTTCAACCTGAGGCTTCAAAACAGGTCCTTCTAACCCCTTCGTTATTAGAAGATGTTTTTAGGCCATATGAGCAACAGCAAAGTGGTGATCAGATGACAAGTTGCTTGACAAGAGCCTTGGCCTAGGGAAGAGACACAGATGCTCAGACACATCCTCTTCTCCTGACCACAGGCCGTGGGTACATGCTCCCTGCCTGCCTGATTTATACTGAGAAGAAGCCATGGTACCCCAGGACTTTTTGCCCCCTTGCTGGTTTCCCCTTATAACTTTCCCCTCCCTTGAAACCATGACTTTTAACAAGACTAGAAGCAAATATTTAATTTCAACATGATCCCCTAGGAATCAGGAAGAAATCTAACAGGTCTTCTTAATTCAATAATTAATTATCAGAAAATGTGCCTCTGACTAAGACAGGTGATTTACATATGGCAAATCAAGAAAGACTTAGCAAATATTTTTCTGGATTTGTAAAATTTTTTTTAAGATACCCTGCTGAGTTGGTGTTTAATCCCTTCTCCCATAAATAGGATAAAAAGTGTTTGCAGTGTTTTCTCTTAAGTAAATAGATTGTAGAACTGTGCCTCCAGAGTTCCTTTCAGCTGTCTGTGAATGATGCCAGCAGCTGAAATGAAGGCTAGCCCATCACACCTCAACGTTATACTTCCTGCCTTTTGTTTTCTTCAGTCATGGCCTTGATATTGTTTAAATAGTGCTCTGTATGTTTAATTTCCTTTTTCTCTCCACAAAGCCCCAACAGGTTTTTGTTTTGGTTTGGTTTTTAATCACTTTACCTGCCACAGTGGGCCCATAAAAGTGCCCTGGAGCTGAAACTGGACTCATGTCTTTATTTAAACAGGTAAATATATATTTAGACATTTTAATGCATGGTCATTTATTTTATCAGTTGACTACTTGGGCAGAAATGTATTTATGTACATTTTATCCACACCCTGGCTTTGCCCTGCTGATAGGGGTTTCTCATTGTGTGCAGACTGTGCACGGATGGCTCAGTTGAGAACGTGCACCTTCCAAGGTATGTGGAATGAGTCTGTTCCTTTCATTTTGCAGATTGTTCTGTTGGTAATGCTCCCTCTTCATCCCAGATTTCTGTCCAGAAGCCAAGGGCACAGAGTCAGAGGGACATTTAGACACCATTTGACTTGAATATCCAGAGTTGGGAAGCTCCCAACATTCTCCAGCCTCAGATGTCAACTTTCAATGATAAGATATTGACCTCATCAAAGGGCAGAGGGGGCATTTCATTCATTCATTTCTACTAGAAAATTTCCTTATATTGACCCAAAGATGTCTGTTATGTAACTTCCACCTACTTGCCCTGCCCTACATAGGAGACACACATGCTAGTCTAGGGAAGGCAATTCTGCAAAATTTCCAATTTCCTTCAGCCCTTCCTTACTGTCCTAATATCTGTATCTGAGCTGGATCAACCTTCACTTAGCTTTTGACACCTTCCGTGTGGCCTGACTAAGGTGCTAACGTGGAGGAGAACTCCCCATCCTTTTTCTTCTTTCTGTCTTTAATATGGGTTTACTGGTGATTTGCCAGTTTTGGCAAACAGGCTGCATTCTTAATAAGACTAACTTGTAATACACACACACACACACACACACACACACACACACACACACGAGAGAGAGAGAGAGAGAGAGAGAGAGAGAGAGAGTCTAGCCCATTTAAATATTGAGTTAAAATGTAGAACTTTGCATTTAAATTCTGCCTCACTTCTTTCTTCATGTTCATTGAGCCAAAATTGGCTTTTTAGGGATGATGGACAAGCATCTCATCACTCTCTTTGAGCTTGATTTTTAACTGCAATGCAGAAAACTGAAGTTGTCATGTCGCCATCTAAGACACAAATAAAAACATTGCATAGAATGAGGCTCCATGGAAAACTTCTTGACAGACCATTGATAGCTCCTCCCCAGAATTATGTCACTTGGTTAATGGACTACACCCTGTTTCTATGTTAAATGTGCTCCCCCAAACCCATCCCAAGCCTCTATGTTAAGAACAACTTCCAAATTCATTCACTGATAGTATTTAGAGGTGGGGGTCTATAAGAGGGCATTAGTGTTGAATGTGGCCAGGAAGGGGAGGGTGGGGCCCCATGAGATTAACACCTTTACATGTATAGAAAAGACTGGAGGTTGCATGCTCTGCTCTCTTACCCTTTGCTGTGATCCCACCTGATGCTGTTATGGGAACCTTTCTGGAATAAGCACTCGGACACCAATGAGAGTGAAGAGGGGAGATGTTACTGAGACTGATGCCGGGACAGCTACTGAAAGCCTTCGATGCCAGGTCCAGCTTGGATTCCCAATTTATACTCTAAAACCACAAGGTGGGGTGGGTAAGCAAGAGAAGTTTTATAGAAGTTTATGTGACAGCAGGTTGTTAGGGGCAACAACCCATTGTTTTAGCTATTTCTCTGGGTCATTCTGTTCCAGGTAGCAAGTGAAGTCATGCTTGGTAAATGGCAGTACAAACAGTGCTTTAATTAGATCACTAATAAATCAGTACCTAATAGTCAACTGTTTCTACCTTATTCTACTTTAGTGTCAGCACCATGTTCCTGGTCTCCCCAGTCTCCAAACCCATAAGAAGAATAAACTTCTACTGTTTATCATTCACCTAGTCTTACATATTCTGTTGCAGTGATGAGAAATGTACCAACATATGAGTTAATAACACTGTTTTTCTGCTTATCTCTGACTGGACTTCTGTGTTATTCCAAAAGATACAATGTGAAAATTTCTCACAAGCCTTTCTCAAATTATGCTATGTCAAAATAGAACTTCCAGGACCTGAAATTTAATAACTCAATCAAAAGTGAATTAGATGTCCCACCTGAGTGTTCCAATAACAAAGTACACTCATGCTTGTAATAGCAATTAGTATGTTGTGTATAATGATTTATATCTTTGACCCAATTCAGCCATGAGGACGGGAACCAACTTGCTTACTCACTGCTGTATGCTATAACACATATAGTGAGATCTGATATTTAATAGGTACTCGGTAGATAGGATTTAATTAATAAAGTCAGAGTGTGCTGATAGAAGACAGCAGAACAAGGGTTTTGGAAGAAAACTGAGCCAGAGAAGGGGTCAGGGTGAGGCATGAGTGGGGTTGACTTTTCTGGCTTTGCCTGCAACTCTCCTCTTCAAGCAAGAGATAATCACTGATCATGCCAGAGAGTATCTTGCCACCCTCTGCTCTTTGCCTACCAACAGGACTTCAGACCATATTTTCTTCCTTTCCTCTCCCCTTAAAAAATTGTGTCAGCAGCTGCAAATCACTGATGTACAAAGATCAGCACAAGACTCCCCATCTCCCAGACACTGGGAGATGGTACATATGGGGCTGAATTTTAAGAGAAGGAGTTTGCATGACAACATGAATTTTAGAATAGCCAGAGTAATGAAGGAAATTTAAAGCAAGTAATGAATGAGGTTTTTTAGTGAGACTGTGTTGAACAGGAAAAGGGAAGCAATATGGCATACAAAATAAAAATACAGAATGCTGCAGTCAAACGGAGTGAACATAGCAACTCCTGTCACTTTCCTAGGCAAGTAAGAACTACATGGGCTTTATTCAGAAAGACACGTCTGTCAAAATGGTAATGTCAGTCCCACTCCACAAGATGAAATTCATACCTGGCATCAGTGTCAGGCCAAGCACCTATGCTCTAGACAGGTCATGGTCCAGTAGGCATAACATTTTTGTGTACTGTGTAAAGATTATCTTTCTGTTGTTCAAATGCTGATTTCTCTGCCCTCATATCTTGTTTCAATCCCAATCCGGACACAGTATTGTAACTCTTATGTCAAGAATCTCCTGTCTCAAGTTTGTGTAAACAATTCTAGCCATTTATCTTCTGCCTTATCAATAAATGCTTATTAGTCAATGGCTGGGTAGAAGACAAAATAAGACCAGGACTTCCACCAGCCAGAAGAAGGGGAGAGAGAGAAGAATAGATAGAACTTTGCCATGAGAAAGGGGTTCCAGAGAGACAACATGGAAAAATACATCTGAAGCCCAGAAAGTCAGACCAATACTAAAATGCAAGTATCTCAGGGATTTTAGCTTGGAGGTGGCCAGATTAGTTTAGAGGATTAAAATAGAACAATGACTACCCAGGTATTTTGGTAAAGCCTGATTAAATAAATCTTGGTCTCTCTGTATCCTTATTGGGGAACTAGCTAGGATAAAGAAAACAGCCATTGTATTAATTTACTGCATACATTTATATTAAAAATATTGTTACACAAGCCCCAGGGGAGGACCTACTATTACTTTGAAATGAGCAGAGTATTAAACCAACTCTTAACACCATTATCATCACAGATCAATTCACTTTTCACCCCTTATGAGAGAAACTTCTATTTTCAGTAGATGGTGATTAATATAGAGACTCAAGACAGATCAAGGTTCAGAGAATAAAACTGCTCAGTCTTAAATGGGACATCTATACCACATTTCCTCTTCCCAACACTCAAGGATCATTGCAGAAGAAGAGGCAGAAAGATATGAGGAAATATGATAGGTAACCACATGTCTTTCAGACACCATAAGGCGGCTGCATTTATATGAACTCAGAGCAATTGTGACAGCATGCACAAACCCTGTACAAGTTCAAGACAAATCAAATCTCAGCATGGAGTAGACAGGTAGATCTGAAGTCCCTGCTGTACCTGAGGAATAATTACAATTGATAGATGTTGTGACCAGCCAAACATCCAAAAATAGATAGGTAACACAAGTTAGACTTGATGGGTAGAAAAAGAGAAAGAGGACATTGGAGTGGACTGGATCTAGAAGGAGTTTGGGAGGGTAAATATGACAAACAAACATTGTATGGAGTTCTCAAAGAACTAATAAAACAAAAATGTGGAGTTTCTACCAAGGAGTGAGATCATCCTAGGAGAGGCTCTGCAATCAAGACTCTTGGCCAGCAGTAGATGAATCAACTAAGCCTGCCATCCTTTAGAGACTGAGCCTCTGACCACACAGGGAACTAAAGCTGACTTGGGCTCATACATGTGAATGCTAATATACATGAGTGAAGGCTACAGGCTATGGACTATGCAGGCAGACCAGTGGGCAGAAATGTCTGGTGGAGTACCAGCCTGAATTCTGTGGGGCTCATAAACATAAGAGAAGACCTTCCAATAAGAAGACCTATGTAAAACAAAACAAAATCAGACATAGAACAATGTGCACACATACACATCAACAAAGACAGACAGACAGACAAACCCCCACCAAGAACAACCAAGGTAGCAAAACCCCTCCAAAAAGCTCATAATTCTTAAATCCACATGAAATCATTAATGAAATGGTTAAAATAGGAATCATTCAATGACTTCAAGGAGGATTCAAACAAACAGATGGATGGAGTAAGAAAGTTCAGAACCTGTATGAGAAATTCAATAATATGTAAAAGAAATATAGCAACGAAAGTTAAAATTCTGAAAATAAAAACAGGCAGAAATGTTGGAAATGACTTAATAAATCAGATAAGCCCTACAGCAAAAAGCGCCACCAATAAATTAGACCAAGCCAAGGAAACAATAGCAGTAATCAAGGACAATATCAAGAAAATTATTCATTTGGACACAAGAACAACATCACTATCCCAAAAAATACAGAAAACACCATTAACAAAGCTGGTCAGATATTTCAGCAGATACAAGCGCTGGTCATAACCTGAGTTCAATCCCCAAATCCTGTAAGATGACAGGAGAGTTTACTGACTCCAGGAAGTTGTTCTCTGATCTCCACATGTGCACTGGGAAGTTCTTACCCACACACCATACATACATACATACATACATACATACATACATACATACATACATACTACACATACATATATATGAAACATGTATTCTACATATAAGACATTTCTTCAACAAAGCTCAGTACTCTTTTTTGATAAGGAATAGAAGGGAAGAAAAAAAATGAAGACACAAAGTTGGTTAGGCAGGGAAGTGAGATGGATGGGGAGGAGTTGGTGAAGGCAAATGTTGTGCCCTTCCCCCAGGCCTGAGCAGGCCGGCAAAGTCATTTACCACAATAGACCAAGCAACAGTAGGCCCTAGGAGAAGCATCGCATTACCAGCCTTGGAGCCTTGGAGCCTTGGAGCCTGCTCCCTGAGCTAAGAAGAATGGACTGCCTGCTGAGCTAGCCTTGACACCTTCTGGACTGCAATCTCCTTGCCCATCCCCTGGACTGAACCGAGAAGAGACTCTGAGGGGTGGGGCTTCCCCTTTATATGTGAAAGCAAATCATTAAACTTCGGGCCTTGATCAGAATAATTTGTCTTGGCCTCACGTTTCTCTCACCCTCCATTCCCGTTCATTCCTAGGCTTCCTTTCAGGAGAACCCCGTAACCTATAGCTGCAGGCAGCTACAAAATGTGACCAACAAACATTGCATGGAGTTCTCACAGTAGTAATAAAACAAAAATGTGGAGCTGGTACCAAGGAGCAAGGTCATCCCTAGGAGACCCTCTGAAACATAAGTAGACTATATATGCTAAATGAGAAAAAACTGAAAGCATTTCTTCTAAAATCAGGAATAAGACAAAGATATTCACACTCTCCTCTTATATTCAATACAGTACTTGAAGTCTTAGCCAAAGTAATTAGGCAAGGAAATAAAAAGGACAAAAATAGGAAAGAAAGAGTCCCACTAAGTGATCCCTATTTGAAGTAACGTTTCCATGTACTTGAAATACTACCTAAAGACTACACAAGTAAACTTTTAGATCTAAGAAACTCCACATGCATGCAAATCCTCAGACTATAAATCAATAGAAAATGTGTTTCATCCATATGCACTGGTATGTTTATGCTAATAATTCAAGAAAAATGTCCCCACTAAAAATAACCTTTTAAAATGCCTAGGAACAAATCTAACTGACAAGTGAAGGACCTCTACAAAGAAAACTCTAGGAGCCAAGAAAGAAGCCAAGGAATGCACTATAAAGTGGATCCCCTCTGTTTGCTGATTGGCAGCATATTGTGAAACTTGCTACATTTCTAAAGGTGTTCTACAAATTCTATTCAACTTTTATCAAAATTCTAATAGCATTGTCAGAAATAGAAAAAGACATCATGAAATCCACAAGGAAGTACAAAACACATGGAACATCCACAGCAATATTGAGCTAAAAGAAAAATGTTGGGCATCATGTTGTTTCAAATTATACTACAGAGACAAGTAATAAAAATTGCATTGTAGTGGTCCAAACCAGACACAAACATCAATGCAACAGAATAGAGAATCCAGAAATAAATCCAGTCATTGTCTGATTTTTGACAAAGATGCCCAAAAGTTTATACAGTGGACAGCCTTTTCAACAAATGGCACTGGAGAAACTAGATATCCATAGGAAAACAACACAACAGCCAACAACACCAACAACAACAACAAACTTTTTCTCACCCTATTAAAAACAATTCAAGAGATCATAGGCTTTAATCCATGACCTGAAACTTTGAAAAGTAGAGATACAAAATAGTCAAGTGTTTTCTGAAAAGGACCTCAATAGCTTAGAAGATAGTGTCAAGAACTGAAAAGTGGAATTGCATGGCACAGGTGGGGTTCAAGGGAGAGTAATGGCAGAGATGACTATGGTCAAATTCCATAACACATTTGTATAAAAATCTCAAATGCTATCTTTTTTTTTCAATTAGTGTAGTCTAGTAAAAAAGAAACTATTAAAAACTGGAAGGGGAGATGTGGAGACAGTATACATGGATGGGCTCTCTCAGGGGTTGTCTATGGAGAAGATGGGTCAAAGCCTAGATGACAAGGAATTGCTTAGCTTGGTTTTTTAGACAAGGCTCCATGTGAACATGTTCTGGACTGTGGAGATGGAATCCATAGAAACGATTTCAGCATCACAGAAAGCAAAGACAATGATTAGGTAAGAACAAAACCCAAGAACAGACAAGAGGTGGAAGGGGGCTCAAAGGAAACAAAGTGAGGAGCTCTCCTGTCTGAAGTCTGTCCATGTTCTTGTTGAAAAAGCCACTAATCTATGTGTTATGGTACTAACCCATGTGATAATATTTGTACAGGCTGAGAAGTGTTAAAGTTAGCCTTTTGTATGACTTAAGAGTGTACTGTGATCAGATATCAGTAGTAAAGATAGCAGGTTGATAAACTCTTTCTGAGGTATTGACATGCTGACATCACATGAGAACGAAGACTCTGAGCTTGAACAAGGAACTTGAAGGGAACAATTGACAACAAATCTAGAGGAAATGACCCAGTAGAAAGATAACTGTGGGAATAAGACAAAGTTGATTGTGCAAAACTCAGCCTGCTCTCCCCCCTGAGCGTCTCCTATATGTCAAACAGTGTCAGATACCCTCCTTCCTTTCTAGTGAACTGAGCAACTACAAGTCCTTGCAGCACATAAGTATTAAGAAGGATTGAGTTAGTGCTGTAGGACAAAGGGTTGGGTAGGGGGCTAGGGGTGTCATTTGCATATAGAGTAGTCAAAAATTTAATTAAAAAGTTAACATTTCAATTCAGTCCTGGAGCTGGAAGAAAGGCATGTGTTAACTCTGTAGGGCCTATAGGGATTGTTTGCAATACACACTGAGGGAATATTCCAGACTGCAGGAGAACAAATGAACAGGCACTACAGCAGGAAACATAGTGCCTAAAACAGGAAGAACTGACACGATATCTATGTGAATCTTATTTTACAAGAAACAGGGCAAGATCTGGTTCACATTGTGAGATGATTCTCATTGTTGTGGGAAAAATGAGTTGGAATAGAGCAAGAATAGAAACAGGCAGGCAGTGAAGAGTTATGAAAGTTGTCCAAGTAAGAATTACAATGACAGCAGTGAAAATGAAAAGAAGTGATAAATTTGGGAACTTATTTTGGAAGCAGAAAATAGGACTTCCTGGTGGACAGGATATGCTGGTTCAGGAAGGGGACACTAAAGAATGATCCCAAGGGTTTATCTAGACCAACCAGGAAGGTTTATGATGTCATTTACTGAGATGCTGAGGAGTGGAAGAAAAATAGAATTAGGTTTTAGAAATTAATTTGAGATGCATATTAGGCATTCAAGTAAAAATGTTGAGTAAGCATTTGGATATACAAATTGGGGATGGAGAAGAAAATATAAATTTGCATATCATTTGCATAAATGATGGCAGTTGAATGGTAGAACCAGTTGGAATTACTTAGAGAGTACTGATTGAGAAGAACTTGAGCATTCAATAGTCCACAGAAAAGGAAAAATCAGGAGAGGAAGTAGGCAAAGTGATTGTAGGAAAGAAGCACTCAGGTCATGGTACTGCCACAGAAGACTGGAGAAGTATGTCTGGAAGGAAGAAGTCGATGGTATAGAGATGGTTCTCAGAGGCCAAGTTCCAGGCTTGTGAAGAAGATCCACAGGTGAAACAACACAGGGAAATCTTAAGAAGAGGCCTTTGAGATCCAGTGATGCAGAACAACTCAGGGTTTGCAGTGGTTTAAATAGGAATGGACCACATAGCCTCGTATATTTAAATGCTTAGTCATCAGGGAGTGAGACTCTTTGATAAGATTAAAAGAGTTAGGAGGCATGACCTTGTTTGGAGGAAGTGTGTCACTGGGTGACTTAGGGTTTTATTGCTGTGAAGAGACACCATGACCAAGACAACTCTTATAAGGGTAAACATTTAATTGGGGCTGGCTTACAGTTTCATAGGTTCAGTCCATTATCATCATGGCAGGAAGCATGGCACATTGTAGGCAGACATGGTGCTGGAAGAGCCAAGCGTTCTATATCTTAATCCACAGGCAGCAGACTTGGACTATCTTCTGCAGGAGGAGACTCTCTTCCACACTGGGTAGAGCCTGAGAATAAGATCTCAAAGCCCACCCCCACAGTGACACCCTTTCTCCAATAAGGCCACACCTCTTAATAGTACCACTTCCTATGGGCCAAGCATATTCAAACCACCACACTAGGGGTAGGCTTTAAGTTTGAAAGGCCCGTGCTAGGCCCAGTCTACATGCTAGGCCTCTCTGTTACAGATCAGGATGTAACTCGCAGCTACTGCTCCAATATCATGAATGCCACCATGTTCCTACCATGTCCCTCCCCCCAGCCCCCATCCTGATGATAATGAATTAACCCTCTGAAATTGTAAACAAGCCCTCAGTAAATGCTTTCTTTTTTATAGGCGTTTCCAGGATCACAGTGTCTCTTCACAGCAATAGAATAGTGACTAAGAGAGAGTGACACTACCACTCAGACATGGCACAGAGTGATTTGGCTTCTTCCCAAAGTTGAGTCTCCTCAGGAGAAGCTGGTGTGGTGCATGAGGAAAGAAAGCAGGAGTCTGTTGGGCTTCTCTGTCACACACACAGTGTGTGTCCAACATCTTATGTAAGAAAAGTCAAGAGAAGATTCTGTGAAAAACAGATACTGTATGGTGAGACAGGGTAGTGGTGCTCTTAATACTGTCTCCTCCACAGTGCAGTGCTGGGCACATTTTATATTGGGGCCATGAACACAAAGGAGTGTCATTGAAATCTGTATTGATTATTCTCTGGTTTATGTACAAATTCCGATTCTGCTACTTAGTACTTAGAAGTTAATTAGCTTTTCAGTGCCTTGTTTTCCTTACCTATAAAGTGGATGTGATGACATCATCCACACCATAATGCTCTGGAAGAAATAAGATGGTGCCTGGCATGTAGAAGGCTGTTATTCTTAATCATGCATGATGATAGTAAAATATTCAGAAAAACGTTAGGATTTATGAGGAAGAAATTGAATGCACTTACGACTATACAGATAGAGGTAATGACTGCCAACATTTGGATGAATATTCTCCTCTCCACATCTTGCAAAAAATCCCATCGTGAACTCAAGATGCTCTAGTGGCCATTGTAAAGGATGGGCCTTTTATTGGAACTAATATGTGGCACTCCTTATATTATGCCCTTTCCTTTACTTTCATGCAACCTGCTGTAAAGTTGGATTACTACATGCTAAAAATATATAATGTTATGGGTAAAAAAAAAAATTTGTTGAGTGTTTTGTTATTAATTTTAGTCATTTCATTCTGTAGACAGTATTGTACTGATTTATCACAAAATCCTTGTGGTAGATGTTCTTTCCATCTTATCCTTGAGAAAAATGAGGATCAGAAAAGTGGTACTACCACTGTGTAGTAGTAGTCATCTCTCTCTCTCCCTCTCCCCCTCTCTCTGTTTCTATAGAGGTAATTACCATCTGCTATATTGATATTAGCCAATCATACAAATTGAAGTCAAGGAACATGAGTGGAAGAAACACAAGCCACTCCAGGCTTGGCACCATTGGTCCTGCTGCTTAACTTTCTACTTAACCCTCTTACCTGCGCCATAATGATCCTGGAAAGCAAGGCAGATATGGTTGTCTGGATCAACTGGTATCAGACAACTCTTGAATGGGTTGAAGTCACTGAAGGGTTGGGATTACTTGTTGCTGCAGCATAACCTGTCATATACAAACTGAAGCCACACACTTGAAAAGATCCCCCAAAGGCACAGGCCCATGTATGTCATAATCAGGATTTGAATCCAGAGGTGTGTGACCCACAGTGCATGGTCAATAGCTAATGTAAGAAAGGTCAGGTGACAATCCCATGGGAAGTAGAGACTATATTGACCATGGCATCTGCTATCATGTCATTGGCTTACTTAATCCATCTTGAATATGGCCCCAATCACATTATCTTTGAGGTTGTATGGTATTTCTCCAGATCTGCACATGTTGGTGGAAAGACAATCAAAAGCAGATCATCTTATGCATGGATATGTGTGCTAGACATATGAGAATTTAAAAAGAAATCACAATACACCCAGGAGGCAAGAAAAGGACAGGTAGAAAGACTTGGGGGAAAGGAAGCATTAAATAAACTGAGTTCAAACATCTTTTCCTAGAAAAGATGTTTAGTAATAAACACTTCAGAGTAAACTGTGGGAGGCAAATCCTTAGATTGTTGGGAAACAAGGTGGTAAGATGTGTAAGCCACGTGGCTGAATAAAAGGCTTTAAGCACACTGGTTGTGGACACCCAAGCATGCTGAGCAGGTAAGGAGGGTGACAAATAGAACACAGAAAACACAGTCTGCAGATTACAATGGACAAATCTGCATAAAGCCCTGAACTTCAGGAAGAGGCACAGGAGGAACCCATTACTGTAGGAAAGTCTGGGCCACCTGCATCTGTGTGTGTGTGTGTGTGTGTGTGTGTGTGTGTGTGTGCATGCATCTATACATGCAAGTATGTGTAGGTATGTGTGGATACCCACCTTACAGTACTAGGAGTGTAAATGTACTCTTCTGCCCTGATATTTTAATGTAGGTGTGCAGTGTGTGTGTGTGTGTGTGTGTGTGTGTGTGTGTGTGTCTGTGTGTATCCTACTTTGGTTCCTTTCACTGTGATAAATACAATGACTAACAGCAACTTGGGGAGAATTTACTTCATTTTATAACTTATGATTCATTCTGAAGGGAAGTCAGGGCAGGAACTCAAGGCAGGAAGCTGGAAGCAGCAGCTGAAGCATACACTGTGGAGGAACACTGCCTATTGGTACACTCCCAATGGCTTGCTCAGTATGTTTCTTATGTACCCAGGACTACCTGATTAAAGGTAGTACTACCCACAATGAACCGAACTCTCCCACATTAACCATTAAACAAGAAAATGTCCCACAGTTTTTCCTCAGACCAATCTAATAGGTACATATTCTCAGTGGAGTTTTTTTTTTTTTGTTTGTTTTTTGTTTTTTTTTTTTCCAGATGGCCTAAGCTTTTGTCACGTTGACAAAAACTAAACAACACACATCGAAACTCAGATCCTAATGTTTGCATAGCAAATACTTTACTGACCAAAGCATCCCCATAACCCTTTTATTGGATGAATATTTTAAAAACTGTAATAGAAGTTTATGCTTATTTCTACTGATTTCTTCCTTCGAGACAGAGGCTCTATTGATATTAACTATGACTCCCAAATTACTCAGAGAAGTCAAAGCATATTCTAAACCATTGCTAACTCATCACCATAATTTCATCAGCTTAGGTATTTCTTAAAAACAAACACGAGTAAGAAGAAAAAGTCTCTCTTAGATCAACAAAGACAGAAATGGCTACAATGGCCTACTTCCTCCATCCCAGGCACTCTCCCCTTAGGGATAGATGTGATAGATGACAAATGAGGTGTTAATGGGTCCCACTAGACCAGAGTTCATAGGCATGTAGGACTCAGCCAAGGCTCTTGTCCAGAGAATACTGTAGAGAATGGCTCTGGCCTTGGAGCATCATCTAAACAGAACCGTAGAGTGGCAACCATGTGCTCTGTAACCATGGGCTCTGACCAGTATCTTCTAGGGATGTCTCTAGGCTCCTTTCCTGAGAATTGGGCTCCTCCTCCCAAGGTCACCTTCACCATGGCTACTTCAAACTTGCTTAATTCTTTATCTAAAATATTTATAATTAACAAACCATTTACATGGCCAGGTTGTATAGAGCAGTATAAATATCTCTCTTATTTTCTGATATCTCAAATCAATTCTCAACTGCTAAAGCTTAGCACGCCCAAAAACTTCTACTGTACCTTCTCCTTTTGGAAAATAATCATTTTAGATAGGGCTTTCTTTACAATAAGGATATGTTTTGTTTTATTATTTTTGTAGTGTTGCTTACAAAAATATTTTTCTCTTATCACCCTCAAGCAAGAGAATAAAGAAAAGACCTTTGTATACAGAAGTCTAGTTATAATTCTATCTTGGTGACAGCCTTAGTTTCCAGGGACAGGATGTAGGCCACTAATCAAAAGCTTAATGACATGAGGTATCCCTAGTTAAAAGTCAAGATTTACCTTCAGTCAAAGTTCTCGTGC
Source organism: Arvicanthis niloticus (assembly GCF_011762505.2). NCBI lineage: Eukaryota > Metazoa > Chordata > Mammalia > Rodentia > Muridae > Arvicanthis > Arvicanthis niloticus. The sequence goes on from NC_047661.1 coordinate 81,483,572, forward strand.
CTCCTGCTCAGATCTCAGTACTTGTCAGGCTTTCTTACAAAAGGAAAGCATCTACTCTTGTGCAAAAAGTACATAGAGTCTGTGGCCATCCATTCAACACTTGTCAAATGTCACACGTTGGCCTGGTGCTAAATATTAAAGACTCAAATTCAAGTCATACTTCCTCTCCAGGAGGAGCATGAAGTTGGGCTTGGACAGAATATGCTTAGAATTTTGGCTCAGAATGCTATTATAAACTTAACCTCCCCACATTTGTGTTCTCTTCTCTCTAAACTGTGGACAAGAGCTCCCATCTAATGAGATGCACATAGATATTTAATGAGATGACATAAGAAGTTAAAGCAGCGATTGGTACTCACAAAGATCTCTAAACCAAGTCTATGTGAAACCCCATTATATTCTGCTTTTTCCTGAGAGGCATCAACATCTCAGAAGGTCTACTTCTTTTTGTCTGTTCATTTCACCATTAACAGTTACCATATTCCTAAACATGGCTACATCATGGTGGCAGGATGGCTACTGTGGAAGTCAGGTCCTCATGTTTCTTGGGTCTTGTCTACTTGGAGAAAGAGATAAACCCATTTTTTTTTTAAAGACATGTTCTCAGGAAACCTGCTTTCTTTTTGGTCAAAGCTTGGTACCACACTTACTGAACTAGTTAGTCATCTGTAAGGATGTGGAAATATTCCTGGAGTTGGGGACCACTGTAGTTCTCAGCTGCCCCCTTCCATACATTCTTTCACCCTCCTTCCCTTCCCTCTCTCCCTCCCATCCTTCCTCCCTCCCTTCTTTCTGTTCATTAGAACTTTCCAGGTTGAAGAGCATCAAATCTATTTAACACTTTATGGTTCCAATAGATTCATGGTTATATGAGAAAATGATGGTATATACTAATGTCTGAAGTTCTCTCAGGAAGGAGCTAGGCAGCAGAGCTCAGGTAAGAAAGCTGGCCTCATGAGAAGGACAAAAGAAGAAGAAAGTGGGCCCCAGTCTCTTTAAGAAGCCAGAGCCGGGCGGTGGTGGCACACACCTTTAATCCCAGCACTGGGGAGGCAGAGGCAGGTGGATTTCTGAGTTCGAGGCCATCCTGGTCTACAGAGTGAGTTCCAGGACAGCCAGGGCTACACAGAGAAACCCTGTCTCGAAAAACAAAAACAAAACAAGAAGCCAGAGCCAGGCCAGTCCCTGCCCATTGTTAGCCACCTGGGAATCCAAAGAGATAGTTTCTGCCTTCTAGGCATCTTCTTGGCTCTGCCAGAAGAAACCATTGAAGAATGCAGCCTTACATACAGAACTTAACATTCCTAGCTGGGTGATTTTAGAAAAAAGCTACGGGTTGACATTGTAGAACATGTGAGAATCATAGTTTCCTCTTAAGCAATACCTTCTCCCTGTCCCTTCAGGACAAGCTTGTGCTATGCTTTGCTAATGTGACCCAGAGATTTTACCACAGGCTCTAGTGAAGAAAACATCCCATAGTTATAAACATTCAAGGAAATCAGCTTCTCTTCCCATGTGTTTGTTACAAAGCGGGAAGTAATATCTCTATAACAGAGAGGAAAAGAAGCCCTAGCAAACACCAACTGTGATGGCTAGTGTTGACTGTCAACCAGACAGGATCCAAAAGCATCTGGGAGACAAGAATGTACTTGAAGGTGCACCTGTGAGGGATTCAGCCTCTGGGCACGCCTACAACATACACAGATACTTAGGGGCCCATGGGAACTGGAAAAATTTGAGCAAGGTCCTTGTGTTGCTATGTCACCATTTTTTTGGTTAAGTCATACATTCCATAAGAATGTATGGAAGGGACTTAATGAATCTAGTTTTGGATGATGCTACAACTAGGTGCAATTAGAAGAGTATGGGATCGTTCTGTATTACTTCTTACAATGACATATAAACCTATAGTTATCTCAAAGTACAAAGTTTTAAAACTCTAATGAGGGGACTGAGGAGATGGCTCAGTTGATAAAGTACCTGAGATATGTGCATGAGGACCCACCTGAGCTCAGAGCTCTAGTAGCACTGCAAAAAGCCTAGCTCAACAACACACATCTATAACCCAGGCCTCGGGAGCAAAGACAAGAAGATTCTTAGAGTTCACTGGCCAATGTGCTTAGTCAACTGATGAGTGCCAGATTTAGTTAGAGATTCTGTCTATAAATAAGCAAACAAGCAAGCAAGCAAATAAACAAATGAATGAACAAACCATATGGACAACTACTGAGGAAAACAATTGATATCAACATCCATCCTTTAAGTGCATGTATACATGTTATGTGACGTTATTTCTAGGAAGACTTGAACAAATGTCTACTCACTCCTAATAGGGAACTGAGGACAGAGCAAGAACAGATACCACCAAAGTGTAATTTGATGAACCAGAGTTTTACTGGGGTTATTTATAGGTATATGGTTGGGGGGTTACTTGAAGGAGTGGAAATGGCTCAAAACAACTGCATCAGCAAATCCCACCAAAGCATGGGTGACAGCTCACAAAGCTGGGAACCTGGAATACACTGCACAGCCTGCAGGCAGCTCAACAGGTTGGAAGGTTGGATAGGGTCCTTTTCAGATGTGTGGCTCAGTTGTTCTGAGCCTCTTCCAGGTAGCAAAGCTGATCTTTGCTTCTTCTAGATGACTGGGCTTGTCTGAGAGTCTTCTCTCAGCAGGCCTTGCTATCCATATATTCTTGGGAAAGAAGGGACTTAATGAATCTAGTTAGTTTCAGGGACTTCCTGAAGCTATTTTGAGTTGTTTATTTCCTGTCTTAATGAGCTTCCCTGTAGTACTTTACTCCCTTCCCCCAACAGAGCATTTTGTTGTTTTACCAACTTGTAAACATCTGTTGTAAGAACACCTCTTCCAAGATGGGATGTTTTCATCTCAAGGGAAACCGCTACACAACACACATGCATGCATTCTACATGAACACATGCATACCACATGTATACACTAAAATAAAAATGTATGTCGAGATTGTAAAAGTCAATTAGGAATAATGCTGCACTGAGAGAAATTGGAGTGTTGTAATAAATCAGTGTAACTTGGGATCCTTGACTTAATGGGATGGAGTCTGTAGTTTGCTTCATAATATTGCACTGATGTTCATTTCTTGGTTTTGATTAAATGTATTGCTATTGCTGTGATTTTGAGTAGAAATGTGCCTCAAGGCCCATGTGTGTGAACACCTGGTCCCCAGCTGGTGGTAGTGCTTTTAGAAGGTTGTGAATCACTGGGTGTGGGCCTTGGATTTTATAGGCCAGTTCTACTTCCTGTCTGCTCTCTGCTTTCTAAGTAGGGATGCCATGTGACCATCTACTCCACAATATTCCTGCCACTCCTTCCCTAATTTGATGGACTCAATGCATTTTTAAATTGTGGGCCCAAATAAACCCTTCCTCCCTGAAGCCACTTTTTGTCAGGCTTTGAGAAAAGGAGCTGACATAGTTATGACTGGCCATCACACTGGGGAGAAGCAGAAGAAAAGGAAGAACTCTCAATACGGTTTCTGAAATACCATTTCTCAAAACCTTTCTCTTTAAAACAATTGAAAATAAAAAAATATCCAAATTTTTTTTGTAAAATAAGGTTATGCTAATTACTTTAAAATATCTTTTAAACCTCACATGGAAAGGTACAAAATCAGCCAGCAAGATTTAAAGCAGAGATTTAAAAAAAAGCCACACATGATTTCTTACTACCTTCTATCGTTGTCTCTCTGTTTCTTTAAGTTCACAACCATCCACACAGCTAGAAGACAAACCCTTGATTTAAACTTAGCACCAGTATTCTACAGGAGCCCCTCTGGGCCACTGTCTAAACTTCCTAGTCAGGTGCTTATTTTTGTTTTTTTGTTTGTTTTGCTTTGTTGGGGGCATTGGTTGGTTGGTTGGTTTTTGTTTTGTGCTTTGTTTGGTTGGTTGGTTTGGTTTTGCAGCAACACCCTTTCCTCCTGACTGAACTGTGAGCAAGCCATCTACTGCCCTGGCCTGCCCTTCAGAGAGAAAACCAGCTGAGTGTGGCGGGGTGAATCTGCAGTCCCAGCCATTATAAGGCCATTGTAAGGCTGAGACAGGAGGATCATGATTTCATGGCCAACTTGGACTCTATAGTGAGTCTGAAGCTGAAGTTTGGGTTACATAGTAAGATCTGGTCTCAAAAGTAAAATTTTAAGTGTGATTTCTTTTTTCTTTTGAAGGGAAAAAAAGAAACCCAAGTTGTCATGTAGCCTACAGAGCTAGTCTCAGTGGACACATCTCAATTCCATCTTCTAGCCTAGATGGATGAACAGGCATGACTCAAAATATCTTAAAAGTATTGGTTGAGATCTTGTTAATATAATTCTTCTCACATCATGCATATGAAATAGATTTCTTCACACACATGGTATAGATGTCAAACTCAGGTCCAGGAAGCTCAGAAGTGGCAATGGACTCCCACCTGGCAGAGGCTTCTCTACAGACATATTCTTGGGCTCTGTTTTTGTCATGTTCACAGGCCAAGTCCTTCTGAAGAAGCCAGATTTTGCTATGTAGACTTTCCCCTTTCCTTTAAATAAGTATTTTTCCAAGCATGGAATTCAGAGGAGAGGTCACTTTTCTGCCTGGGAATCTATCTGCTTTCTTTTTATGGTCATTTCTATATTGAGAAGGTCCCAGGTCCAGTCAGTCATGAAGTATCCTGGTAAAGCTTCCACAAGCAATTGCCCCCATATTCACTTGCTAGTTATCACCTCAACTGTCCTTCAGAGACTACACTCTTCCAGCTTTCTTCAACCTCTGATAATTCTTCAACCCCTGATAATTCTGCTGGAGTGGAAAAATATCTAATGACAAACTATTTGTTTCTTCTTCGAGTTCTTATCTATGCAACTCTGGTCCAAGCCTGGACTGATCTGGTTTTCATCCATCTATCTGGAGAGGTTACAGCAGGATGGACAGAAGTTTGGACATAACAGTCTGGGAAAACTTCTCTCATAAACCTGACTTGACACATCTGTCCTGCTGGCAGCTGGAGGCCACCAGGGTTCCAGCTGGCTCCTTGCCTTCTAAGAGACTCAGTCAGACAAAGAGCTCCCTAAAGCCCTTCACTCAGACTGACGAAGGCATTGTGCCCAAGACAGCCACAGGGAAGTTGGCATACAGTAGGCCTAAATACAATATTTCAGGTGTGCAAGAAAGATCCAGGCATCCGACGATGAGAACAAGATTGGAGAGACCAGATTACCCCAGTCTTAGCTCTTCAGAACAACATTCTCCTACAACCACAAGTCACAGAGACTTCACTTTCGTCTTGGTCTGGTTCTGCTAGCTGAACTGATACAACATAAATCTAAGTTGCCGATGTCCAGATTCCAGAGTAAATACTTTTTTTTTTTTTTTTTTTTTTTTGCATGGAAGATCAAGCCTAGAACATCCTGTACTTCACTGTCGAGCTGAAGCACTCTATCATTACGAACTTTAAAAGGAACTCCACCAGTGTCTATAATGAATCCCTTACCCTGTTCTTACCCCCTGTATTTGTGGTCCAGGCTGATGACCATGTGGAAGAGGTTCAAGCTACCACTGGGTAAGATTTCGGGCATCTTCAAGGGTCTTTGTCATATGGGTGATGCTGCTGTACTGAAGGAGTTTCCAGGGCTGACAGGTGCAGCGTATTCTCTTGGTAAACTTTTGGCCCTCAGTAGGATTGTTTAATGATTATTGCATGGCTGTTACTTCAGTTCCCTGGTCCTGCAGCTAGCAGCACATACCACCTACTGGTGGAGGGACAAAAAAGCCCCAGAAAGGGCTGTGAGTCTTAGCTTGCCTTTCTCTATACTTTGCCTGGAAGGTTCCAGAAGATTCTAGAAGAAGAGCTGCAGGACCCTGGCTGCCATTAGCACTGGCCGCTACTTGATGAGGGGAATAATCCACGGAACTTGGTGATATTTTATTTCTATTTATTCTTTATATTTTAATGGAATTCTGTGGTCCAGACTTGGTTTCAGGCTCCATGCTCTCAGAGTCAGCTAAAGTACAAGGGGAAAAGAAAGTAGTGGGGGAAATTAGATTCTTGATTTGTGTCCAGATGGTCCTAGCCTAAAATAGACTCAGAGATTCTCACTGCAGACTTGCCTCTGGTATGAAACTCCCCACCCCCTTCTTCTGAGGTCTTCTTGGTAAAAGAGGGAATGGGAAAAGCACTGGGAACATTCATTTCTCTTTTTCCCAGCCGTGTATTAAAAGGCCCGTGCAGGTTCCAGTCCAGGGCTTCTGTGGAACAGCAAGGGCTGCAACAGACACAATGGCCTGGGGTGATGTGATTTTAACCAACTTGGCCTGAAGGCCATCCCAGGCGTGTGTGGCAGCAGGGGAGCACAGCAGTAGCTGGCCCTGCAGTGAGGGTTCATTCAGGCCTGCCACCAGCACAGTGGCCTGCTCACACTCCCCTGGGCATCATGTTCCAGAAGCTTAACAGCAAGAAGAGAAGGTATGTTCCAGACAGCACTTTCCAGGTAGAGCAATGTCTTACAAAGCTACTCAGTCAGGAAAGGTGTACAGCCTTCCTTGTCCACTGCCAGAATGTCAGTTTAGAGGCGAAGGAATCAGGGTCATCTGGGAGGGCAGCGTGGGGAACCTTGAAGGCATTTGCCCATGAGAAAAACTGGAATTTCATGACTCATCTCAGATTCTACAAGATATGAGCATGTTAACAAAAATCAAGCTGACCTAGAGTCTAGCATCAGCCACTTGAAGGCCATATACCTTTTTGGACTAACACTCAAAAGGTTATCACAGAATTTCTGTTATTTCTTGATGCTTATTCACTGGAAACCACATCTAAGCTAGGTATCACATAGGGTAGATGTTTGCCCTAAAGTCCAAGACACCATCCTCTGCCAGACAACATAATGATTGGTCTTTGGAAGCCTGTAAATTAAAGAGTGGTCATGTGAAAAGTGCTTTAAAAAAAAAAAAAAAGAAACAAATTCTCATAAGTCTTTCACAATTGGTGAACAGCCTTGGAAGACTTCTTAGTCATTGTTCGACATCTGTTAAGGGACACCATGGTCATGGCAACTCTTATAAAAGGAAGCATTTAATTGAGGCTGGCTTACAGTTACAGAGGGTTAATCCGTTATCATCATGGCAGCGATTGTGGCAGCATAGGTAGATACAGTGTTGAAGAAGTAGTTGAGAGTGCTACATCTGGATCCAAAGGCAGCAGGGAGAGAGAGGCACTGGGTCTGGCTTGGGCTTTTGAAACCTCAAAGCCTATCTCCAGTGAAACGCTTCCTCCAACAAGGTCACACCTACTCTAATAAGGCCACACCTCCTAATCCTTCCCAAGTAGTGTCACTCTCTAATGACCAGACATTCAAATATATGAGCCTATGGGGGCCATTCTCATTCAAACCAGCACAGATGATAAAAGAGACCACCAAAGCAGGACTGGATTCTTGGGCCAGGGCTAAGAGGACAACAGAAATGACCTGAAAGACAGGAACTAGGAAAATGTCAGAGCACAGAACTAGCAAACATTCTTTAAAAAGCAACTCCATGAAGACAAGACCCAGAACGACAGGGCTGTATCTGGGTTCAAGACAGATTTTGAGACAAGCTAGTCATCTCAGCCCAGAGACTCAGAGTTTGCCTGTGGCCACATTTGGGTTCTGAATCTGGTGATTTCTTTTAGAACTTGAGGATTAAAACTGATGCTTTCAATATTCTCTTATTTGATGTTTGCTCAGTTTCAAATCACTGTGTGAGCAACTCCATCAGTATGTTTGAACAGAGAATGATAATTTGTTGTATTTTATATTCAACAAATCACTTTCATATTCTTATTTCTTCATTTCAATCTCGGTTTGATCTGTGAGGGAGAAAGGAGATGATAGGGTTTTACAGGTCATTAAGCTCCCTGAGGGTGGGGACCATTCACTGGGATGTAGGTAGTAGCTTGACACACACTGACAAGATACTTATGCAAATATCTGATGAAGAAAGGGATGAATGAATTAATGGAAGAGAGATAGGTACGTGGGTGGATGAATCAATGGATGACTCAAATTTGCCCCAGGTTTTAAAATGGATTCAAAGGCTGGGGAACTAGCCTAATGGGTAAAGCAGCTGTTGAGATGCATGAAGAGTTGAGTTTGGGTTCCAAGCATCTTCGGAAAAGCTGATACAGCAGTGTCCCTGTAACACCAGCAGCATGACAAGGAGACATATATGATGGCAAACACTAGTTGAAACTGTGAACTCCAGGTTTACAGAGAGTCCCTGTCTCAATAACAAGAGAGAGAAGGGTCAGAGAGTTCTGTGAGATTGTGTCTCCTTGAGACATCAGAAGCTACACCAGGATCACTGCCCACTGAAAGCTGAATAACAATGACACTGACAAACATGCCAAACTGGATGAGGCCTCCCACAAGGCCTCAACCCTACCCCACAGGCATCTAAGTAAACCTATGAGTGGGAGAGGCAGTCCTTTCAGGGAAGAGCATACCAACTGGTTGTCCAGTGCCAATTGACCAGCCTTGAAAACACACATGCATGCAAGTAATATTGTATGAACTCAGCAGGCTATATTTAGAAATATATGGGTATATATATCAATCATACATACATACATATATGAAATAGTCATGAATTTGAAGGTGTAGGGAGGATACATGGGAAGGTTTAGAGGGAGGAAAAGAAAGGGAGAAACTTTGTAATTAAATTAAATTAAACAAAATAAAAAAGAATAAAATAAACTAAAAAGGGAGAAAGTGTTAGAAAAGTATATCTAATGTTTAAAGGATTGTCTGACTTCTACATACACATATACAGATGAATACACTACATACACACATATGCATACATACACAGAAAGAAAGTAAGAGATAGAATAAGTAAAAATATATCCCTTAGAAAACAGATACATTTCCCAATTCTACTACTAATGAGTGGGTTTTGTCCAAGTTTCTGAACTTTATTCTTACCATCTACAAAACAAGGATAATGATTTTTAATCATTATTTGGTATTTGGTATTTTAAAAACCAACCAACCAAACAAAAACTCAGATTTGTTCAACATCATAGATGTCAGGGGAAAAGCCATGGTTCAAATTGACAATCTAGGCCATTGATTATCCGAATGTGTGATGGGAGAAGAAAAAAAGCCCAGAAGTTCCAAGTGTTTCTGCAGGACACTGCTTAGAAAGGATGAACACAGGGCATCTGCTACAGAAGTATCATTACTCTCACATGACAGAAGCAGAAAGGAAAATTCTGAGAAGCAAAGCCACTTGCCTAAAAGCAAAGCCACTTTCCTTCCTTCCTTCCTTCCTTCCTTCCTTCCTTCCTTCCTTCCTTCCTTCCTTCTTTTTTACTTTCTTATTTTAGACAGTCTGAAGACCAGCAACTAATGGCAACCATAATAAGACAAACCCCATTTATTATCCAGAATAAACTTGAAGTATATGGAGATCTGTTATGAAAGGCACTATAGGAAGATCTGGGAAATGAAAACAGACTATGAGTCTAAGTCTTCTCTCAGCTTTCTCATAGAGTAATTGGTGGTGTTACCATCTAGCAAAGAAGCAAGTGTACAAAGCAACTTAAGACTCTGATTCAGAATGTTCCAATGTGGGGCACACCTGTGCTTGGGAGAGAGGGATGGACAGGGGGTGGAGGAGAAAGAAATGGCTTTGATGCTGGAACAAATGGAAACTCTTCATGGGTGGGGCTCAAATACGCTGGTCTCCAAGATAGATATCTCTGTTAGTTAAGACTCACCTACAAGCAAACAAAGGACCCAGCCTAAATTACTCTAAAGCAAAATATTAATTCATGGATCTTATAACTCATAAGCCTGAAGAGAAGTTGTTATAACTTGAATGTTTGTGTCTTCTCTAAATTATTATTGAAAATCTATCCCCAGCCATGTGATGATGGCACTGAGAAGATACTAGGAGGAGGGCAAGGGGTGAGAGTCTGTCTCACAGTGGCATTACTGTCCTTTATCCTTATAGGAAGCAGCCAGTGATGCCTCCCCCCTCCATTTCCTGTTCCTTCTATGTCTTCTTTTTTTTTCCTTTAGCCACTTTTCATCTGAGGATGTGGTGAGAAGCCAGCTATCCATCACACAAGAAGGAGGTCCTCACTGGTACCCATCCTAACCGCCACACTGATCTCAGACTTCATAGACTTCAGAATCATGAGAAAGAACTATCTGTGGATGAAAATACCAGTTCCTGTGATATTTTGTTATAGAAGCCAAGGCAGATCAAACTTTATTTTGGGCACAACTGGCTCAAAGCTCACCTTGCTCTCCCAGGGCTCCATTGTGCCCTATCAAACCAAATAGCTCTGGGGCAGATTGTCTCAAGTTCAGGCTAGAACAGCTGAGGCAGAGGTGTTTCCTGCTATCTCAGAGTTCCTAGAGATATCTGATTGGTCTTGTGGGGTCATTGCCATTTATAAACTAACCAGTGATCATGGAATGAGATGAATTGACTCCATACGATAATTGTCCTATGCCAAGATCCCAGACTTCACCTCATGTGGATGAAGTACGGACATGAAATTACCAGAGCTTGAACCAGGCAGGGTCAGGCCACATATCAAATATAGTCCCCAGAGCTAAGAAAAGAGTAATATGGGATAAGCAGAGGAATGTTGGCAAGTAGCAGGCTGCTGTGTCTCAATAGCTGGCATCCTGGGTTTGTGACCAAGGCTGCAAATATCTGACACTAAATCGTAAGTTAAAAGGAAGAGTTTAAAATGAAAATCACTTCCTTATGTCTCTTGGTTCCAAACTCAGTTCTTGAGGATCTGCAAAGGATCGCTCTTTCCTACAGACCTGGCTCCTAATTCAATATTTTACAGGTGGGCCTCTTTATACTGTGTTCAATCCTGAAAGACTGTGTGAGAACTGAATTCAGGAGGTTTTTTGTTTTGTTTTTGTATTTTTCAAATTTGTAGCACAGAAAGGCATTCTAAGATACATGTGTGATATGAAAAAAAGAAAAAAAAGCCTTCTACTTTCCTTCAGTTTGGGTTATGGCCTATTTTAGTTTAGTTTTGTTATTGTTTTTATTTTTCTAAAGTGGGATCTATTGGGATACACACATATACCACACACACACACACACACACACACAAATCTACCACCACTAACAACAAAACAACACACAAGCTGCATAAGAGTATCTGTGAAGGAAAAGGAACTTACATGCTTTCCTTCAGTGACCCCCCCAGCCCTGTCAGAGTCCACCCTCGTGGGAGTAAACCTTTTTAAATTCATTTCCCCAGACTGTTCTTTCTGACAACAAGTTGCATAAACACACGGCCCCTTCCAGCAACTCAGCAGCAGAATGATGCCAGAAGCCAACGGTCCCTAAAAAAAAAACAAACAGAATTCTTTTTCAATAATGCCTGTTTTCATCGGATCAACGTTTGGCTTCCTGACCATAACAGTGGCAGCATGTCCTCTGAGTGAGGCAGACTTCAGCTTGGAGGCTAAAGTATTTTGGTCAAGTGAATCACTTCCTGTGGCTGTTTGGAAGTATTGATTGGGAATGGTTTTGAATCTGTTCATTGGAGCTGATATTCCTATCTGTTCCGCTTTGTCTAGAAAAGTTTTTATCTCATTGATTACATTTGTAAGATATGTCTGGGTCTTCTGGACCTACAGAAGAGCCATGCAGTCTTCCTTTTGCCTTAGGACCTGGAAGCCATAACCCAGTGTGGAGGTGGAGGTGAAACTGCTTGCTCTTCTTCTCTACCACCGTTCACAGAAGTGTTGCTTTGGAAATAGCAGATGTAGGATACATCCATCCAAAGGGAAGTGCCTTGGTTGTCACCTGGATGGTGTCTAGAACCAACTGGAATGTAAGCTACAGGAGCGAGCACTCTTGTGAGGGATTTCCTTGGTCAGATTATTTGAAGCAGGTAGACCCACCTTGAATGTGGCAGCAGTCCAGATTAAAGGACATGAAGAAAGAATCTTGCCTTTTGTCTGTTAGTCCTCACTCTTGCCGGCAGGTTTGTGTATCCCGTTACTGTGTTCCTTCATCGATATTATCACCATCTTCTTCAGAGTTCCAATGTGGACTCTGTGAGACTGCTGAGGCATGTAGCCTTGTGGACTGAGCACCTACTAGATTCTTCACCTCTCCAGTGTTGAGGCAGCCATTTTTGAACTACCTGGACCGCATCCTATAAGCCTGTCTAGTGAATCCCCTTTTGAAACTCTGAAGTTCAATCAGGATAGACCTGATGTTGTGCTTTTTAGGAGTAGAATCAGAGGCTGGGAGATCAGAGTGTCTGTCAGCCAGGCAGATGGAAGCAACCTCATAAGAACAAAGTCCTCTCCCACTGAACTCCTGTGACTTCTGACTGTGACCCTAACACAAACTTCTCAAAGTAGGATAAGATTAGATTTTCAACTTATGTGGGAATGGGAGAAGGCATGTTGTAAAGGACATGCTAATATTTATTTCCCTTCCCCAGCCATTCCTTCATGAAATGGATGGGCTATCCTGGAAGGAGCAGGACACATCACTCGATGTACTTCTAGGGCACTTAAGTCTCAATTTCAATATATTGCCCCTAACTGTCTACTAGATGCCAGAGTTTTCCCCGTGAAGTCACATGGCACTGACCCTAAGAAGAGCCAGCATGGATGCCAAACACTTTCCCAAAAGACAGTATTAGGGCACTGGGCACTCACTATGGAACTCTCTCATCTCATGGTCCAATAGTTTCATGGAAATAAATGCTATTTTGAAGTTCATGTTATTAGCACATACTCATTACACATACTAACAAGCCATGTGCCTGTTCTAGTGCCTAGCAACCACTACTCTTCTCAGATTACCTCTCTCCATCCCTCTGTTTCCACATCCAGCAGGCAAATGGATGTATAAGATATGATATATTTGCAGACATAGGGAAATGTGAAACCCTTCCATTTGCAGCAAGATGAATAGAACTAGAAGACACTGTGTTAAGCAAAATAAACTAGACACAGAAAAACAGGTTTCAATCTGATTCTGTTACGTTGTGGAAACTGTTTTCAGGGTCTAGATTCATTCATATTCCCACCAAGAGTGCGCCCTAGTTCCTTTTCCTCCATACATATTTTTAAGCAAGCAATTGATTTCTTGTTTTGTTTCATTAATTATGGCCATTGTAATCGGAGTGAGATGTTACCTCATTGCAATCTAGATTTGTGTTTTCCTGATGGGCTCACGCTACCAAGTATCTTTTCATACAACTATTGGCTCTTGTGTTTCTCATTTGGAGAAAGGGCTATGTGGATTATTTGCCCATTTTTAGTTGGGTTGTCCATTTTTATTAAGCTCTTTGAACTCTTTATATATTCTGGATAGTAATCCTCTGTCCAATGAATAGCTGGCAAAGCTTTGCTCTCATTCTGGGGCTGTGTCTTCACTCTGTTGACTGGCTCCTATGCCATAGGAGATGTTTGCTGTAATCCTGTTTTTCAAGTTTGGCTTTCCTATGCATTTGGCGTTCTGTCCACGGAGTCATTGCTCATAGTAATCTCTCAAAGAAACTTCCTCCTGTCTTCCTCTAGTTTCTTTTTAAAAATTGAGTTTTACACACATGTAGTACTTTAAAGATGAGGAAACCAGCACACAGTCACTCCCTGGGTCAAATGCGTTAGAAGATGCTGAGGTTGAGAAAAGGAAAGAAAAGCATGTGACAAGGTAGGCCTTGCCCACTTCACAATTGTTCTGAGGGCTAAGCTCCTGAACAAGTTGCAAACAGAATCTCTGTGTGAGTATTTTTAAGGAGAAAAGGGGGCCCAGATGGGCCACGGGTGGGGTGGGGTGGGGTGGGGTGGAGGGTTCCCAACTAATGAGCTACCAGCTCTGCACTCATGTGAGTAAGCAGGACAAGGAGCATTTTCCCACGCCAGGTTCCAAGGAGAAAAGGGAAGCAGCCTTAGAATCCTCCCTTCTTACCTCCTGTCACTCATGGCTTTGAGCACATCCTAGAGAGATTTTACCTCAGAGCCTTGAAGGCTGAGTAGCACAAACAGGAAAGTGATAGCTCTGTGGGTCTTGCACAGAACCTAGCATTAGCAAACAAAATCAAATCCAGATCTGAGAGTTCTGGTACCCGATACTCTCACTGGCTCTCCTCTCACTGCTGCTCACCTGAGGGATTGCTGTATGCAATACATTTAAGAATGTGAGACACCACACAGCCAGGAATTTCCTGTAATATCTGTGCTTTGCTTTGTAATCTTAAGCCGGTTCTACCATTGGAAGCTCCAGTCAGCTTAGATGAGACCAATCAGGAAGTTGCTGAAGTCATTGAGGTCCCTCTGGCATCTGACCTACCTGTGAAGATCTCATCCACTGCAGAGCAGCGCGAGGCCCCAAGATTGCAGATGCCTCTTGTGAACACATTCCATGTCTGTGCTATTAAATGAATTTGTCCAACTGCAAAGGGGGAAGGGAAATGGTCTCTGGTAGCTCTCTTTGCAGTTTCCCACGCTGCAGGAGATCAAGATTCTTTTCAACATACTAGAGAGGAGATGTGCTATTTGACTTCTATTTGATGGGCTTCTAAAACCCATCAGTTCAGGCATTTGACAAAAGCTGCTATGTGCCTGACCCAGGGAAGGCTGCTGGGCTCTCATGCTCCCCACAGGGGACAGATCCCAGACAAATCCCAACATCAGTTAGTGTCCCAATTTGCAGTGGGAACAGACATATCCTATACCATGGGAGCAGATCACAGGTCTGTGGCTGAAATGAAGGCTGACCAGCCAATGGGGCACTGGTCACACCAGAGCACTCTGGTCTTATCTGCCCTCTGGATTCTATTGTATGCTCAGATTCTAAGTGCAGCAGGCTGCTTCCTGATAAGATAAAGTCGTGCCACCCTATTCAATCATGGGACATCCCCTAGCAGATGTTTCAGGGACTCTGTGCAGTCTGGCCTGATGGGGGAGCTGGCTACTTTGTAGTCCTCACCATGCTAAGGCCTGGAGACCTTAGGGATAGAAGGAGCCAGAGGAGAGTAAGTACTGGCCACTTTATCCAGCACACCTGTCACTCAATCGTACAATAAGGACTTGTGCAGTCTGTTGTACACTAGGCACTGATCTGAGGATTAGTATTGAAAAGTTCAAAATTCATTGCTCCATGGAACTCATATACCAGTGCAGTGACTCAGACGACAAAGCGAAATAGCAAACATTATTTTCATGAGGTGCTTCCTGTTCTAGAGACTTTACATACTTCCCCTTCCCCACCATGCTGGGAGGTGGGCACCATTATTAACCCCACCTTATAGACAAGGAAACTGAGGTATAGAGAAAGCCAGTGGCCTCCCCAAGGTTGCTGGAAGCAGAGTTGTAGATTTGAACCTAAGCAGGGCAAAGCCTAGGCTTCTGAATTACACACTCTATTCAGTTATGTCAAAGGATAGCAACAGAGATGATATGACCCCAGATGTCAGAGGTCCTGTGGGAAACAAAGAGAAGTAGGAGGCAGGGCTCGATACATATAGGGGAGAGGGTAGCTTCCATTCTAATTCTGGTGGTAAGGAGAGTCCTCCCAAAGGGACACTGAGCAAGGACTCCAGTACAAAAGGATGGAGCTATGCAGACATTTAGAGGAAGAGCATCCCCATGGCTGGAAAGGGGGAGCAAATGTCCTGAGGAGTGTTTGGGAGACAGTAGGATGCAGTGAGTTCTGAGAGGTACTGGGGCCCAAGGGCCTTATTGCACAGGATCCTAGAGCATCCTCGACACATGGAGTATCTTCTAAGGGAGACACAAAACTGAAGTTCAACCTCATGCTTTTGTGACATATTTCCAACCCACATGTCACATGATTGGATTGTCCTTCTTGGCTCCCATTGAAAGACATGTGACTTGTTCTCTCAGTAGAACAGATGAACAGGTAGCTATCATCTCTGGGGTCATGGTTTTAGAACCATTGTACGTGGGTTGCCCTGTCTTCATCCCTGCTTGGGTGACTGAGGAATTACCCCTCAGGCCAGACCCTTCCCATCTCAGTGACCACCACGAACAGAGTCTCTTCAGCAAGCCCCACTGGACAATGCAGTTCAACTGAAAAGTAGGTTTTGTTACTCTGCTGTGACTGGTGTCGCTCACTTCCTTGACATAATCTGGCCCTAGCTGACCAGCATGGAGTCTAAGAAAAGGCAAAGTTTGGGGAAATGGGGAGTTTTAGAAGCATTGTCTTGGAAGCAGCTGGTGTTAAGAATTGGCCAAGAAGGTAAAACTTGGACAAGCTTGTTAGCACCACCATAATCTAGGAAGAGGCGAAGGTCTGTGCCGCAACGGAGGCAACTAGCACCGAGCACATTCTGTATGTGAGATGGAATGACAAGGGCTTGACAACAATTTACATAGTGGGTGGAGAAGAAGGGAGCTTTCCTTGAAGATGGAAAGCCCTCAGCTTTCCAAAACATACCCACTTCATGCCTGCCCTCCATTTAAAAAAAAAAAAAAAAAAAAAAAAAGACAGTCTTTAATGTGGTGGGCAAAATGAACCAAATTTCACCACTAAAGAGCCATTCCTCTTGGCTCAGCATTGCCCTTCTGAGTTGTTGTTGTTGTTGTTTGAAATGAAAAGACCTAGGCTAGAGGAATAGCCATCATAGGAACCAATTCACATTAGCCACTTGCAACTCCAAGAAACCCTGGTTCGAATCTCATTTAATTTGGAGAAGCCAAGGTAAGGTCCAGAGAAGCCAGTGATCTTGTACAGGTCAAGGTAGAGACATAGCCAAGCTGAGATCCAGAAGAGAGGCAAAACTTCCCTTCTTATACCATGCCCAGCCTGGATGAAGATGCTCTGGGCTGGGTTTGGGCCTCCCTAGGAATGCAGGGGAGGCTGCCTTTACTATATGTAGATCAGTTTTAAGCAGAACTTGGGAAGCACCTTCACTTACCCTACCTTTGATTTCTTTGGTTCTGATCTAATGACCAAAATAGGAAAGAAAAATTACTATAAAAGGAACTAAGGGGAGAAAAAAAAAAAAAACCCTGCCTTTTTGGTGTTTCTGACATCAGAAGGCATGGGACACGTTCAAGTCCCTTCTTCATTCTGTCTTGGGTGGTGCTTTTCTGCCTGCCAGCATTGTGCTATTCTTCTTGCAAAGCATTCTTTACACCGTTCCCCACGGGTCCGACACAGCTAAAAACAGACAGCGGCAGCCCGCCTCTCTGTCTCCTAGCATACTGTCTCCTAGCACGCTGACTAGAATCGTTTGGATTATGCACTCCTGTGTCATACTTCAAACCTGAAAAGTCCCCAACTGTGATTTTTATTGGATTTTTATTATTCATTGTACCTTTTAAAACGTCAATTTGAAATCATTACATTGGAAGCCTTCTCTGATGTTTTACAAACCTTGGCCAATGTCTGTGTTCAGTGACTTTTGTTTGTCATAGACCTGTTCTGGAGTCCTGGGGAGCCAAACTACCATTTTAGGTAGATTGGCAATGTCCCAGGGTGGCAGAGCGGTAAACAGGAGGCTCAGATCAAAATCTCCTCTTCTGAGATGCCGGCAGAAGAAGCCACTTGAAGAGAAAAACATTGCTGCAGAGATTCACAGTCCTGGAGGCCAAGTAGACCGTCAGAGCCTTCAGCAGCTGGAGGGACAGCTTGCAAACTGCACTGGGCCTCAGTATTTGAAAAAAAAAAAAAGTGTAGGATAAACTAAAAGTGTGTTAGCTTTCCCTTCTGAAGTTTAAGCAAATATCTGCATTACATAAAAGTGCCGAAAGTGCATAGAAGTCTATAAAAATGTTAACTAAGGCAGAGTGTTTCCAGTGAATTCGCTTTCATTGGAAAAGAGATGTCCCCATAAAAAGGCATGCTCCGTGCTCCATTCCTCTGCAAATACTGAACTAGATGTGCTGGGTAAACCTCCCTTTCTTCCAATGCAAACCAATTTTGTCTTTCCCTGCACACGTGCAAGGGGTGTGGAAAAATCACTAAAGCCATGCTTGGAAGCATGCGAAGTGGGCTGGACACACAGCCTGTTTCATATATTAACTGCATGTTAAACTCCATTAATGGCAAAGCCATATGTGCCGTCTTCAGATTTTCACTCCCCATTTATACCTTCATTTTAGCCTAACTGACCCCAGCTGTTATTAAAGAACACAGTTTAAGCCCCCGTTACAACAAAGACTTCGCTACAATGAATGATCTAAACAATGGCCCTTTTCTTCGAATAATTTTGCTCAGTTCAAGTTTAATGACTATTTTTGAAGACAATTCTTCCAACTCCTGTATTTGGTTCTGCTGATGCAGACATGAAAAGAGCCGAGTCCTCAATCTCAGAGGGCTTGGTATTTGGAATGACAAAATTCCAACACAACAAAGAACTGTGGTTATCCCTTGAACTTTGTTCAGAGGGGACCTAATGTAGGGTGGCCAGTGGGAATGGTGGTTTTACTGTAGGAATTTTAGAACATTTTTAGTCTCTTCTTTCATTTTTGCAGCTCTTTGTCAGGACCAGTGGCTCCTAAGTTCTAGCAGCGGGATAGAAGTCCCTTACTTCCAGACACTCCTCTGTATTGCAATAGGCTAAGTTTTAAGAGCAGAAGTTTTCTTGTCACTCCAAGCTGCCAGGCAGGTCTCATCATATGACACTGGCACTGACTTCATGCAAATGAACCAGGATTGATCTGTACCGAGGTGTACCTGACCAGCAGATTTTAATCCGGGTCTCTGCCTCATTTGGGTCACAAAATAGCTACTTCATCTCTGTCTAGTGAAAGTACACTGCACATGGGAGCTGTCCTTCTTTGGGCCTCTTGTGCAAGCATAGTTTCCCTCACCACAACATTTTTTTTTTCTTTTTAAAAAATGAACTTGTTGCTCCAACCACTTGGTATCTGGCTCTGGGTCCAGAGCTTG
The DNA here is from genome assembly GCF_011762505.2 of Arvicanthis niloticus. Taxonomy (NCBI): domain Eukaryota; kingdom Metazoa; phylum Chordata; class Mammalia; order Rodentia; family Muridae; genus Arvicanthis; species Arvicanthis niloticus. Next base: position 81,502,489 of record NC_047661.1, read on the forward strand.
AGGGTAAATGGTGAAGTTGCAATGTGTTTCTGGATTCTGTGGTTTCAAAGTGGTTTCTCTTTCCAAACCAAGGTGGGCCCTCTGAAAAATGTGTCACAGTTGGGCCTATACCTGTCGTGGGACTGCTCTCTGGGGACCTCTGGCTTCTGCACAGAGGGCAATGCATCAAGTTGGAACTGAATAAAGACTCCTCTACTGAACACTCACTATGTGTCAAGAACCATTCGTAAGTGACTTATGCACATGGTCTTGGTTAACCTTTCAACATCCTATGTGTCCTCATCATGGGCATCTTCTGTCTCTGAGAAGGCGAAGCTCAAAGATGTTCAATAGTTTGTCTAAAACCACAAAGCGAGCAAGTGGCTGGGGCTGGGTGAATGCAGGACTCAGGTAAAGCAGAAGATCATGGCTCAACCTGTGTCCCCTATAAATGCCCACAAAACTCCAGCCATATGTTTTACACCACAAAAACATGCTATTTGTTTTAAAGATAATGAAGAAACATTGTTGGGAAAGTAAACAAGTCAAGTGCAACGAGTTATTCATAGTTATTCACATTCAGAAGGCTGTCTCATAGAACACCAGGACTCACTTCCTCCCTAGTGCCGGGGGCTCAAGTTCCTTGGAGATGATGCTATTGCAAGCAGCAGGCATACACCTGCTTGGTAGGCCCAGAGGAGCCTGTCTGTCAGGAAAATGCCTTCCCCCATGCACTTCCTTCTTAATTAAAATAACATTTTGAAAGTAAAATTATACAGTGTGTCGAATAAACATCACAACAATAGCTGTGATTAATCTGTATAATGGGGTGCTAATAGGGAGAAATAAACTCCTGATGAAGACCAGAGTCATCTCTGCACATGGGGAACTTTTAAAATTAGAATGAAGATAAATGAATCTCCATCCTGAACCAAAAAATACACACACAAGCCTCTTTCAGGCTTGCAGAACGAGGGCAAAAAGAAACCCGAGGACATCACTAGCCCAGGAGCTGGGAGCTGTGGAAAAGGAACTCCAGCTGGAATCCACTTCTCTCCGCAAGCACCTTGGGTGCATTTGATCTAACTTGGGATGTTCACTCAAGTCCATCTCCATCTGCCCAAGTCCTGCTATGCCTAGCCTATGAGTATGCAGGGAGGGACAGTGCATTCAGGGACCACGTATGCCTGGGAGTTCAAAAGGAGAGGGTATGCACCCGCCTCTCTCAGAGAAAGTTATATGCTACACAGAAAAGTCTGGCTGTGAATTTTTTTTCATACAGCCACCAAAAATTCAAGACATGACCAAAGAGTATGCATGTCAGCAGATAGTTCTGCAGTAGCTTAGAGGGGGAGCACCTACTGTGTGCAGCCGCATACCTACTGTGTGCTCCCCTGTGTAGGCATGGTGCTGAACACTGTGGATAGCATGGCCCCTGCCACTGAACAGGGGAGCATGCAGGGGGTTGGGAGGAAGGAAGGAACAGATAAAAGCACATGGCTGGGACACTGTGGATGTCCCATCTAAGAAACATTGGCGTACAGAGAAAGAGGATCTCTTAGACCAAGGCAGTTGGGCTTCCTCGTAAGGTTGGGTCTGCCTAAGGGTGAGGCAGGACTGAAGAACACCCAGAAAATAGTGAGTGTCCAAGAAGGAGGGGGAGGGCATGTATTGAGGCACAGGAAGGGGTGGGGGGAGAATTAATCAATGCAGCTTCCCCCTGTAAGCAATTTTCAAACTTATACAGATGCAGTGTTCAAATCCTTAACCCTGTGATGCCCAAATGGTGCCACTCAACTTACATGCTAGTTCTCACACCTTTCTTAGTCAGCTGTCACCTGTCCCCTGAAATGTGATTGCCCTGAGAAACCAGTGGACAGTCCAAGACTGTTTTCTGAGAGAAGAACTAATGAGATTCAGTGATGCAGCATGCTGAGGTGTCCTGTCTCAAGGGAGCATCTGCCAGACTCAGTCTAGCAAAAGGTGAAATTCTATTTGAAACAGGCCTCTTGTTACTAGCAGGGATAGCGTGTGTTTACCACCTGCAGTGCAACAGGTGTTATGATGGCCACCTTTAGTTTAACATTCTTAAGGGTTTTAGAGTTTAGTGGGAAAAGTACTCTGCTGCTGGGTATGTGGCTGCTCTTGTGATCTCAGCACTGGGAGGCTTAGGAACCAGGACTGATGTCAGTTCAAAGCCACCCTGAGTTATAGTGTGAGCACGTGATTTAAAAGGAAAAAGAGTAAAAGGGAGACGGGGAGGGAGGAGAAGGACAAGAAGAACAGAGGAAAGAAGACACACACATACAGAGAGACACAGTGACAGGGAGAGAGTCAACCTGTTGTCTACTATGTGGATATTATCAGATATATGTACATTTTCTCTTACTTTTCCCACTGTGTGATCTGCCAGCATCCTTCCAGAAGCACATGATTTTCCTAGGCTGCTTCTAGGCTTGTTGTAGTTGGAACACAGAGAGAAAGAGCCAACATTCATCTTTCCACATCAAGAAGAGAATTTCTGAGTGCACAGCAAGACAATGCTTTTGAAAGCCAAGCATTCACAAGTAACGAAAGAAAAACAAGTTTTCTAAATTCCTTTAGCTCCCATAAAGTATGAAGAGCAAAGCTTGGAGGATTTGACCATAGAGTATCACTGTAATCTGGGATAGAAAGAGCTCATGATATAACTTAGGAGGTTCTGATGGCAAACAACAAGAGAAAGAACTTTCTGTGGGCTGCATAAGAGGAGACCAGGATGGAAAGGATGGGCGGGTCAGGTGCTCACCTTCCAGAGTCCTCACTTTCCCTGTCTTTGGCAGGCACCCTTCATGGGGTCTGAGCATTATAAGAATAAACAGGTAGGAGAGAAGCAGAGAACAGTGGAGCAAGGCATCTGTTTCCCTGACCTCTGACCTCTGACCTCTGACCTCTGGGAGATGTCCCACAGTTGACTTGGCATTAACAGAGGATGTTGTAGCTTGTTGGGGAGGTGAGCCTTCAGCATAGACTTGGAGACAATGTTGAGGCTATTTACTTCAGCCTATGTATACTGTGCCAGGACTGCTAGCCTTTGACACTGCTCATAAATCTCTTATTTCTCTATTGTACACACACTTTAATGTCACACATGCCCCCACAAAGCCCTAAACTAAAGCCTTTGCCCCCAGATCAGCACCACATGAGATCCCATTGATAGCCTTTCTCCATCACTGGTACTCTCATCTACCTGGTCAGACAAACTAGGAATATAGGGACATCCATGAGCCCAGTTCCTCTCCCTCACTGCCCCTTACCCTGCCATTTCCTATTGCTTAAATCAATTTACACTACATTTATTCTGAATGACTCAGTGCATGATCATGTCTCAGTGCCTGGCTCAGGGAGTCATCATTGTTGATCTAAACTGGCACAACAAGACCCAGGTAGTTTGCCCATATTTGTTCTTACTCATCATATCCCAACCCCCCTGAACCTCACACTTCACCCATAGCCACCTCAAGCCCCACCAGTTCCAGACTGGTTCTGACCCATTCTTGTTCCAAGCCATTCTTTCTGTCTCAGATGATGCCCTTCCCAGCAGTCTTCTTGTAGTTCTTACTCATACATTGAGGCACAGACAATATCTCACTCATGAAAGGGCATTAGGTGTGTGCTTTAAGGCATGTATATTGTTCATAGAAGCATCTAGAAATGGTGTCAGGCTTGACTTAGGGGGTTGGAGAAGTCTCCCAATCAGAAGTGTGGCTGAAGAATCTAAGAGATATATCTCAGAAGGGTAGAGATGGGTAAGAAGAAGGGATCAGAGCAATGGCCTTTGAAGCCTTGTAAACATATTTAGTGTCCAGAGTTATTGACATTACTTATGAAATGAACTGTCAAAGAAAATCCCCAAGGCCAGAGCCAGAGCAAAGCAAAGGAAGTAGCAAGGGGAATGGAGGGACAGGCGACACACAGGCTCTTTAAAGAATGTGGAATTTAGGCTAAGGACAGCTAGGACAGTAATGGAGGCTCCTTGAAGCTCAAAGTGGATCAAACTCTATATCCTTTGAATGGCCACACCTTTCCCCACAGGTTTCCCATTCATTTGCAGGTCTATTTTTTGCACTGGGTAGTACATGTTTACATGGTAAGAACATTCCTTCTTGATCTCTATTTCCTTTTATACAGCTCCTGTCCTAGAACAGAATTTTGTGAAATATATTGAGCTGGATTTCTAAGGTGGTGGCATTAGGTCCTGTCCTAGATGCACCTCTGTGGTGGCCCCACAGGAATTTCTCCACTCAGGACCTGGATGGAGGCATACTTGTTTGAACTACAGGCTCATAAGAGACCCCATGGAGCTGCTACAAAGGCAGATACCTCTGAAGACAGTACCAGGAGCATCAGCACCTGATCTAGGTGGTCCACATGGTAACCAAGAGTACTAAGGATCTTTGAGGGGTCAGAGTCGGGCAAGACTGAGAATGTGGAGCTTCACCGAGGTCAGGGGCAAGATTTGATCCCCAGGGACATACTTGACTCTCCTTGTGCCTAAGTAGTATTACCTCTAACATCATAGACCGTGTGCTCTCCCAACTTAAAATGTACATTGAATAATTTACATTTATCAAACATTAAATCAGTGATGGAAATTTTTAGAACTTAAATTCCATGTGTCTAGAGGCAGATTTATTTCTGGCTGAATCGTCAGTGCCTACAATGGGACTGGGGTGAACAGGTGCTCAGAATTATTTATTTAGTAGATTTAATCAGTATAATTATAGTTTTATAGTGATTATAACTATCATGGCCCTAACAGGTTAGATCTTTCTCCCAAGGTCACATCAATGGGCTAAAACTGGCCTATACTCAAGGTGATTGCTTTTCTGAGCCACAGTGCCCCCACAGGACAAGCGTGGAACTGCTATGTTTCCAGCTCAGGAGTGTCCCATGAGACACTGCAGAGAATGAAGGACAAGGTATGTAGAGTGCTTGTCAAATAGCTATGAGGCCTTCCATGCATTTTGATCTCCAGCACTTAATAAAGTTGGTGTGGTGGCACAGGCCTGTAAGCACACTAAGGGGGATGGAGGCAGGAGGATCAGAAATTTAAAATATATTTAAATTTAAATTATATTCAGCTATATAGTGAATGGGGGGGGGGGGGGGCTACAGCCTGGGTGACATAAGACCATACCTAAAACACAAAACAAAAAAACCAAAAACAAACAAAAAAAAAAAACTAAAACAAAGAAGAAGAAAAAAAGAAAGAAAAAAGCAAGAAGGACTGTGGATAGGGGAGGGGATTGAGGGCCAGAGGTGAGATGAAGTAGTTTTTCCTGGTGTCCATACAAGTGACTAAGACAAAAAACTAGCAAACACTGTGCATATAATAGATACTGGTGACCAAGGGAGTATGTCAGGGATGAAGATATGACTGGTATCTAGAAATTAGGCCAGAACACCTGGAGGAAGGAGGATGGAGGCAGAGGCAGGCCAGGAGGTCGGTGCCATGCTGTGTTGCTGTTGATGAGGCTTCAATGGCTGCAGGCTTCTGCATCCTCAGAAATAACAACAATTACCATACACACCACAAGCTGTCCTGCTGTCCTCCGAGTCAGCACGTGCATCCGCTGCTGGTTATTTTGATGCCCTGGATAAAAAGCTCTTTCAAGAAAATCTAGTACATCAAAACATTCTTATTCTCCACTTGTCAGCACCATGCCTTCTGGCCACTGCCCTCTCAGCTGGTTGTCATTCCTATAAATGTAACCAAGCCAGGCCTTAAGGTCCTTTGCTCGGTGGCCCAGGAGGACATTTCTGTTGGAGTCCTTTTAAAGGGGGAAAAGCAAAAAGAGTAGGTACCTGACTATGGTCATTGGAAGCCAGGCTGACCTGTTACAGAAACCAACCCAGGATGGATGAATTATTTGACACCCACAAGTGGCTATCACCATACCAGGTCCCTGTGCCAGGTCCTGGGGAGACTAATAGTGTGGTGGGACCTAATAATCAAGCCATCATGGAAACAATTGTGGCAGCAGGTGGCACCCATCACCCAGTACACAGCACACAGTACACAGCACAGTAAACGATGATTGTTGTTGACATATTCTTGCTTGCTCAAGATCCTTCAAATTCAAGGACAGAAACAGATCTAGTTAGAAGCAAGCAAAAAACTCTTATTGAGCCATGTGAATATATGATCAATACTTTGGGGCCAGGACAGCTGGGCTTAGATTTTACTCACTTTGCTTTTTAAAATTTCTTCTTTTGAAAAGAACCACAAGTAACTGAACTACTCCGTCCTTCAAGGTGATACCACAAGGACACACACAAAAGCTCAGCTTCTGTAATTTGTAATTCCACCCCCCAAATGCAGAGGTAGTTATTGTTTGGGCTTGTGCTTTAAAAAAAAAAAGTTATATGTGAAATGATTAATGGTGAAACGTATTGTATTGTCTGGTAATTGTTAGTTGTTTAATTGACAGTGATAAG